>NW_028277705.1:720351-1080527 GCF_059751315.1 Micrasema longulum
TTAAATATGATTTTTCTCAAACCTGAGTGTACTGTGCTGTAAATCAAAGTGCAAAAAAATCTATTGATCTACTGAATTTCATTGAAATCCTACCAATTATTAAACATTTCCATTTTTTCCATAGAACTTTTTCACCCAACATTTTCATTCATGTGGTAAAATAAAAACACTGGGAGCTGAATAAGCATTTTAATTGAGTCACTGAAGTCTTTGGGTTGGAACTAGGTAAGTATTTAAGTCATAAAAAAGTATTTATAATTTACCTATCGGTGCATAAAGATTTTCTTAGGGATATAAAATGCACTGACAGTTAGAATTCGATAAGACTCTTGTCAGCACAAGAAATATTTTTAGAACATTATGCAGGTGTATGAACAAAACTCAATCATGCACGCTCTTTTTCTACATATATCTCATCATCATCATCATCTCCTTTCTGCCCCCTGACAGGGCACTGCGTTGGCTAACAAAATCCAGCGTAGCTTGATCATCTGTTACATGAAGGTAGTGATCAGTATTTCGCTTCAGGTGCCAGTCCAGAAACAATGAAATATTGCAGTTCAAAAAACCTTCAAAGTCAATGTTTTATGTCTACCCTGCCAGGAATCTACATGTTTAAAACCTGGTGAAATCTGACCCGAAGCCCGATCACATCCCGAATAATTTCGGTATTTCGCAAAATATTTTTTTCCTAAAAAAATGAGACTTAAAATTTTTGTTGATCTCAATTTTTTACTTCTTGGGGTGTTTTAGTCGAATACTTACCACATTTCTTACGATTCATATGACAAAAATGATTTTTTGATTGTTGTGTTTTGAATACATCATATATTATTATCATATTCCATCTGCACCCGATGGTGCATAGAGCACTGCATCGATACACCAGATACGGTGTCTTGATCGTCTGTTCCATAAAGTTAAGGTGATCAGTCTTATGCTTTAGGTGCCAGTCCAGGGTCAATGAAATATCGAAGTGTAAAGCCACTTTTAAAATAATATTTCATATCTACCTTACCTGGAATCGAACCCGGAACCTCGAGTATAGTAGGCAAACGTGCCAACCACTATATTATGAGGCGGAATTTTCTCCACTCGATTTCCTCATTCGGGATATTTACATGGTGGTCCCGTGGTAGTATTGTGGATTCACAGGCCAAAAGTCCGAGGTTCAAATTACACTCTACCACAACTCGATTTCCATTTTTCCAGCACAAGTTATTTACGACTTTTAGGAAATGGTCAAAAAATTGGAACATTTGAGTAGATAATAGGACCTCAAGTATTTCTCTTTTTTCAATTAATTTTTTTCAATTTTTTTATTTAGGCTGTATTTAAAATCGGCGTATCTGACCAAGAGTTTATAAAGGATAAATAATTATCTATTTGGGAGTGGTGCAGTTTAAATCGATGAAAATAAATGCATTTTTGTTTATTAAACACTGTTTTTCATGATAAATTGATACAAATTTCACCGAAATAATGCAAAGACGTTAATTTTAAATTCCTACGGGATGGTCAAGGAACCTAATTGACATGTTAGCGGGAGCTTTCTGGAGTTCCAACAGTACAATAGTATTTTCTTCGGGGTATTTTTTAAGGTACACTCCGGGGGTAAAGAGAGTAACTTGAGGACCTTCACTGGGCCAGTATCTTCCCAAGTGGTAATCATTCACCCACGCTAATCCCTAAAATCAAAAAATTAAACTTTTGCAAGTTACAAGGCAATAAAAAAGCTATAATCCTTAGAACTACCTATCTAATATAATATGTATAGTACATTGTGTGGTACCTCAGAAGTAGGTACCGGCATCTGTCAAGAAAATAGAACAATAGACAACAAACACGACAGGTTGACAACCCAGAGGATCAGTGACATAGATATATATGTAAACTTATAAAAGCACCGACGCACTAATTCGTTGGGTTGCCAACTTGTCGTGCTGTTGTTGTTGTTGTCTATTACTCTATTTTCTTGACAGTTGCCGGTACCTACTACTGAGGCACCACAATTATTGTTTATCCGTATTTTCGGAATGAAGCTGCTGATTTGTGACACAGCACATTGAGTCAAAACAACTGAACAAATCTAGATTTCTTAAGAGAAAACGCGGTCTGACTTTTCTTCATACTATTTCCGTATTTTCTTTGTGTTATCCTAACTTAGTATTTTCTCCTTGAACGAGGAAGTTCTTCCGACTCAATTATTGATCGAGTGTTGTGATAGATTTACGGTTCCCGGAAAGCCAACTCACGGTGACGTTACGGGCGGAGTACTTTTTTTTCAAATCATGGCGATGAAAATAAGAAACATAAACATTTTTTTGGCTTAGTTTGATAGTTTATTAACTTGAGATTAATGATTATGTCTATTACATATTATCTTTAAAAAATGCTTACCTTTCCCCATTCAGAAACATCTAAATATGTATCCAACACCTCGTTTTCTTTGAGAACAAATTTCGCAGTGTACATCACAGGACCTTCATTCAGGAAACCTCCTTTAGATAAGTCCTTTCTGGCAAAGTTTTGGTTGGAATTCTGAGGTTTAAATGTCGACTCCAGGGAACTTTCGACTTTCTCCAAGGGGAAACTCGTCACATTCCAATTAAAAAGTACTTCTGAATTGAACGTAACATTTCCTGTGATACCCTGCATATTTCAAAGAGCATAAATATAAATTTATGTTTTAATTTTTAAAAAGAAAATTAAAAAAATTACATTATTTTCAAAGTTTTCTCACTTTGAAATCATTGATTAATGAACCAAAGTTCAGTCTTCCTTGATTTTCAACCAAAATCTGTAATATATTTCCTTGATCAGCCATAATAGGAAGACTGTACAACTTCGAAGATCTGCTTAGAGCTCCAACGAATTCCTACGGAAGCGGAATCACAAAGATTAGCTCACTGTTTCATACTAATAATACATAATTAAAAACTATCTTAGTACTCACTCCATCAACGTAAACTAATGCCCTATCTTTAATTCCATCGACTGTAAGTTCTGATGGGTCAGGACGACGCTCTGGTAACGTTGTCTCGTATAGCGTCAAACCAGCTCGTTGCTTTAGCGCTTCCATTGTTGGCGGAGTTGACCATATAGATGGGGTACGCCCTAAACGCATCCGACCCTCCGGGCTGAGTAAGGAAATAGCTGGCTTTAATGTAACAGGTTCCAGAGAAGCCTTAAGTTTTATTGCGGGAGGAAGGTAATCCGGCATCGACATATTGTACTGCAAAAAAGGATTAATTATCATTTTATATAATAAACATCGAAGAACTGGTAAACAGGTCGAAACCTTTAAGACAGTAAAAGTTACTTATTCAATCGAAATTCGCACGCAAAATGGTTTGGCAAGAACTTACTTTAAGCAATACTTTTCGAATGGCATCGTACTTTGGAGTAGGGTCCCCAGCTTCTGTTAATGGAGCATCGTAATCGTATGACGTAATATGAGGCCGATACTTTGAATCGAGATTGGCTCCTGAAAATGGAGGGTATTTTTTATATTTATTTTAAATATCACCCCTCTCTAAGACAAATCTTATTCTTGGTTTACCTGCAGTATAATCAAAATTAGATCCGCCATGGAACATATAAAAATTGACGTTAGCCTTATCGGAGAGCATTGTATCTAAATGGCTGGCGACCTTACTGGCTTCTACTCTGGCGATGTTCTCGCCCCAGTGAGTCATCCAGCCTGGCCAGAACTCTGAGTTTATAAGGGGACCAGTTTTGGAGACTTGGCGCATAAGAGTCCAGGCTTTGGCAATGTCAGTACCTGGAAAAGATAGCAGTATGGTTGATTATTAGGGATCGGACCAAAGCTGGTCATTGAACCTGCTACAGTGCTGTTTGTGTTATCAATAATCACCAGGTCCAAAGTCTACTGTAGCATAAGCTCCTGGAGTCGAACCGCAACTCAAAGACCCTGTGTCGGCGCCATCAGTTGTGAAGAGCACAGCGGAATCCTTAACCCAACTTCTTATTAGTTCGGTCAACCACGCCATATATGGTTTATCGCAGGCTGGATCGTATCCATATTCATTCTCCACCTGTTCAAAGAGGTTTTTAGGGTTCATTAAAAAAAAAAATAATAATTAAAAATTTTCCGTAAAAACTTTGTTTGGGGGTGAAATCATATGAGATTTTTTTTTTCATCGGTGGTAGCTTTAAAATTCAAATTAGATACTTGATGTAAACACAATAAGTTATTTTCAACTGGATTTAAAACAAATATCCCGATTTCTGATCCATATAAAACGGGTAACTCTAATAGTTTATATATATATATATAGATTTTACAGCACAACGAGGCATCATAAATAACTTTAGTTTTAGTAAATACACGCTAAGGTGATTAGAAATTCGAACAACATATAAGGTTTTTGATATAATCATACCTGAACCATGATAATAGGTCCACCATTTCCGTAAAATAGCCGCTCTACTTTAGGCATAAGAACCCCGAACCATTTGCTTACTTCAGCTTTGTAATCTGAAACATGCCGTATATGATTTTATAACTATGAAAATGTACTTTTCTTTTGCGTAAAATAACAAGACATTATTCCAAACCAACCTTCATCACTAGTCCTTAGTTTTATTGACGGATGATAAGATAGTAGCCAATACGGAAAACCACCCTGAAAAAATAAGGGACATGGAAATACCTACAGTATATCTATCAATCAGTATACAAACTCATAATAATAGGTTGGCGAAAAAGTAATTTCGTATTTTTCTACCTACTACTTTTCCAGCCTTCTGCAAATGGTTCAAAACGGTTTTATGATCGATATTCAGCTCTTGGGCGATGCTACGACTGCTAACATGATATAAAATATCGGTCTATCTCGATATTTTCCATGATTTTATCGTCATTTTCGACGACAGGCCTGCCAGAGCGTGGTGCATCATTCACCTCCACTACACTAGAACGAAATCGCTCGAACCACTGTTGTGCAGCACGAACCGAAAGAGTATCGGCCCCGTATACACATTTTTTTTTGTCGCTTTCGACGCGTTTTTCCCTTTCAGGTAGTAAAAATGTAAAATATGGCGAATTTCTTCCTTTGAGACCTCCATACTCGACGCACGATAGTTCACGACTGAACCGACCAAGCGCAATACCTTTCAAGAAACGTTTGTAGTATACATTCACACCTCTACAACGCTGTATTGTATTATCCGATGTGACTAATAATAAATAAGATATATTTAGTTGAAAAAAGGGGCGCTAAATACGAAATTACTTTTTCCCCAACCTGAATGTATCTTTTTTCAAAGAAAATTTAAATCAAGTCTTGGGCCTATTCAATATTAATCTATAATTTATAATATCGATCGAATTTGCGATAATATTTGGTATAATATAGGGTCTTGTGTGTGATAGACTTGTGTTTGAAAACTCGTTAATCAATGAACCCTTAATGTACATATTTATTGATCTTATTTCCATATTTATTGAGCCAAAACTTTCGTCATTTTTCTTCCAATGATGCGACAGTAGTAGCCAGAGACCCAAAATAATTCAGTCGTAATTTAAAATTTTACTAAGAAAATAAGTTACAATACTATAAATACGTCCAAAATATGCATGCTTTGCATTGCAAAAAATCTTACTAGGTTAAACGGTAATGGAGAAATAATAAAACGTAGTTGGTACCATGTCTCTCTCAGCACAGATGTAGGGTCCCGGCCTTAGAATAACGTAAAGTCCTTCTTCCTGAGCCATCTCAATAAACTTCACGAGGTCCTTATCACCCGTCCACAGATACTGGTCCTTCTCAGGTTCGTGGAAACTCCATTCAACGTATCTGACAAAACGAAAACAAGCTAATTCGTCACAACACAAATGACAAAAAATCGCCAGCAAACAATAACCACAGGAAGGCATTAACAATGCACGGAGGTATTTTTTATCATGGAGAAAAATGGGGAAATACTCACGTTGTCAACGTGTTCAGTCCAGCGGCCCTCATTGTTCTAAGTTTCTCTCTCCAGAGCTGATGAGGACTCCTGAAGTAATGTATGGAGCCAGCCACATAGTGGAATGGTTCTCCATCCATTCTAAAGGTATCATTTTCATGGTCAATGGTAAATGTACGAGCTTTTACACCTTCCTAAAATAATTTTTAAATAAAAGTTTTAATTATATTCTTGGTATAACTTTTAATCAACATTTGCACTGCAATAGACTGGATAATAAAACCAAGAGTTTTGTTTTTTATCTTTCGGATTAGGGATCATTATACCCGTATGCAGAGACAAACCTTAAGGTGAGGAAAGTACATTCTATTGTCTTCACCTTCGGGTTATTCTCTGCATTTGAAATTAGAATGTACTTTCCTCACCTTAAGTTTTGTCTCTGCATACGGGTATTATTCTATCTAGTGGGCCTGAAGTTATACTGTATGGCGCGTTTCACGCGTTTCATCCAAATACATACTGCGCGGTAAAATAAAGTTGGATTTACATGTTTAATATTATTTTGTATTTATTTATTAAGCGGCAACTCTCGGGTAAAATTCCCGCAAAAGGCAACCGAGTGGAGATTAGTCAGCCTCATGGTGTACTGGTTATTGCGTTTGTCTGGTTTTAAATAAAAAATCAATAATATTACAATAAATATCAATCCACCCTCTGTTATTTTGTCGAGCCGTGTAGATTTTTACCATGGCAGAAAATGGGCCTATGATTAGATTTATTGCGACACTGAATTAAGAACATGGAAGGGCATTGTATCTTTGTATGTGTAGAAGTATATCGAATCGAAAAAAGAGGCTAAGCCGTTTTGGTGAGCGGCAGTTATTAACACTTTGAGTACCGGCCGAAAACACATAGAATTTACCCTGTGCCCGGCCCATTTTTGTGAAATTTCATGCTTTGTGAAGGGTTTCTTAAAAGTGTCATAATTATGAAAACACTAGGTTAAATCAATCAAAACTTCTTGGATTTATTTGAAATAATTAAATAAGTAATTTTTGTATGATGGGTTTGCCAACATTGGCCTTTATGGAGAGATACCATGCGCATTGCAATGTTTGCACGTATACAGTGCCTCACTTCTTTTTTGGTGCTTTGTATCCCGGATAAAATGCACTTTTTTAGACAGCTGGTAAACCACGTGAAAACACGGGACCGGGACACAACGCATGGTTATATAATCACGTGTTTACACGTCTCCGGGATACAAAGTGTTAAATGCAATAACGCTTCCGTATTTTGTACCGCAGGCATTAAATTAAAAATAATAATAATTTTATATTTGTGTTCTTATAATTTTCCTAAATATTGATTATTGGCCATTTTTATTTAAGTGTATTCGGTTTATTTTAAGTTTCATTTTCAAAGGAATATTAACTCTTCCTACCTTATTTGCAAAATAGCTGGAATTAATTGTTATTTTTGAAGCAACGGCATCAGATTGCAATGTTAATACAAATGCCACTGATGTGGCAGTAAGTATTCCCCAAATATTGTTGGGTTTCAGGCCACTTCGTCCAAACATCGTACAGAGTTCTGCAATTAAAATATAATTCGTTGTTGTAGTATAAAATTACCCACGCGGCTACCAATTTTCAAAACCTAGTAAGGGACTAAGTTTTGAAAATCTATGGTTTTGCTTTTCTATAGTAACTGGGTTAGGTTACGCATACATGCCATACGTTGCCGTGTAAATTTTGCATTAGATCAGTGTGTATAAGCGTCAATTTAATGGTCCAAAAACTATTAAGGACCATTCCATTTCTCGATAACAACTTTAAATGATTACTATTTAGCTTACTTACATACTTACTTGACATACTTGTCACAACCATAAAATTCAAACTTACAATAGTAACTAACACTCGCGTACTGGTGGTTTAACTTAAGCTGGCGCGTTCAGAAAACTCACACTAACGCATTTAAAATCTACGGATGTTGATTTAAAAAAATGTTGTTTTAAATTTTAACCAAATGTGCTATCTTTTTTTAAAATTCAGTGTTGGATTAGAGGAAGGTGTACATGAAAAAAATACAATGGGTAAAAAAAATGTAAAATTAATTTACTAAAATACTTTGTTTCATTATTTTATATTTTTCAAATATATATTTTTTTAATGTTCCATTCTTAGAGTATATACTCTGAGGTTGCATTTTACTAATTATAGTCCCTCCAAGAACAAGGGGCAATTTAAATTTGAAAAAATGTATTTTTTCATAGTCAATTACTCTAGAACTAGAATTCGAAGTTGTGAAGATTGTTTTAAGCATTTAAATAACAAGATTTATTGTTTATTAATAAGTGAGTATACACATTTTTTCCGATGTAATTTGTACTGGCATTTTAATTACACTCTGCTAATTAGTATTATGATGAACACCAAATATTAAATAAAAAACATGCTTGTTTAAAAATAAATACTCTTAAAAATATGACATTTTCTTATGTAATTGTTTTTTTTTCTCTAATGCAAAAGAGATTTTTTATAACATATAAAATCAGTATTCTGTTTATTAAAAATGTTTTTGTGTAGGTTTTGCGAAAGCGCTATCACTACATAATCGACCTATTTATGATTTGATTTTATGAAATACCTACATATTTATAAACCGAAGATTGTAATCCATAACTTAATACTCGAACATATTATTATATTTTTACTATTAAGAATCGCAGCGAAATTCAGACAAACGCAGAAGCATCCTGTTTATATTGTTTACCATATCATTAACAACTAATAAAGCAATAGTTGCCTATGTCACGCACATAAGCGCGTCTGAGCGCGAGAGAGACAGAGATTATCTTCATAATGCGTATGTCGTGCGATGTCATACCATGGGCTAATTCACGGATACTACACAATGCGTATGTGTTAGTATAGTGCACGCGCCAGCTAATAAAAATCCACCAGTACTGTGTTATGGAGCTTATGTAGGTTTTTATATTATTTTCCCATTGCTTTGTCGATAATAATTATTCCTGTCTCCTGACCTGTCGGATTATAATCATGACATGAAATCTTTGAGTAATAATATTCCACTGGCTAATAGAGTCGCCCATAAGACACCCACAAAACCCATTATACGATTATCAACCACGAAGTTAGTTACAGTTTACAGCAATAAAACGGTACCGTTACACGTTTGTCGCTAAACTAAAAACCAAACCAAAAATTTGGAACGCTTTTGTTCTATGCAATAGAGATAAAGGGCTTCTCTAGCAATTTACTATTGTATTATATTATTTTTTGTTAATTTTAAGGTATTTCTAGACAGCATTATTGAATTATTCCTTTACTGGCGCATCTGAATCGTAAAATGAATCGCCTTATTTTCTATCTAATAAATATAATACCTAGATCCGCTACAATCGTAGTACCAATGCAATGCCATTTGCACCATTGTTTGTAGATGTCTATGGCATGTATTAACACATGCTAGGTATATTACGAAATTGTTTTAAAAAAGTAATGTGATAATTATTTTTATTTTTTTTGTTTACAATTGTTACACTTAATTCAAACAAAACATAAATTATAAGTGCTTGCGATAAAAAAAGCAAAAGGAATTTTAGTAAAAATGAAAATGATTCGGCCTATACATTCAGATATTCACAAGATTTGCGGCGTTTAAGATTTACAAATTGTTTTTGGATAGATGTAAACCACCCTTGAAAACGTTTTTTAGCCTTTCTGAACATTTTCTTTTAAAACACTTACTAGGTTTCAATCTTAGGTAAATTGATTATGATGCATATTTGGTCATGTCATAACTGATTAACAGAAATATATTAATCTGTAAAATCATGCTAATGTCAAAATTAATACAACAGTATAAATTAAATCAATAAAGTAATAATCAAGCACGAGATTACATATAATAATATGTTATGCCCGTCTCTTCATATCTTATTTTATATAGACTCACGATACTGAGAGTATATATCAATGTAATTACATGGTAATAAAAAATATTGACACAGAAACATACATTCAGCAACACTTCTGGTGTTTTTTCGTATTTCATAAGAAATAAACAAGGTGTTATTTAAACCCTGTCACATCCGAAACCACGATGATCAGTATGGGCAAGAAGACATATGAGCATATTTAAAAAATACTTAAAACAAATAATTTTTTTTTAAAATAAAATATTTAAAAAAAACAAATGGTGGCTTACTTCTGCAGGGGAGAAGTGGGGGGAGCGCGGCGCAGTATCAGACTCTCCCCTCCCTCCTCCTCGTTTCTCCCCTATAGAAGTAAGCAACCATTTGCTTTTTTTTATATTTTATTTTTTTAAATTTTATTCGTTCTAAAAAAATATTTTAATGTGCCAATATGTCTTCTTGCTCATACTGATCATCGTGGTTTCGGGTGTGACAGGGTTTAGTGAACACCCTGTATAATTTGTATGTAATATCACCACGCCGTTTTTCGTAGGAGTAGATAGATAATATGGTAAAACGGCATAGAACTATATATTAGTGACTGACCGAAACGAGATTTTCAACCGATGCCGAAACCAAATTTCGACTTCTGTTCTAGTTTCGGCCGAAACTGAAACTTATTTAAATAAGTTAAAAGTTACTTCAAAACCCCCAAAATTTTTCGTTTTCATTGTTCAACCTTACGAGTTCATTAAAATAAATGTTAAATAAAATACACAATGAAATAAATGGCAAAAATTTTATGACTGAATTTGTTAATTTTTAGCGCTTTTTGATTCGTTGTTATGTTATGAATATAACTTATATCTAACATTTTTTCAATGTACGCTATAGGAACTTTAACTTATTAACAATAAAGGAATTACAAAAATATAAACATGAACGATGTCAGAACTTGAGTAAAAAAATCACTAAATCGGTCTAGTTATTTTTTTGTAGTTAGACAATGGCAATACAACAACCAATTATTGGAATAGACAATCCAATATCTTTAATTGTGTTATTTGTTTATACATAAACTCGAGTACAGCCGAACGTTATCCGACACAACACGACCGAAGGTTTTGGCTGAGCCTAAGTTTCGGCCAATTTTTGATCGACATTCATCAATTTTTTCATGAGCATATATAGATTATATCCATTTTGGACGTGTCCTTTAAGATTTTGTAGAACTCGATCGTGTCTTGTACTAAATTTTATCGCTTTATACTACTGCTACATTTTATTCGGGAAAAATATTATTATTTTGACAAAATCGTAAAATGTACAAGGTCGTTTCGTCTTGATAAGCTGCTATATAAACAGTTTATCAACGGGGGTTTAAACATTAGTATAAATTATCAATATAATGACATATATTTTATTATGCACATACTCATTACAATCAGACACAGAATTACAAACTGAAGGTTTACTCGAGGAAAGTATTTTTGAATTAAGTAAATTATATAAAAAGTATTTTTGAAATTAGTTTTCAGTTTTTATAGTTATTTTTAGACCAGGGCCCGTATTCAAATGGCAAGTTAAAATGGATCTTCAATTTTATCTACAAAGTAAAATTAAGTTTTCTGTGTAAAAAATAGAATATGCTTACAATTATTTTTTTCTAAACATGTTACACTAGATGCAGCACTAAGCACCCGTTGAAAAATGCCATTCAACTGAGGCTCCGGAACTTATCTTTTATTTGGTGGGAAATAGTGTTTTACGCGCAGTGCCAACGGTCAGTAAACATGTAGCAGCATAAAAAGGCGCGACACCCAGCTTTGAATTCATAGTAAACTGGCATGGACATTAGTCTTTTTTTACTGTACTACGCGTTTTGCACGGCAATGTTGATGCGTCATGACGTCATGACTCATGACGCGACAACGCTCATTTTTAGAACATAACTAAAACCTATGGTTCTTTGTAGGATTATTTCAATTTAATTATTCCTCAGTGTTTTCTAATGTTATTTACTTTTTATTTTCAAAAATCATGCAAAAAATCAATTGGCGAGATGATAAAGCTGTATGGACTTCTAACATAGTACGAAAATGGATCACTATGACAAAAGATAAGCCTTTTAAATGTCTAGACATCCCATTTTCCTTTTTAAATGAAACGTCCTTCGTCTTTTGAAATTAAAAGCAATAGGCGCTGACGAGTTACGTAATATATTAATAAATAAAAAAGATTTGTTGCAATAATGTAAATACACAGATACCAAAATAATACTGGGATAGTTCATTCACATTTTATTTATTTATTTATTTTATTAGGTAAACAAACAGTATGTACACATATATTGCCAATTTCCTTGTATATTAGTGTAAGAAACTCATGCACACACCAAAAAAATTGTTTACACTTAATACAATAATTTAAATTATGCTCAATATAATAAATGTAAAAGAAACGAAATGAAAAAATATGTGTATAATAATAATAATAAAGTTAAATATCTACTTCTCTCAAAATTTTTGACCTAAATTTAAATACATTGTCACAAAAAAAAAATAATTTAACAACTTACTTCGATGTATCCTTAGTAAAACTTGCGCACGATTTTAATATTGCTGTTGTAATTAATAGAACAACCGTCGAATTAATTAAACGAATTACTGTTTTCATATTATCAGTAATTTATTGTTTGTATATCAGTAAAAAACCTAAGATGTTTGATTACTGCGATTATTTCATTCCAAATATAAAAGATATTGTATATCTAGATTATTATGTATTACATACCTGGTATTTAGAACAATATGATGATTATTTATTTAAAAATTAATAATTCTCAAGCAGATAACTCAAATAACGTTCACATGTGCACGTATATAATATATAGGGAAGGTGTGTCTAATTTGCTGCACTTGTAATAAACAAAAAAAAACAGTTTTCTCAAGGAAGGTAGAGTAAAATTGAGTTGAGTTATCCGTTAGGGGGATTTTTCTGCGCATGTCGATTCAGCAATGTTCAGTAATTTGCCGATTTAGTGCAGTGTGTTTAAAATAATAATAATATGTTACCACATAATGTCATAATGTATAATTTACAGAACATGTTATGCATGTCACAGTTCAACCAAATTAACTGCGCATGGAAGACTCAACCCAATTTTACTCTATCTTCACCATTCTCTTAACCCCACTCGTTAGTGCATATGGCACTATATTGGTAAACCAAATCCAGCTTAGTTCGATCATCTGTTACATGTAGGTAATGTGATCAGTGTTTCGCCTCAGGAGCCAGCCCAGAAACAATGAAATTTTGCAGTTCTAAAAACCTTTCAAATCAATATCTTACGCCCACCCTGCAGGATATCGAAAATAGGACCTTAAAAATGGTAGGCAAATGTGTCAATCACTAAATAAGGAGGTGGAATTATCTTCACTCGATTTTCTTAGTTAGGATTGTTCTGAGAGCACCCATCAAGTCGAAAACACTTGTCCGGGGTTCTGGTTCTTTTTAACACCCAAAACTGTATCCTTCATTCGCCCGGGCTTGACGAGAGAATACATATATTTTCAAACCCTGTTTTTGGCACCTAAAATAGTCAGTGTTGTATTTTTTTATCCGCACCTGTATGCTGCATAGGGTATAGGGCACTGCATTGATATACAGAGTGCAGCGTATCTTGATTCATCGATACACGGAGGTAACATTACCAGACTTAGGGATTAGATGCTAGTCCAGGAAAATATCACCTATTAAATCAATATCCAAATCAAAATCTTATTGTAGCATTATTTTTCTTTTTCATTATTACCTAGCTAAATACTAGTCACTTTATGTTTATGTTAAATTATTCTCAATTTTAATTTGCTATATTTATATTTAGACTATAAGGTTTTCTCGCTTTAATTGTCATCTTAGATTTGTATGTTTCTTTTTTACTTTTTTAATTAAAAGAAATATTTGCGTTCTTATGATTTACCCAAATATTTCATTTTGGGGGCCATTTTCAACGAGTTGTAAATAACTCACAATTAGAAAATGGAATCGAATTGGGGTTTAGTGGGATTCGAACCACGGAACTTTGGTCCGTGAGTCCGAGACACTAGCCACAGGACCACAATCCGATCTAAACTTATTTGTTTAGTTTTAATTATTTAGTTGAATTAAAAAGTTATATTTTATATTATATATTACACAATGAATTGTTCACTGCTGTGATTATTTCTATAAAACTTTTTATTGTAAAAGGTTCTTTGAACCATTGATATATAAATAAATATTTCACGTCAATTTTATTAGGGTAAAAATTGGGACCTCATTTCTTTACGCTTAACGGCTAAACACCGATCGTTTTAAAAATCTTATTTGAGTGCAGTTCGCGTCTTGGCTTAAAACTGAACAAAGATATTGTGATACAAGAATTTTCAACGTGACCATGTACAAATTTAAGAAAATACTTCGCTGTGTATGCTTACCGTTAATGTAACCCATTTCGGGAATTTTTGCACATTATTCAAAGCCAAAATTGGTATCGGTGTCATAGAAACTTATGTTTTACTTATTTTCAATCGCTCGACCTTTCCTCACTAACGGTCCTTTTGTGGAGCATAACAAACAACTTACTGTAATACTTTTGTTATCCATTTTCTAATATCAATCGGAAACTAAAAGACATTTTGATTTTTGTGTCAGAATTCGAATTTTGATTCACAAAGAACATTGATGCCATCGGTATACTTTTAAATTAATTGCAACCGAGATGGAAAACATTTCTGAGAAGGAAATATGGAAGTCTAGGCATTTCCACTTTACAAACTGTGTAACATTCACTATTCCGCTTATGTTTAAGCATCCATATTTCCCCAACTCTTACATTTTTTCTACTTTCGTGAAGTAAACCACCTGTATTATGTGGGTGAGATTCATCCGGTTGAACCATTTTACCCACTAGGCAACGCTTGAAAATGACTCTACAATTATTATACTTCTTATACCAGTTGGTTTAATCAGCAATGTTTCGAGTATGTCCAAATGTTTGTAGACATGCTGGATTTCCTCCCTCATTTAGATTTAAGATTTATATCTAAATAAGTTTGGTACTAGAGCTTTACAATTCATAGGTTTCAAGTAATTTAATAAATTGCCACAAAAATTTAAAGTACCAATTTCAAAATACAGAAACGGGACGTGCGAATTGAAGATTTTTTTTTCCAGAAGCACTTCGAATAAATAATGTTAGTTGATCCAGAGAATGCGCATCTTGAACATATAACTTTTAATATTTTACCGTTTTTGCTTGTATTTGTAATTTTTAATACTTTTGAAATGATTTTTATGCTTTTCGTACATATATTTTGTTGATTTTAAAAACTTTTTCATTCTTATAATTTTTTAACATTTGCGCTCTCATATACGAGTACATACATGTCATTTTTATTTTTTTTATATTTTAAATTTTTATTTTTTCTTTTATAGATAGTATTTTGTGTACATCATTTTAAATTCATTTCCATACCTTGTATTATGTTTATTTTGTAATTATTTGAAAAATTTTCATACCCTTTCAATTTGTAGTGTCTCATAATTTTTATTCTACTTTTGTAAATAATGTTATAGTTTAAAATATAAAAACGTCTGTAAAAAAATATTGTTATCTGCGTGTCCCTAAATGAGTTTTTTTACAAAAACTTCTTGGGAATATTGTATAAAATTATGCATAATATGTTTTTAATTTAAATAAAAAAATTATAAACTCCCAAGGGGGGAAAATCCAGTTTGTCAAAAAACATTTGGACATGCTCAAAAGATTGTACATTAATACTTGTAAAAATAGCTTTTATTCTTCTTCTTGCGGTGCCTTGTCAGGTCCCCCCGACGTTGGCGATCACTACAGCGAAAACATCTCGGTCTTGCGCTACTCTTGTATTCCGCAGCCAAGAAAACTGCTTATTGGATGCACTCGCCATAGTGATTCCTGGGAAAAGACGACCAGAGTGGTTTCCCGTTGCCTTCTCTGGTGGATTTTTCTGTCGGGGTTACCTTCCCTTAGCTGGTTTGCTCTGGTTTGGAGGCGCCAGAAACTCGCTTTTCATCCTCTCGTTATCTGCTGTGATCGTACCGTCATGAGTGTGATCCCATTGCCCAGGGTTCGCGACGTGGACGCTAACGAGTAGAACTAGTCAGAAATGTTGCCGGTGGAATGCATCTGGGCGTTCGCAGCATTTTAACAAATCACACCCTCCAGCAAGATGTGATGTGATTTAAGAAGGTAGTATAGGTAAAGTGGCCACTTAAACCAGCCATTGACAGGTCATAAGCCCTGTAGATGCCTAGACTTCTATATTACCTTCTCTTAAATGTTCTTCATCTTTGTTGTAATATGTTAATATAAACAGCTCCCCGGGGAGTTGAATCCAGTCCTTGTCTACGAAAATTTGGACAAATTAAAAATATTGTTGATAAATCCACCTGGTCCATGAAGAAGTATAGAAATTGAAAAAATAAGATTGGTACACCAATAGCAGCGCATCTTGATCATTTTTGTTACACGAAGGTAAGATGATTAGTCTTGCGCTTCAGGTACCAGTTCAGGGACTATGAAATATTCCAGTATGAAAACACCCTTTCAAATAAATATTTCATATCCACCATGTCGGGAATCGAACCTAAGACCTCTTGCATGACAGGCTAACGCGCTGACCATTACACCACGAGGCCGACTAAGATTTACAGGCGTTGCCTAGTATCTAGGTGAAATAATTCAATTATATGTCCATTATTTATTATAGGAGCAAAAATTCATTAACATTTTCTTGTATACCCACGAACAGGCCATGCCTTTGTGGGATTTTTTTGTTTACTATTTTTCTATTAATATGTATTTTATTGTTATGTAATTATGCTTTATTTTTTTAATACTCTGTTTTATTATTATGTTTATTCTAAAAAACAAAAAAATAAATTAAAAAAATAAATAAAAAATATGAATCACACTCGCATAAATAAAGGTTTCAGCTCTTTAACTTCACAAACATCAACAAATGAAAGAATTCAAGGAATAAAGATGTTCGAATATGGGCAGAATGGTGAATGTTACACAGTGTGTAAAGTGGCCACTTAAACCTGCCAATGACAGATCATAAGCCCTGTAGATGCATAGACTTCTATATTACCTTATCTTAAATGTTCTTTATTTCTGTTGTAATATGTATGTTAATAATATTAAGCCTTTTATATTTAGCCTCTATTAATAATATTTTGCTTCTTTTTGAAAAAAAAAAAAATAAAGATAGAAAACAAAAACAAAAAATACTAAATCTACTATGCATATAAAACACCATATTTTACACACATCATTCCAAAAGCCACATTCCTTATTCACAACAATAGAGATTCTAACACAAATTGAGTTACGAGTATTTGGATGGCTGGAAGAAATTACCGTGTACAAAACTCGCCAAGTACATTGTACAAAAGTTTCGAATGAATACATTGTTGAAAATGTCTTCAACAGGCTTCGTAGCCTTACCTTTAGAGGTAAAACTGGTTGATTTGTAAAACAATGCCTGAACTTTGAACCAAAATTATCGGTTTGTACTTAATTAACATCATCTAACATTGAATAATCCTGGATTATTAAACAATAAAAACTTTGTTATCATTGTTACGCATATTCTATCAAAATAACACAACAATAGTTTCGGGAGAGAACTCCTCCCAATGACGGGTGATTCAAATCTTTCAAAAACGAAACAAAAAAAACGGGAGTTTTTTTACCACCCGTCGATAGGAGGAATGCTCTCCCGAAACTTAGTTGTGTTCTTTGAATATAATTAACTTAATTTAAAATAATTTATCATGAACTGAATAGGTACCTAATGTAACGAAGTGAATGTCGATTCAAAAAATAAAATCGGAGAATCCTATCTAAAATATAATTAATTTTTCATACGTGTATTATATTTATTGATAAAAAGAAACCAATGCGACGCGCCGTGGCGCAGTTGGTTAGACGGCCAACTGTGAAACAGGCCTCGCAGGTTCGATTCCCGCCAGTTGCAAGAAAAAAGTTCAAGAAAGATTTTTTCTCAATTGGTCTGGGTGTTTTCATAACCTCCTTCCATGTCCTCTCTTTTCTACCTGCTGACTTGGCGGGTTATTCTTTTTTTTAAATTTAAAAAAATACACATTGACAAAGTTACATTTCGTTGGATATCTAAACTGAGATGAAAATAATATTGGGTAATATGTTAATAAGAATGTTAGGAATCGAACGCGAGACCTCTTGCATGGCAGGCGAAGACCACTACACGACGAGGTCTGAGGTTAACATAAAATATTTATTTAAAAATGTGTTTTTACACTAGAAATTTTTAGTCCCTAAACTGGCGCCTGAAGTGTAAGACTGATCATCCTCCCTTCATGTAACAAAACTGATCTAGATACGCTGTGATTGGTGTAGGTACCAATACAGTGCCCTACTCCCTCATTAGGCGCGGAAAGCGAAAAAGGGTCCCTTTTACATTTGTTGTATTTCGTGACATTGTTTTCTTTCGTAATTTCGAAACAAGATTTTCGGCCGAAACCGAAGCTCATTTCAAATTAGGCGTTTTTATTGTTAAACGTTAAACCTTACGAATTTATTAGAATAAGTGTTAAATAAAATACACAATGAAATAAAACGCTTAAATTTAATGAGAAAGTTTGTTTATTTTTGGTTCGTTGTTATGTACGTCCGCAAGCCGAAACAAACTAGTAGTCACAGGTCACGTGGCCGAGTCCCGAGCTATTAGACGCACCCGAGTATAACCGAACGTAATCAGACATATCCCGACCGCGGAATTCGGCTGAGACAATTTTTGGCCGAAATAAAATCGTTTTACCGGCCAAAACCAGCCGAAACTTCGGTCCGTCCCTTGTAATATTTCTATTCTTCTCTGTGTGTACGTTTATTTAGAATCGACAGCCCTTTATATAAAGTAAAATATGTTCTGAAACAGTTTTCACGTGTGCATCAATCAGTTTTCCTTAAAGTTGAACTCAATAAATATATTGTATTTAATATAATATATATATTATAACTTTTATGTTTTAACTCGATAAATTTTATTTTTAAAAAAAATATTCATGGCAAAATTTAAATTCATTTAAATTGAATAAACCTTATATTTTACACTGATAAACACAATGTTCCGATACACTCAAAATTATATTTCATCATTATTTATTTCGCTATTAGAACCTAGCGATACATAGGGCACTGCATTGAAGACAAGGTGATAAGGGCCAGTCCATGAACTATTAAATATTGCAGTGAAAATCCACTTTATTAGCAAATATTTCACTTGAACTCAGGACATCAAGCATGGTGGGTGAACTCGCCATCCGCTACGCCATCGAGGCGGTCTTTTCTCAACTCGATTTCCTTTTTCGTGATTTTTACCTGAGGATAGTCATCGAGCCAAAATCACTTGTTCAGGATTCTGGTTATATTATTTCACGCATCTGCCGGCAGGCAGTCCAAATTATTTCATTAATTTACAGGATTTTCACATGATATGAATAATGTCATTAAAAAATACGTGAATGGAAAAGTTACCAAATAGTGACCCATATTTAGTTCGAATCGAATGTCGATTATCAGCATTAACGGTCAATTTATGCTCTACAAAACAGGCTAAACTATTATTCATAGCTCATAGTAATTTTGAGCCGAAGAAAATTACTAATATTATTTCTTTAAACAAATACTTTTGGTCTTTTTATTAACAAACATAATAGCGTGCCTACATATCAAAAGTATGATACATACTAGTATAATTTCTCTATGCTATTCTTGGAAGTATTTATGAAAACTGTATTTCCTCATTTTAAATATATGTAAATTCTTCGTCATCATCATCAAAACCCTGTCTGCACCCGATGGTGCATAGGGCGCTGTATAATTAAGCTAAATGCCGTGTTTATTGGTCATCGGTTACACGAAACTGAACAGCCTTTCGCTTCAGGTCCCAGCCCAAGAACATGAAATAGTGCAGTGATGAAAATTACTATGTGTTTACTGTAAATTCAATTGACCACCTGGCGTAAGACCGATCAACTTGCCTTCAAGTAAACAACAAATAATCGATATACGCTGCGATTGGAGTATCAATGAAGCGCGGGTACCATAGTGTGTAATTAAAGGAATGAGATCATGATAAATATCGATTGATTTATCAGTAAATATGGACATTTCGATTCCCGCTGTGATGAATGTACGATATTTACGAGCATCTCAAATCTTAATGAGACTTAATACTTTTCATTCTAACTCCAGACAATTTGTGGATATTGTACCGGACGTGGCCCTTAAAAGTAGGATTACATTGCTCTCGTGTGTTGTATCGAGGCGAAGGACTGGTAACTGAAGCGTAAGACGATCATCTTACTTTTACGTAAAAGATGATCGAGATACGCTGCATTTGGTGTTCCATGCACCATTTAGAGTGCGGACTGGGATATGATGAAAATAAAATTCTATATGTATATTATATTCACTTTAACAATGTTTTAGTAGGCAGTCTATAGTGTATTTTTAACACCTTATACATATTCAGTTAATATACATATATAAGGGTGGGCATATTGCCTTAAGGCAATTTCTTCCTACCTACCCAAAACGTTTAGTTTGAGAAAATTACAAGTACATGGACTTATTGAATCTTACAATTTTAGACAAAAATTAAAAACACAGATTAAGAAAATAAAAATACATAAAAAAAAACTATACTATGAAGAAAGGAGAGGGGATGGGAAGGAAAAAAAGGATAAAGGAACAACTTAAATATTTAGATAGTGACATTTTAATCTTGACTTAAATGTAAATAACGAAGGGGCGTCTCTTATATTTGTGAGTAGACTATTTCACAATCGAGCAGCTACCACTGTGGAAGAGGAAGCAAGAAAATTAGAGCGATAAAAGAGTATTAAAAGGGTTCTCTTGCCACTAGAACGAAGATATAGTCCGTGTTGTGATAGAGGTTTGAAGAGCGCTCTCAGATAAACAGGCAAAGTGGGATTATTTAAAATATTGCGAAGAAGTGATAGAATGTAAATGTTTCTTCTACGCCTGATACTGAGCCAGTGTAGTTGCGTGCGATACTCGGTTATGTGGTCGAATTTGCGAAAATCAAATATATATCGTATACAAACATTCTGCAATCGTTCTTACTTATCAAGTAATTCAGAGTTAGCATCTGGATAACATACATCCGCATAGTCAAGGAGTGGAAGAAGTAAGCTCTGGACTAATGTTTGCTTAACATTAATTGGCAAGAAATTCTGCAATATTTTAAGCGAGTGCAAACTGCTATAAAGTTTACGACTAACTTCGTATATATATACTTGTATATTATTATACGTACTGATTTTCCTTGGTTGTGTTTGCCCGTTGCTTTCTCATGTTAGTAATTTATTAATCATAATTTAATGACGAGCGTAGCCTATTTCTAGAGAAATGCCAACAAAACCTATTAAACCAGATGAAAGTATACCATCTCGATATATGAAATTCTATAAACTTGGTTTAATTACTACCTATACTTTGCAATATGAATAACGAAGAACTTTAAAAGAGAATTAAATAAAATAAACATGTTTTGAATATTGACGAAAGTAATTTTTTTTTAGATAATTTTCACTACTGATAATCGTGAAAGATACTTTTAATTTTTAAACAAATATATACGTTTTAAAAGTAAAAGTTTTCTGTTCTGTTGTGTTTTCTGAAAATAGAATACAAGTACATTTTTTTTCTAAACATGTTCAATCACAGGTTACCGACGAAGATACATTGAATTTTTATACAAATATACACATTTCCGTACATAAATATACAAACAAACAAACAAAACAAACAAACCATCACGCCGTTTCCCCGTAAGGGTAGGCAGAGAGGATAGAACGCCACAACACTCTATCTTTGCATACAGATCTCGCTTCCTCTACATTCATACATCTTCTCATGCACGCGCGCCGATTATTCCGACTTTTGACATATCCATCTTTAAGTATTTGTTGGATTTGGTCATGCCATGTCTTTCTCGGTCTTCCTCTATTTCTGCATCCATCATCATTCGCATTGTAAATATTCTTAGCCGTTCTCTCGCTGTCCATTCGTTCTACATGTCCAAACCAGCGCAGAGCTAATTTCTTGATTTTGTCGATAATGCTTGTCTCAGCCTTACATAATGTACGGATCTCAACATTTGTGCGTCTATCGTACATAGTTTTACCACACATTCGCCTTGGGGTGCCATTCTGAATATTCTCTACCCTAGGGGGTATTACTCTCTAGGGAGAGTGATTAATTTGGGTGTTTTTATTTTTTGCATGCGTTTACACGTTGCTTCATATTCGGCCATACTGATGACTAAACGTCAAATAAATATGAACACGTAAAACAAGAAAGGTCGATTTTCATTTAGAACATTATTGCGACCTTAAGGATGACTTAAAACACTTAATTAGGTTGAATGGGCCAAACCGTATTAGTTTTTTTCCATTTTTAAAAGTGACATAAAAGACATTTCATAGTTCAACATTACTTTAATGTTTAAGCATCGGTGTGGCCATATTAAAAGCAAAGTGTAAAAATATGCAAAAATTAAAAATCCCCAATCTTCTTTATTTTCCACCCCGCGATAAGATTCACAATTTCACCCTTGAGGCTAAACCCTTGGAAGGCCAAGACTACGTCGTACATGTTTGGATAAATAAATCTAGTGTGCTGGATTTACACCGGTGTATATGTATAAACCAACATCCGAAGTTCAGTGTCTTTTTTTATTTGATAGTATACTATTAAACGTCGTATTATAAGCGCTATGATTTTTTTGAAGTTTTGCATTTCTGAAATAACTCCGCGTGTGACGTCAGAGGTTCTTCTCTGTCAGTTCTTCCGATTGGTCCGTTTACGGTAAGCCAACCGGATATCCTTCATAACTCACATATCATTTGTTGATTCATATGAACCAGTGACGCCTCTTAAAGTAGTGCGTTTTTGTTATTTTTTTCGTATATTTTCAAGAAAATTTGCTGTATAGTCTAATGCTCTATTTTTTACCGCGCGCAAGAAAACGTTTTTGTATCCAATTTCCCGTAGGGCTGAAGTTCCTCATTGAAATAATAATAGATACAGTTATCCCCACATAATAGATTTACCCAACATAAATTCTGGACACCTTGGTACATCACGTTTACCATAATTATTTTTGCTGTAATGAATTCTTTTTTTTATCAAATTTTTCGAAATTTGATAATGTGGTACGATCAGATAAATTTGAATCTCAAGTTTGGTCATGTTAAAAGCAGACTCGATCGAAGGATATGCATGATGTAGAAGAAGCTTTGAATATATGTCAGGAGTTCAGGAGTCAGAATAAACGCATTTTTTCATTTATTTCTTAAGTTAGCTTATACTACACAGTATATTTAATCATATTCATGCTTACTCTACTTACATATCAATTTAAATAATTTTACAGTAAACAAAACATTCATTCATTCTTCATACATTCAGTCACCTCTTCATACATTTTCAAACCTTTATAAATAATACAATTTTGGGATTCTGTTTTTTTTTATTATAGTCTTAATAGCCTTATTCTATCCTTATTTCTTGAAGTAACCTTGTGAATTTTTTTATTTAACACTATTTTATTAATGAAGTATTTGTGCATTCGATTGTTTAATAAATAAATATAAAAACGAGTATATTATACTCGTATATCAGTCTCTTTTTTATTCCTATCCAATTGCGTTCTTCTCGCATTTTTTCTATTTCATTATACCTACTTTTCTTTGGCACTATTCTCATGGCTCTTTTTTGAAGTATTTCCAACTTATTTAAATTTTCGTCATTGACTAAAAATAATACTGTTGAGCAGTAATGTATGTGGAATAATAATAGATTTATATATGAGTTCTGCAGTATTCCTATTTATAATTTATTTCTCAATCAAATAATATTTATAGTCATTTTTATCACGACGAATACATTTTTTTTATCTCGTCATGCTTCTTTCAATAATTATTAGAATCCGAAAAGAAGATTTTTTCAAAAAGTAGATTATTTTGAACACAATACTACGTATAACAACTGCATGCACTAATGCTTTTCTATTGTCATTATATGTCAACTCTCAAGCCTAATGTATTCCCCGACAAATACTGTAAAATTGTCATTTGACATCATGCATCATTTTTTAGTTTGTGCTGTAAATACGAAATTACTTAAACTAATGATAAATAAACGATCTGTTTCGCTGCTCTTAATTTTAGAAAATTATAATTGTTTATTGAGGGTAAGCTGTTCTTAGTGTAGATTTGTGTCTTCTTTTGAAATAGTTGTGATCTTCATGATCTATTTGCTCTGAGAACTACACTTTCGCATATGAATGAAGTAGATGATATATCTTTACTTTCCCGCTGACGTGAAAACCGGAAAAATGTTATTTTACTTTAGAGTGCTTTGTACGTAAAAATGTGTTTATATATTTTTTAATTACCCAAATAACCACTACATTTAAAAATTTACACATCTCAGAAGTTTTTGCTCTTCCCAAGTTTAAACAAATAATTACTTGATGGATTTTGATAAAATGGTCATAAATAAATTATAAAAGAGCTGCATATTTTTATGTATATAAAAGTTAATATTTTAAGAAATAATGGCCTACTATCAAACATTTCATTATCATTACCCCCGATCTTATTTTCGATCATTTATAACATAAATCATCAATCTTACGCATCAGGTGCTAGTCCAGGGATCACGAAATATTATATATTGATTAATTTAAATAGTTCATATTTCATTCAATCGAACCTGGAATCTCAAGCATTGTAGGTAAATGCACTAACCACTACAACAGGAGGTGAAGTACTAAAAAATGAAACCGATTAAATAGAACTAGTGTAACTATTTCTTCGTGCCATTCATAAAACATTGTGATCCTTGACATCACTCGATCTCGGTGTATGTGAACGGTACCTACGTACAGACAGAAGGTAGTAGGGATGAGGTCAACAGAGACGGCAACACAAGCACGAAGAGTCCTCACTCATCACAACAGCCGAGCCCGCGGCCTACGCCGGGCGAGCCAGTCACAGTCCTCTCACCGCGCGGCGCCGGTGACACGCCACCACCCGCGCGCTACCGAGACAATGTTCGCACGACCGCGACCGTGCAAACCTCCGACCGACTCCTCGCGCGCTTGCCTCCGTAAATAACCACCATGACATTTCTCCCGTTAGCGCTAGTAATATTCCTAGCGATGCATGTAAAGTACGCTCATTCCTACCCGGGAGAACACCGCCATTTCCCGAACGCGGACGGCGCGAGCTTCAAAAGTTTTTCAGGAGGGGTGATATCCAGAGCTTTCGAAGGAATACAAACGATATCGAGACCATTTACGCGTCGAGCCGTTGAAAAAACCGAGTACGCGGAACTTGCTTCCAAACTGTATTACGACCCTGTTTCGAGAAGATTTAAAATACTCGATAGTGAAAATGATCGAAAAATTATCGCGTCTGAAACTCGCGGGAGAAGCTCCCGCGTGCTCGGCCTTTGGGACTCGGTAGTAAACTTCATAACGGACGGATTCTTCACCGGAGATTATAATAGGACTCCTAAGCGAAAGAAGAAAAGAGTCGACCGTTTAGATTCCGAAGAATATTTCGATCCTTTGGATAGTATATTAGATGGCCTGGAAGACTTACTCGGAGGGAAAAGAAAGAAAAAAGCGAAACGCGCGAATGAGCTCCATGACAGAGAGCCGAACAAATGGAACATTCCCCCTCCTTCAAAATACGAGTCCATTGAAATTAACATCCAAGATACTGATACAAGTTCTACGACTCCTTTTACTGAAGAAATTTCAGATATTATAGAACAAACCGAAATTGAGTCTTATGATCTAGAAACAACGACTGCTGTAGATTATGTAAACGAAACATTCAGCACAAATTTAGATATTAAAAAATCCAGCGAAATATCCGAAGTTTCCACGATTTCCACGGTTACTCCGTTTACGACTGGTTTGTCTACTAAATATGCGAGTAAAACTACAAGGAAGCCTGTTCGCAAGAGCCCTACAGTGAATATTCGGCGTCCCATGATGACGAACCATCAGGCGGTATATGGTCAGCCGAGTCTCGTCTCATCGGGGACTGTGGTGCACGTGAAGGAGTGTGCGAACAAATTGCCCAACAGGATACCCACTCCTTGGACAAGCCGCTTGACAACGTTACCATCCACCACAACAACTCCAGCTCCCGCGGGTATTTATGTTATTATTTTTTTTGATATTGTGGGCTTTACACCACTAACTCATTTGTGCATACCGATTTAAGATTGATCAACCCGTACCATTGTGTGGATTTATTATAAGCAATATTAAAGTTCCATAAGTAATTTCCACCAACTTAATTACAATAATAATTAGAAATTTAATTATTAACAACCCTAGTGAGGCGGTCAAAATGTTTAAAATTTACATATTTTGTTATTTATAATCATTTTTATATCTGATATTAAAAATTGTAAAAATGAGTCGGTTTATAGTCCTGTGACTAGTGTCTCAGACTCACGGATCAAAGGTCCGTGGTTCGAATACCACTCTACCCCAACTTGATTCCCATTTACTAATAGTGAGTTATTTACAACTCATTGAAATTGGCCCTCAAAATTAAACATTTAGGTAAATCATATAAATGCAAAAAAAACAATAACAAATTAAATAATCGGTAAACGTTGGAACAAAATAAATTTCAAGAATACCTTGAGTGTGTCCAACCAATGACAGGTCATAGGCCCTATACATGCCTATACTTCCACATTCCCTCTTGAAAATGTCATCCATTTTAGTGTAGGAAAATAAAATTAGTTTTTCTGTTATGGTTTTCTGATTCATGCCTCTTTTTTACAACCTGCCTAGTAATGAATTTCAGTTTTATACATTTTTTAATCCATAAAACAATCCCACAAAATACAAGCAACCAAGTTAATCGAATGTCAAAAGCATTCAGAATTACTGATTTTAATAACAACCGTTTTAATTACTTTCGATTTATAAAATGAAATACCTGCACATGCATTTCCACAGAACCAATCGTCGGAATACCTGTACCTATGGTTACCACCTCTCGCTACAATAATCATCACGCATCGTCGGAGCTCTTCAGAACTCACTAGTTGAATAAATTTAATTGGAATCTCTATTTTCTCCTTGTTTATTAATCTCCATAATCATGCAAAGTAAGCATGTGGAAAACGACATGTTACTATAATTATTACTGTCCCATTAAATTACACCGGCTTTTGGATTACATTGTAAATGTTTTAAACTCTAGGTATATTTCTATATTTAAATACACAGCTTACCATACATTAAAAGATAATATTATGTCGCTTCAAGTAAATAAAAATTAGCGACGATATGGGAAAATGAAATTTCAACAATCAAATTATATTTTTATTTATTTACTGAGTGTAAACATAAATTGGTGTCCGTTTGTTTTCAAATCTAAAAATGAGCACCAAAAGTATTAGAAAATGGTAAAATTTATAAATTATTTAAAATAAAATTGTATGCTCTACAAGATACTGTATTTACTTTAACGTTACGTATGTTATTTTATTTGATTGAGAGCCTTCAAAATGAAATGTTAAGTAGAGGTAAGTGAGCATTTATGACACCACATTCTGTTCGTGTTCAATCGAGGTAATAAAGGAGATTAAATAAATATATACCACTGTTTTTTTTTGTATTACGTGTTTTTTGAACAGGTATTATTTTATCTAGTGAAGCTGCTGGGAATATTTCTTGCAATTTTCCCACGTCAAACACCTTTAATTTTTTTGCCAATAAACGCCGTATTTCGAACTTTCGTGCTGAATTTTGCACTGAACTAAACTGAAAATGGCCGCGTTTGTTTTACCCATGATACGTGATAACAATTATGAATATTTTATTTATAGGTTGGTTCGACTTCTTTTCTGCTGATAATCCAGATGACGAAGCGGTGGTGGAGCCAACAGAGGCTTCATCCGGTGGATGGTTTGATAGTATGTTTGGTGTAGAGACTACCACCAAACCACCCACCACAGTTCCGACAACGCTATCTCCAGAAACCAACTGGTTTGATTCTATGATCAACCTAGAAGAAGATGACACTCCAACACCAACTAAACCACCTTTCGGTAAGAGGTTTTATATAAACAATGTTTTGAGCATGTCCAAATGTTTGTAGACATGCTGGATTTCCTCCCTAGGGACTTACGTAGATCTAAATCTACCTGTCATTAGCTGGTTTAATTGGCCACTTTACAAACTGAGTAAAGCGCTGTAAATGTCTAGACTTCGATATTCCCTACTCAAAAATGTTTTCCGCTTTTATTGCAACAGATTTAAGTCTTATGTTAGTTTATTTTATTTAAAACCTAACAAATTAAGAAAAGGGCAGATAAAAAATTCATTCAATCAAGTATAAAGATAAAAATAACTCTAATGAGGATGTTCAGTGGTTTTTTTTTTTTTAATAGACTATTAAACTAAGCCAAAAATAGTTTTTTTTTATTTGATGTATCGTATTATTAGCGGTGTGATTTTTTAACGGTTCGTATTTTAGAAATTACTTCGCGAGTGACGTCTTAAGTTCTTTTCCCTTTCTTCTCGAATAGTTCTGCTGATTCGTCAGTTGACTTACTGTAAACACGAAATATATTACAACTCTCTTATCATTGGTTTATTCGGAAGAACTAGTGACGTCATGCAAAATAGTTCGTTTTTATTAAAATCATTTTCTTGAAAATCTTTCTTGAAAGATGTTCTAATTTTTACCGCGCGTAAGAATATATTTTTTATATCTAATTTTCCGTAAGGCTGATCTTCCTCATTGCAATGAAAAAAAAAAAAATTATTACAATTTAGAACGAAAAGATTTGAACGAATTATTTATTTATTTTAAATATCTTATTGAAAATAAATGCACTCTAGCGGGCTTATTACTAAAAGCAATATCTACCAACCAACCAATATCAAACTTTGAAAGGGTTTAAATTGATCACGATTATATTTCGCCTCAGATATTATAATTTTTGAAAATCGATAGTATGTTAATATATTTTATTACACAGCACTTAAAGTGTACGCTTAAACTAACCAATGACATGTCCTAAGCTCTATAAAAGTCTAAAATTCCATATTCCCTTCTCAAAAAATGATTTTCATCTCTGTGTATGTATTACTCCCTATTTTTTTTATTATTAAAAGGATCTACCCGCTAAGCCTCTATTTAGAGGCTTGTCAGCAGGTGAGAAAGAGGGGATGTGGAAGGAGGTTATGAAGAATGCACCACAACACCCAGACCAATCGAGAAAACAATATTTCTTGTATTTTTTTCTTGCAACTGGCGGGAATCGAACCCGCGTCGCCAGCTTCACAGTTAGCCGTCTAACCAACTACTCCACGGCGCCAGTACCTATACTGAAAAATAATACCTACAACATTGATACAGAAAACACGGGAGTCGTCTTTTTGCCGTTTTGAAGTTAAACATTCAGGAATTATCGCAATAAGCTATTATATACTTGTATCACTTGAATACTTTTTTTTACTTTGATTTTAATTTTTAAACTTATTTATGTTTTTTTTTTCCTTATCTTTTTTTGTACTTAATAATAATAATAATGTTTAGATAATTTATATAGCGCCATTTTTGTGAAAATCACCTCAAGGGCGCTGTACAATAAATAAATATCCCAACACGTCTTGCTGCTACAGAGCGCATGGACGGTTGGGATTCTAGACCCCATTTACTAAATTTAGATATTTGATAGTTGATAACATTTACATAATATGATAAAAATGATATGATAGCTAACATCACAAATTATCTATTATTATTGTACTAAAAATATTTCATTGATAACCTTAGATATAATTATAATATAATATGGAAGCTTCACTGGTCCATTAGAGGCAAGTCTAACCGTGTAAAATATAAAACTTTTTAACCGTACTGTATGTTTCCTGAATAAAAGAAAATAAAAAATAAAATAATTTAAAAAATCACTGAAGTCCACTTTCGTCATAAAAATGTTTTTTTTAGTTGAAATAAAAATCTGAAGTCCACTTTGTTTTAGTGCAAAAAACATCAGTTGTCCCGGATATACCATTTTATGTACTTTTATTATTAAAATAATCATTGTTTTACATTAAAAGTTTGAATTAAAAGTCATTAAAAGTCATGATGTTTTGGAGATCCCACAATCACTAAGTCTTGTTTTCTGAACATTTCGTTATACTCCCGTGGTTTATCCTTTAAGGTACAGAAGTATTGTTTCATTCACCACCAAAAATATTGAATATGCGGATAATTAGTCATAATTTAAGTACATTTTTCACAATTATACGTATATAAAAAGGCTACGATGCAAATTTTGATAGATGCAGAAAACGAGGAAGACCAATGAAGACATGGCACGATCAAGTCCATCAAATACTTGAAAACGGACCTGTCAAAAGTAGGAATAATCGGCGTGCGTGCATGAGAAGATGTATGAATGTAGAGGAAGCGAGGTCTGTATGCCAAGATAGTGATTAGCGTTCTATCCTCTCTGCCTACCCCTACGGGAAAACGGCATGATGGTTTGTTTATTTTGTTTGTTTGTTTTAATAAGGCTAATAGCTGCCAGCTAGTTTTATATCTATAGTAACACACAGAAATAAATCTGAACTAAGGAAATATGTATACCTCTTTCTCACATGAATGTTTGCATGTTTATTAAACAAAAAAACAAACCATCACGCCGTTTTTCCGTAAGGGTAGGCAGAGAGGATAGAACGTCACATCACTCTATATTTGCATCTCGCTTCCTCTACATTCATTCATCTTTTTATTCACACACGCCGATTATTCCGACCTTTAACATGTCCATCTTATAGCATTTGTTGGATTTGGTCATGCCATGTCTTACTCGGTCTTCCTCTATTTCTGCATCCATCAACATTCGCATCGTAAATATTTTTAGCCATTCTTTCGTTGTCTATTCGCTCTACATGTCCAAACTAACGCAGAGCTCCTTTCTTGATTTTGTCGATAATTTTTATCTCAGCCTTACATAATGTTTGGATCTCAACATAGTTTTACCACACATTCGCCTGAGAGATCGCATTTCGACAGCATTCAGCCTACTTCCATCCTTGTTTTTTCAGTCCAAACCGCTAATTTTGCCTCTTGCAACAAACATTTATTTGCCAAGGTTGATTTAAGTGGACCATTCACTCTGTTCCCGGCACTCACCCTCCTTTCAATATCTTATTTAGTCATTCCATCCCTAGTGAACATACTTTCCAGATACACAAATTCCTCTACCTGTTTTAGTACAACCCCATTTACAATGATTTCACATTTAGTCATACTTTCATTTCTTTCAAAAACCATCACATTCGATTTATCGACATTCATCAGCAAATCGCTTCCCTTACATACATTGTAGACTTTTGTTACCAAGAATTGCAGTTCCTCATTTTACGTTTATCATGATTTATGTTTATCATGATTTGTTTTATCTTTTTTTTCAAATTGTTGAGGGCAGTGCAATATTTGATATATCTTAGATGTAGCTAGTATACGAATAATTTGTTTTTTTATTGTAAGTCAGAGCCCTACATAATAATTTGTAATGTATAATATTGTAGCATACATGTATTATATACAATATATTGAAATATACTCATACCATTATTAATTCACAAATGTAAATAATGATACCAGTTTCAGTGATACCTAAAGAAAGGAAAGGAAAGCGTAAAAGTTATAAAGGCTTCCAACTTCTCCGGATGTACCCCGATACTGCAAAGAAGGTGGAGGACCTCAGAGACTTACAAGAAGATACCCAAGGATCAGGCCTCATGTGGTGGTCAAGTCCCTCCGTCAATAGATCAGCGGACCTCATGGTTCCCCCAGGTTTACTTAGTGATATTAAAGATCACCTGAAATCTGAAGGAATGCAATACGATGTAGTTATTTGGGATCTACAGGTATTTATTTACTTAAATTCTTTTAAGTAATAAAGTGTTGACTAATGGACTAACATATTATATTAAAATTTGGGAAGGTATTAGATTAATTCTATAATTTATTAGTTATTAGTAATGTTTATGGAACGGTAATTTACAAATAATAAGAGGCAAACAATTTTACAAGAAAATTTCATTCAAGCTGTGGTGCCATTGATATTACATAAAAAATGAATCAGATGTAAAATATGTCTAATATTGTAAAATGCAGTTTAAGATCTGTAAAAATATTTACATTATTTTAAAAGTCATTAATTGTAATTATCTACAACATACACATATAGGCTTTATGCATATATTTTTTTCTTTTTAATACTCAAAGAAGTGATAATATTACCCACGTACGAAAAAATATATAAATTTGTGTAGTACCTGCCTATTCAATTTTATGCATGGGTAAATAATGGAGGATTTTTAAAATTGATTCAGAACTTTATGTTTTATATTCATAGAAAGCAATCCAGTATGAAAATCCAAAACTATCCAAGACCCAGCGATTAGAACTAGAAAAAGTTAAAGGACATCCTATGACATGGCGGAGGTTTCACAGATATGCAGATATACTTCGTTACATGGAGTATTTATCATTTAAATACCCAGAAATAGTGGATCTCATTCCACTTGGCAGAACATCAGAAGGCTTGCCTATAATGGCTGCCAAGGTAAACAATAATCTAATATTAAGGACATAATGTAAACTCTTTTTTTTTTAATTATCTAGTAGGTCAATCAATGATTTGATGATTGTATGTGAAATTTCAAAAAGCTGGTTGTACTTCATTTAAAAATGGCGTAACGTTCCTAAAAGTCGTAACGTTCCTAAATGTCGTAATGTTCCTAAAAGTCGCAACGTTCCTAAAAGTCGTAACATTCCTAAAAGTCGTAACGTTCCTAAAAATTTTATACAGACAAATCTAGTACTAATTATTAAATTCACTCGCCTATTCAGAGCTACATACACTTGGCGATGAATTTAGCTTTATTGATATCTTTTGCTGTTTTATTGGAATACATATTGGAATTTAAAGACAGACTTTTATTAATGGTAGAAACATTTATTTTGGTCATTTGGCCATTTTGTGTAAGAGTCCCATTATTTTTTTTGTGTCTGTTTATTTTGTATACTTTATCACTTTGCAGTTTAAAGTTTTAACCAACTTATGTAAATTTTTCAAAATGTACAAGCCCACTTAAGCGTTTAAAATAAATAAAATAAGTATTGAAAAATGAAAATAAGTAAAAAATAAGTGACACAAAAAATTATCAAACCGATTGTAAATGATATACCACTGGGTAGTGGGAAACTCTCAGGGGTACTCCATAAATGTTGACTTGTGTTTGGGAAACTCTCGTTTTTTTAGAGATTCTGTAGAATAGTAATGTTGGTATATCATATTTTGTCATCAAAGCCCAATGTCTCTGGGTAAACTGAGCAAATATTTTTGTGCTGTCCTTTCCCATCAAAGGGATGTTGTCTTTTTAACCCTTGGTGTCATATGTCAAATTTAGTATTAACAATCCTTTCACCGTGACTAGGTTAAATAAGTAGTTAATAACTTTGATATAATACAAGTATGAAGAGCGTCAGTAGATGATAAGTAATTTTTCAAATACTACACCAAATTGATGATGTCAAATATTATGTTAAACACCACAGTTGAAGTGGACTTTTGTAACGGGATTATACAAAGAAATGAACCTTTTTTTGCTACGGTTTCTTGTAATTATAATATGGTCTTGACGAAAGAATGACAATATCCTACATAGAATTTCATTCAAATTGCCAAACTCACAGTGAAAAAACAAAGAAAGCAGTAGAGGTAAATTCAAATCCTGGTTTATGAAATTGAAAAAGTAACTCATTTCATTGACAAAAAAATGTTGTGAGCAAGATTGATAGGAAGACCCTCGGCCTTTAAAACGATTTACTGGTATGTAGAGGGACTGAAGCGGAGGTATACCATTAAATTTCACCCCTTTTTACCACATATTAACCTATATTTCAGACCTTGTTTAGTGAATATTTTGGATTGATTTTATGATGTGAATGACGCATAAAACCAAAACTAACTTATAATTCGAGGCAAACACAGAGCCACATCTTTTTTTTGTAAACATTACCTACAAACCGGTTACACTTCGATTAATGTCACTGCTAACTATGCCAATTGGCAGAGTTGGAAGTGGGAAGCAGTTTTTAATCCATATGCCATTTATCAGTTATCATTTTTTACGTTTTTCCACAAAAATGTATACATATCCTTTTGCCTTATTTTGCATTTTTTATTATTCAATCTCCGAGCCAATATGATAATAGAACATGTTTGATTTTTTTAAAGATTTTTTTTTTTAGACTGGCAGTGAAAGTGTTAAATGCCTTTATGTGTACATCTCTGCTTATTATTATTTCAAAATGATTAGATAATGCAGTATTGTGTTAATATTGAACATTAATTACATTTTTTAACACTGCTACTTACTATATATTTTGAATTATGTTACATTTCCCATTACCAACTTACTTATTTTATTGTTTAAGGCATCTGTACCTCCAACTAAGATGCATAATACTTATGCAGAAAGAAAGAAATGGAAGTTAAAATCGAAAATGAAGCCTGCTATATGGATAGATGGAGGAATGCATGCCAGAGAGTGGATATCTCCAGCTGTTGCATCTTGGTTTCTTCATACTCTTGTAGAGGGAGAAAATGGCAATGGTAAATAATCTACACTTCATTAGTAAAACAGGCATAGAATTATACTATACTATTATAGACTTTTATAATTCTATAGAAGCAGGTATACCTACTAACGATGACATAAATTTACACCTTTCTGATTTTACAAAAATAGGTGGAGACATGGAATTATTGAAGATAGCTGATTGGTACATTCTTCCTGTGGGGAACCCAGATGGATATGAGCATACTCATACAAAAGATCGTTTTTGGAGAAAAACTCGCTCTCAACATCAAAACGAAGAAAGTTATTTTAATAGCTGGTGAGAAAACTTATTTAAACTATATACTTAACCAACTGTCTGAAATGAATCAAAATATGTTTTATATTATTAACACCCTGATACAGGTATGATATGCTGTTATTATTTAATTAATTGACAAAAACGATTTTGTAACACTGGCAACTCTACACTGTGGAGACCTCAAAAAGAACTGCAATTGTTTATTTTGTTTTTTTTTATTTAAGCAAATTTATAGATTATTTAACAAAATATTGTAAAACTATGACAACTTATATTGTAACAATAAGGGTTCAATTAAAGTGTTCTAGAGATATAAGTAAAATCATTAGATTTCTTAGCCATCTCTGTAACAAGATATTTATTATCAATATCATTAAATACTTAGGTAAGATAGTAGTAACTTTCTTAATAATTGATATCAGCAGGGACAAGTTGGTCATTGTCAATAAAATAAAATATAATTGCACTAGCAAAAATAGCTCAAAGTAACACAAAAAGTAAACATCTCAGGAAGCAGGGGTAGGTATACATATTATATTCTTATCTCCAAACTGTTGGAGCCTAGAGTATACCTGTATAGAATACTTTTTATGGCTTGTTGGTGGAGATTTATATCAATACTTACTTATAATAAAATGACCTAACTTTAAAAACAATTAATTTAATACGCTTTTTAATACAAAAAAAAACATAACAATTAAAATATGCAAACATAAACAAATTTAATAACCATCTGTGTATAATCATTCGATCAAGTAGCCACTCTCTTATTTTGCTCTTGTTACATGCTTAAATTACAAATTTAAAATGCTAGGTACTAAATAAGGAAGAGTTTTACTACCATACATATTATATATTTTTAGTACTACTAAACCATAATAGAGTGTATTATAATCATGTTTAGGAGGAATTTTTAAATTATTAATGTTAAATTGTTCTAAAACTCTAATACTCTATTCTCTTCACCTTACAAATATATTACATCATAAGGTGATCATGTTATGGATTCACTGTCTCCTACTTACCATTGAGTTTTTTTTTTTTTTAATGTATGGACTTCACAATAAATATTTTACAGGTATCCCTGGAATTGGGGCAATACTGAATGTATGGGTGTGGACACAAATAGAAATTGGGACTATCACTGGGGGGAAAAGGGTTCATCTAATGACCCCTGTAGTGACTTTTACGCCGGACCTCGTCCATTTTCAGAACCTGAAACAATGGCAGTCTCTAGTTTTTTGATGGAAAATAGAGACCAATTTAAAGTAATTTATTAATTTTTAAAAATGCAAAAAATATTAAGATTGGACATAAATTAAACAGAAATTTTGTTTTTAGGCTTATCTAACATTACAATCATATGCTCAGATGTGGGTATTGCCAACAACACATTCTCGGGAACAATTCTCAGATACAGCAGATTTAGTGGAGATGGGAAAACTTGCTCTAAATGCATTGTCCGCTGTGTCAGGAACTAAATATCAGATCGGATCTCTAACAGATCTTGTAGAGCAAGTAACAGGTACAGCCCATGACTGGGCCAAAGGAAGAGCCGGAATAAAATACTCGTATGCAGTTAAAATGAGAGATTCGCAGGGACCTTATGGATTTCTTCTTCCAGGATCACAAATCATACCTGCGGCAAAAGAAACATGGGAAGCTGTTAAAGCAATAGCTGATAATTTATAAATTAAAATGAAAAAAATTGACTGATTAGAATTATTTTTTAATTTATAAAATTTATAAACTGTTATTTATGACTAGGTATTTCATTGTAATTATTTATTTGATGTAGTGTTTAAATTTGACAATAATATATTTTTTAATACTCATGAATTTCGTATCTATTTTAATGAAAGCTAAGCAGTATGAAAGTCAAATAAAGTTAAAATAATAATGATATACTCGTCGATTCTTTTTGTTTGTATTTGCATATATGAATAACTCCCTAGAGAGGAAATCCAGCCAGTCTGCAAGCATTTGGACAGACTCAAACATTATTGAATTACTACCTGGTAAAAGAAGAAGTATAAAAATTAGAAAATTGTTTTCAGGCGTTGCCTAGTAGGTGATTTGGTTCGGCCGGATGAATCTCACCCACGTGATAAAGATTTCAGCTCTTTTACTTTACAAAAGTCAACAGATGGAAGAGTTAAGGAAATGTGGATGTTGAAACATGGGCAGAATGGTGAATGTTACACAGTGTGTAAAGTGGCCACTAAAACCAGCCAATGACATGTCATAAGCCCTGTAAATGCCTTGACTTACATATTCCCTTCTCAAAAATGTTTTCCCTTTCTGTTGAAATAAATTTAAATATGAATAACTTCCTAGGGAGTAAATCCAGCCACTCTGCAAGCATTTGGACATACTCAAACATTGTTGAATATAATACAGTATAACTAAGGTGTAACTGAATTGTGTTTTTCAATAACCATGAAAATTATTTATCTTCTGAAAAAATCGATAAAATATCGGTGATATTTATCTTAGTATATAATATAAATTGTCTATTTCCCAAGCCGACATTTTTAAATTACGCGGGAACGACAAGAACATCCGAAAGTAAAGCGTCAATGTCTGTGGTCAAGTCCAATGTTTTTTGTCTATGGTCAAATGAATTGTCACTTTTTGACAATAATTTTTAAAAAAGTAACCTATAAATGTCTGCAAACCTATATTATTTCAAATTTGTAAAATAAGTCATATACTTATAGCAAAAACGATTCGTCTACAATTTAGTCGGGCTCTAATTATTACAGAAGCGTAAAATTTCTGTTTTTTATTTATTTCAAAGTACTTTTCTTTTACTGTAAACGTCTTAAAATGATGTTTGACAAAGTATTTCAATCGAAAGATGTAAACAACAGCGACAGTAGATTTACCATGTCAGTTGCAGCAATATTAGGTGGACTAGGTGCTGAGGTATACATTCCAATTTTCAGGTAATTTAAAGTATAGTTTCATGTAAAAGTTATTGTTTTTAATAATATATATGACTACTACTAATAACACTTTTTTTTAGAAAATACGATATAGGACATCACGACCTAGAAATAATAACCGAAGAAGACTTGATTATACTTGCTATTGATTCGCCAGATTTAAGGAAAACTATCATTAATATATTCAAAAATAAAAACACTGTTTTGCCACGGATGTTAGTATGCAAACATGGCATTATTTCAGTCTGATACATAATTGTGATTTTTTATTGATACTTGTTTATTATGTTAAAGGATACAGCCATACAATCTTCAGAATGCCACCCAGCTCTTAACAAATGCGTCAAAGCAACTTAGTATGATAAAATTAGCTATTTTAACTAATCATATATCATTAGGAAAGGATAAAAACCCACAAGATGTATTACTATTACCAGATCTTTATGCTACATCAGTCATGTTGGATGTCATTGAAAAAATAAATGATAAACTAGATGATATGAGTTATATTCTCATTAACAATTTACCGCAGGTAATTTTTTTTTATGTCACTTTGAAATATAATAATCGTACAATTCAGTTGATAAATAAGGATTTTTAACAATATGTTTCTTTTTTGGGTGATACCGTGTGTGTTGGATTTGTTCCGATGTTTCGGCTACCATCGCAGGAGCCATCTTCAGGGTAAACTGAGTGTTTTGTTGAAAAATTATGTGTTTAAGTCTCAGAGTAATAATGCGCCAAGCTATAGAGGAGCCCAAACGTAGGAAAACCATTATATGACTATTGGGTAATTAGTTAGCTACAGTTTGCAGCAAAACAATGGGCACGTTGGGAAACGTTGGGACAAATCCGAAACACACGGTATCACCCAAAAAAGAAACATATTGATAACAGTGACCGTGAAAATCTTCGTACCTATTTAAGGATTTTTAAGTATTTCAGCAGAGACTGAGAAGTCTAGGCATTTCTGGTAACACTCACATTTTGTGTAACTATGTCAATTTATTTAATTCTTTCATCTGTTAATTTATGTGAGATAATTTACAAAATTCTGTTGTTAAAACACCTTCCCGGAGAGTTAAATCCTGTACTTGAATTAAAACATTTGTACAATTTTCACATATTGATAATAAATTCATAAAAAAATATGATGAAACAAATACTGAATTCTCAACCATTTCAATCGTTTATCAAAATTAGCTGATATTTCAACAGGTTATCGATAACGTTTTTGAGAAGTCTAGTCTTTTTAATTCGCAAAAATCAACAGATAAATGCATGAAAGAAATACAAATGTTCAAAAATAGAGGAATGTTACAGTCACAGTCTGCAAACTGATCACTTAAACTGACCAATCATATAAGCCTTGTAAATGCTTAAACTTCCATATTCCCTTAAAAAAAATCATCCATCAGCATACTTCAAGGGCATTTTTCTATCAAGATCAATAATGTTGTGTAAATTCAGTAAGGTTTGAAAGAAAGTACTCATGTACTTTGACTCTTCATTTAAAAGTTTTATTACAAATACCTAAATGTTATATTTAGTTTTTTTTTGTCATTACAGTTTTTTTTAAATGGTGATTACAAGATAAAATATTTTTGGACATTTGTTTTCTTGAATTTTCACTAAAATTATATTTTAATGGTATGCACATATCGACTTTCATTTGACGACATTTGCAAATGTTTACCTGAGCTCAAGAGGGCAACATTTACAAAAACCTAGTTCAGAGATATTAACGTTTTTATGTTTTTTTTCACAAGATAGGCATTTATCTATAATGTATTTCATGATTACTTTCAATATCTTAAGTGTTATTAGATTACAATCTATCTAGCTTTAACAAACCCTTTTTAAACTTTTTTGCATCCTTAACTCCAAACTGTAAAAAATCGATTTGTTCCCTTTTAGAACTCAGGTACCGATATATATACAGGGTGTTAATTAAACCCTGTCACATCCGAACCACGATGATCAATATGAGGAAGAAGACATATTGGCACATTAAATTATTTTTTTAGAACAAATAAAATATCAAAAAAAGCAAATGGTTGCCTTCTTCTGCAGGGGAGAAACGAGGGGAGGCAGGGGGTAGTCTGATACTGCGCCGCGCTCCCCTCACTTCTTCCCCGCAGAAGTACGCAACCATTTATTTTTTAAATATGTTATTTTTTTTAAAATTCTTGGTTCTAAATATTTTTTTTAATAAGCTAATATGTCTTATTGCCCATACTGATCATTGTGTTTAAAGAACACCCTGTATATAGTCGCGCTCTACGTTCAAGGCGCACGGAAAAAATGCGGTTGTGTATTGTGAAAATTTTAAAGATATTGTGAATTTCACGTGAATCATGAGAAATTAGTAAATTATGTCTAATAAACACTTTTAAGTTAAGGGGCTATTCTAAAAATGTTGATGTTTTTAACATAAACTTCGTAGCAGCCAGCAGTATCTTTGAAAAGGTAAAACTGTCAATGTGAGTTTCTACAGAGTAAAATCAGTGTTTTTAAAATTGATTTGACTTTCTTTTTAGGGTGCTAAAAACAAACTTATTAGATCGAAGACACATAAGAACAAACCAAAGATAATCGTTGGTGGTGCTTTGATCGTCGTCCTGTCCATCTGCTTTCTGAAAACATTAAAAAATTTATAAAAATGCATCCTGATATTTCAGTATTATTTCTTTACCTTTGTTACTTCCTAAAATGATTGACCTTGCACCTTAGGTGGCTAGGAGCATAATTATTTTTTTACTATTTTAAAACAAATTTTTAATTTTCAACCTGTACTGTTATACTATAAGTGGACAGTACCTATCTCATTGAGAATCATGTAAAATGATGAGAAAATGAGCATCTCTGAAGGGTTAGAGGAGAATAGATTGTCTCATATAATTTAAAACACAAAGATATTACATTATGGGCTATGAGATGGTTTTTGCGAAAATGAGTTAAATGTACAGTTTTTTTCATTTCTTTTCTCCGCCTTTTAAAATATGAGCCATGTGACAATTTTTTTTTTAACGGAGATAGAAAACGAAACATGTGAACACAATCAAAATTTTGCATTTAAATATTGTCTCGGTATACAAAAAACACTTTGCATGAAATCCAAATTTAAGTATTTTCAAGCTTGTGATAGACAAAGATCATCACCCTTATTATGGTTTTAGAAATTGAGCAAAATCATTCATGTAATTTTTATTTTTATTATGAATAATTTACTATTATTGTATTTAAATTAATAACATCAATGTTGCATAAGGTATCGGATAGTATTTGACACCATACATAATATTTTATGTATTGGGTTGTGGTCCCGTGACTAGTGTCTCGGACTCACGGATCTAAGGTCCATGGTTCGAATTCCACTCTACCCCAACTTGATTCCTATTTTCTGATAGTGAGTTATTTACAACTCGTTGAAATTGGCCCTCAAAATCAAATATTTGGGTAAATTATAAGAAAACAAATATTTCTTTTTCAATAAAAAAAAAAAAGTCAAACTATTACCACCATTCAACTTAATTATCTTTTACCAAGGCATACAAATATGCACATGGATTGTATGCATTCTGTTATAGAAGTTACTACATCAAAAAACATAATCTGGGCTCCATCACAGTTGTCTACGGTTTTCGAACTTGCCAGAAAATCTCCCAAGCCTTATGAAGTAGAAGTCCTTTCTCATAAAGATTTTGGTTGATTGAGCGCTATATCTGAGAAATACTTTAATTAAAATCTGACTGGAAAAATTAGTCTTATCCGGATTTCTACATTTAAAAAATCTGCACCAAATAAAATAAATGTTACGTATTCAACCACACGGCAAAGATATTTTAGTACAAGGCACATAAAAAAATATACAAATCCCGCGTGCCTATACCCAAGGCAAAGTATGATGATTAGGTCCAATTATGTTCCAATCAAGTTATACCTCAATGATATAGGGCTGAATTTAAAGATCCCAATTAAATGAAAAGGAGACTTATGAAAGATAAGTATATAGGTTTATTATATTAGGTAGTTACGGACTCGTTAATACTAGCGGTAATCCTACTAAAAGTAATTGATAAAAAACTACATTTATTAGTATTTGACTACATAAATAATAATTATTATTTGTATTGATAATATGAATACATTCAATAAAAATAATTTTGTTCCAAAACATGTATTTTAATATATTCAGTCAATTTTCTAAGTATACTGGCTAGATTTTGAGGCAATTTCCCTCAAAAACATTGAATGCATTAGGCTTAAACCAATTATCTTCAAATTGTATACATCACTATTAGTACCTAATAAATATTTTTGCTTCACACATCTTAACAATAACCATGGTGCCTAAGAAGTTTTCATCACATTGAGAAGAAATTGTTAGTGGTGAATCAGCAATTAATCCATACAATATTTTAAGGTCTTTTTTTTCATTTATTATGGCTTTTACCATTCTTGGTAATATCAGCCAGAATCAAACAGCATTTACAAATAATGCTAAATAGGGCAAAACAATATTACAAACATGGAAAAAAAAATAATGTCAATTTTCTGAATCACTAGTATTGTAGCTTAGATACCAAAGTACTTATATATTTAAAAAAAGTTCTTACCTACATAGTTAACGAAAAACGTTATGCTCACTTTTTCAAAAACTTTGATTTTGGCTCTCCTGTAAAATTTACTTTATAGCGCATTATTTGGGCTTTTTGCCATTGATATACAATGAAAGCATCCACCCCTTTCCCGAAACTGTTCATAAAGACTTGAGTCTTTCTTCAGTTTCGCATATCAATATCATTTTTTTTAAAACTAATTAAGCGAAAATTTTAATTCTTTACAATCAAACCGCAAAAATAACAAAACAAATAAACTTTAAAAACTTTCATTGTACCCCTCACTGCAGTATTGTCAGTTTGTGATCAATCAAATACACGTGGTCAGCACAATCACCTTTTTCTAATTTCCCAGTATGACAGTGGAGGAATAGTGTTAGTTCTAAATTGAGACCGCGGCCGCACGCTCCAGATCCCGCATCGGAAAGGAAGAAGAACGTAGTATGAACGTAGTGCCATTGATGTAGTCATATTCTCTGCATACCACTACACATTTCAAATGTAATGGTATGAACATACAATTATAATAATTCTATGGGAATGAGGTAGATATGAATATATCATTCACATACATTTTGTGATAATAAAATCTCGATTAAATCAAGAAAGGTTTTCTGCGTTGGTTTGTACATGTAAAGCGAATAGACGGCGAAAGAATGGCTTAAAAGATTTACGATGCGAATGTTGATAGATGCAGGAAACGAGGAAGACCGAGAAAGTTATGACATGACCGAATCCAACAAATAATTGAAGATAGATGTCAAACGTGACAATTTTGCCCACTGCCGAAATCCTTAACAAAATCAAGTTTTAAAGTAAAAAAAGTTACTGGTATCATAAATATTACATTTGGTAAGTATATTTTGATAGTTCCATGGCAAAACTAAATATTTACTTTACCGCCAGCTTCAGTTGATCACTTGAAATTTGAAGTTAAACTTGAAGGTCGGTTTGTGTATATCTACAAATATTATCAAAACTTTTGTTGTTGCGGAGTTTGTGTTGAAAGGAGGCAAGTAAGTTTTATATATTTCATTGCATGCATAATAAAGACGCTATAGAACGTATTTCTGTAAATCTATTTGAACAAACACAATATATATTTAAGTGGGCAAAATTGTCTCACATTTCTTAGCTAGTGTTTTGATAATTTTGCCCACGTCTAGGGTTGTCGCTACATACTACATTGAAAAAACATTATCCAAGAAAGTAGAAAATATAAAAGAAAACGAAGTGAATGGCAAAAACATGATTTTAAACGAGGTAACGGGATGTTTTGTTCAAACTGGCCCATAAATCAGATTTTTCGCCAAAGATATAACAAATAAGATTTTAAAATCTGATGGGGGTTTCAACTCAAATACACGCTGAAAATGACAAGCCAGTTATTCTGTTCATTTAAACTTTTTATACCACACAGCAATTGGTAAACAATCCATCCGATTTTTCTCTGCCATCAGGATCAAAAGATACTTACACCTTATAGAGGAGAACATTGAAAAAAATGTCATAGCAACATGGAAACAACAGACTTTGATGCCTACTCAGTTGATGAATCAACAGATTTCGAGACATTCATCATAAGTAATTACGACGAATATGAACAACGTGCCTCCGAATCTTTGGCCGAGGAAAACGAAAAAACAGTGTCTGATCCGCTTGAAATTAATAACGGGGAAGATGTCGCTTTCGTTTAAGTAAAGTTTAACACTGTTGGTACGCAAAATGACAAATATTATGTCGGTTAAGTTATCAGCGCATCAACTACCACAATTTTAATATTGTTATGTCATTTGTAAGACGCAAACTTAATGGAGCTTTGTGTGATCTCAAGTTGAGGATATTGCTGATGTATTTAATTGGAACATAGTGAAATCTTTACCTGAACCTGTAATCTTGCGTCAAGGTTTTCATAAATTCAATGTACATCTTAAAAACTGCGAGATTGAGTCATTTTCTGTGAGTAAATCGAAAACCAATTTTGATTTTTACCATTCAAAAATAATTTAAACCATTTAAAAAAATGTAAGAATATCCGACCACATTTTAGATAGTTTTATTTATTAAATTTGCCAGCTTTTTGTGAAATTATGAAGACTTGTTTTTTATTTTAAAAGTTTTTTTTGTATAAATATTTTTAACAGTCTAAAGAAGAAAATAAAACATAGAAAATATTATGAATTCTGTACAAAAAATACAATTTCAAAGTATGGGTAATCTAGCAATTAATTGCACTGCTGTACAAAAAAAATAATATCGTTTTTTTTTCTACATATACATTTAAAGAAAAATCGTTTTGGGGGCAAGCTTCCTTAATTGGCTAAAGCATAGGCAAACACAAACAAATTAAAAGGATTAGAGATAAACTCCTTTGGTTTTGTTGAAAATCCAATTATGTGCCAACCCTGGCCCACAAATCTACATTGTATAGAAAAATTGAGGAAATAGTTGACAATTTTGCCCACCGGGTTTTTTCATTGATTTTATAATAGTGATGCCTCAATGATGCTATTGTTTAAACATAAACAGTTTTTTTCGCCCAAAAAGTAGTAATAAACCGTATGATAAGGATGATAAAACCAAAAATAACAGTTAATTACCAAGTGGGCAAAATTTTCAACTAGTGGAGATAATTTTGCCCAGCATGTTTTGTCTTCTAAAATTGCAAAAATAAAAGAAAAGCAAACGTTTTGTACTTGTAAACATGCTCAGAATAATTAGTATTACTATTCAACAAAATGGATAGGAGTAGTCCTATACAAAAAAAATATGATATCGTAAAAGTTTGTTAAAACTGGGCAAAATTGTCACGTTTGACGATATGTCAAAAGTCGGAATAATTGGCGCGCCTGCATGAGATGTTTGCATGTAGAGGAAGCGAGGTCTGTATGCTAAAACAGAGCTATATGGCGTCCTAGCCTCTCTGCCTACCCCTACGGAAACAGCGTGATGGTACGTTTGTTTTTGCGTGTTTGATGAATTTCTCCCTTAACCCTTTCACACACGAAGAAAAATAATAATATCTCGTTAGTTTTTTAACCAACCTACCTCATTTTTTGTACACATCTAGTCAAAAATATACTCTATGTTAAAAATAATGTTTTTTTTTTGTAGCCCACGCTTGTTCTGTCATTTGGGTTTTAAAACAATGGTTTTGGAGATTCAAATTGGCTTGGCGTTACAAGGATTTAAACTGCTTTATAAGGTAAGATATTACTTTTACGTATTGTGAATATTTTTTAAATATTTCATCGATGTAAAAACTAATATATTTAAATAATTTTAATGTTTAAATAATTATTTGTGTATCATTTTTCGATCAATGAATTCATGTAGGTACTTCAGGAATTACATTGGTAATCAAAGGGTGTTTAACGAGTACCTATGCCAGATACATACCAACTTTCTAGGTGATTTGGTACTAATTTAAATCACTAATTAAAAACGAATATATTGGTTTATATGTAGGAATTTTATGAAGACATGTATATAATATGATTTTGTGCATTTTGTGCAAGCAATATCTTCGATGTTGAGTGGGAATCAGACAGTGAGGATGTCTATCTGGAGACGGAATATTTAGAGGATTCTTCGGATACTCCGGGTTCGTTCGGAAGCCAGTTTATGTTGTATCTGGGACACAACCCTATAACGACTGTAAGACGATGGTCGCAGGCAGATTCTGTCCATGTTGATGTACCGTGTCCCGCTATCATTGCCGAATATAATAGGTTTATGGGTGGGATTGACCCCAACAATGTGTTAGAGTTTTACCGTATAGACTTAAGAAGCAAAAAATTATATCTTCGAATTGTATTTCATCTAATTGACATGAGTGTGGTTAGTGCTTGGCTGTTGTACAAATTACATTCCTGTCAAATAGGTAAGAAATCCAAGGTCTTGATATAATTTTGTGCGAAAATTACAAAAGCGCTTATGTCTTTACGAGATGAAACTCAAAAACGAGGTCGACCTTTTTGTTTTGCGGATGAAGCAGGACCCAGTACCAAACAAAACCGTACTCTGGCTGCCATGCGTCTCATAGCCGATATCAGATATGATGGTTAGAGGCATGAGCCTACCTTGATTGACAAACAGCAAAGGTGTAAGCTGTACATCAAAGTAATGCCAGAAGTGTGGTGTGGCTTTGGGTCTTTTAAAAAATAGAAATTGTTTTGTAAGATTCCTTAATTAATTATTTTATTTGAACAGATAAATGTTTAATTTTTTTAAAGTTTTGGATTGTAAATGTAACACAAAAATTTATTTTGTCATTCCTCAAGTACATGATTTTTTTTTGTAAACTACATAACTTTTCTTGTTTTTGTAAAAATATGATAAAAAATCATAGAATCCATTGATGCAAAAAAAATAATCCACTGGCTAGTATCGCTCCGGTACTGAGGGGTTAATGATCGATATGCTGCGATAAAGCATTGAAAAACAATGTTTTTCATGGCTTGTCCGTGAACAGGAGTGTTATTTTCGGTTTAGTTTTTTTTTAAAAACGTTTTTATAAATTTTCTCAAAGTTCTCTGCCATATTTCATGCGCAACATTGTTCTAAGGTTCTAAGTTATAAGTTCAATTATTTTTTGTCACACACGGGAGCCACATTCGCTGTTTTATTTTTTTATCTATACAACCGTACAACTAGTTGCTATGTCTATATTGTCTATGGTCACATTTTGTCGTTATTCTTCTTCGTTCTTTACTTTTAAATGCCGCGTGAGATCCGTTCAAAAAGTGACAGAAGACGGACTTGAAACTGGCTGTGATGGATGTTTTCTCAATAAAGATATGTTGATTACAAACTGATTTTTAAAATATTTGGTAGGTTTACAACAAATTTATTAACAATATCTACCTCTTAAAATTATTATGGTCCATTAAGCGACAGTTCGAGTAACATAACCTTTGAAGCCTAACTATGTTCCGGTGTTTAAAATATTGGCTAACAAGAATATGTTATATTTACGTTTGTACTGTTGATTCCGTATACAGCAATAATAACAAGCAACATATTTGAACAGGAATAATTTTATGTCTTTTTACTCTCTGTGTTCTGAAGTTATGTAGTGATTCTTCTGGAGCATCTTTATTTTTTAATTCAATTGTTACTGTTTTCAGATACACAGTTTACATCATGTCTATCTACAAAGTAGCCACTCATAATATCAACGCTGACAGGAGCAGCGCACAAGACAATACGAATTTGCAAATGGAATTTCTGGAAATAGCAGGACGATCCCTCGATATGAGGATCGTTTCTGACAACTCAACTTTCTCGTTTGTGGAGGTATGAATATTAATTAATCATATTATTATAATGATTCAGTACATCATTTTGTTTAATTAAGGATTTTTTTAATAAATCTAAACCTCTCTAAACACTAGCATCCTTCTCCATTAGAGAGGTAGAAACATTAAGTGTATCGTGTAAAATAACAATCTTGGTAATTGGTCTTTTTATGTTAAAAAATTGTTGTTTTTAATACTTATTTTGTATGACTGTATGTTTTCTGAATAAAATAAAATAAATAAATAAAACTCTTTATGTAATTTTAAAATATAATTTTATACCTGTCACATGTTCCTTTTTTTCGTTTTTTTAAAAATTATAATGATTTTTAAGAACTTGTGACTTAGTTCAAAGTAGTTCATTTTTATTAAAAACATTTTTTTTTTCATTCATTTTCGAGAAACTTCGCCATACAATCAAATCGACATGGCCTATGTAAAGTACTCTTAAGGAGATTTTTCATTTTTATGTTGTTATATAATTGTTATCTTTAAACATAAAAAAACCAAAAATACATAATAAAGACACAAAATTTAAAAACATGCAATTCTGATACAAAGGTTAATTAATTTAAAAATATATGATTATAATTCAAATTAAACAACTCTGTTTTCAACTAAGTTGTTAATCGAGTTGTCCAATTTAATTTTTATGTATGGTTTATTAATTATTCAACCAAAACCATTGCAATTGCAATTGCATTGATTCAACCAGTGCTCGCAAATTCAACAGTTGTTATTTGTATATTTATGTATTATTTTAAAATTGCATTTTCAAATTATTGAATTATTTTCGTATTCTCCGAATGATAACTATCTCATTTTGCAGTGCTATTAGTATGAAAATTGTGATAATTAAATCACAATCTCCTTTAATGGGCTAAAACAATGTTAATTCAACAATATTTTGAGTATGTCCAACTTTTTTTAGACCAAGACTGGATTGGAGATGAAGAAAATGTTTGAGAAGGAAATATGGAAGTTAATATTTACAGGGCTTATGACCCTGATATTATAATTGGCCATTTAAACCGGCAATGACAGGTCATAAGCCCCTAAATGCCTTGACTTCCATATTCCCTTCCCAATTATGTTTTCCATCTCTGTTGCAATAAATGTTTATATAATTTATCTTTTCTATGGTCTTATCAAGCTTATGGTTTCAGATGACTGGAGTAGGGACAGTCAACACTCCTACGGTGAGTGGACTAAATGATTTTGATTATCAGAACCTATCCGGACTTGGCCCAGCACAGTTAAAGACTGTTGGGAAGGTTCCACTTCCCCCAGAAGTCATGGAACATTTCGGACGTATCCTTTTATAATTTAAGACATATTTTTATTACTTACTTCCTTTTTCTTATGTTTATAGCGCTGACTTTTATTTTAGTCATTTGTAATACAAAAAATCACATGTATTTGATTCAAAACCTTTAGTAATTAATTCTGTTCCATAAGAACTTTTCATGCCTATATGGGAGCCTGCCTAAACCTATAACGTAAAATAATTCATTTGTATATCTAAATATTGTGATCTCAAGCATCAAGCGAGCGTCTTTGCCACTGTTTTTTTTTATATGTTTATTGAAATCTACAGTCATATATACAATAATACAGTTATAATATAATACATACTTAAAACTGGACTAAAAATGATTTCAAACTTATAATTATCAATATACGTAATGTGTCATAAATAAAGTTATATTATACAAGAATAGAATTTGGAAAACCATAAATAAAATGTTTGTACATATTTACCATTGTAAATTTAAAATAAAATGAAAAAAATATATTGTATTTACTCATCACTACTCACCCATGACGACCATGCCTGCATGTTGTCGCTGATTTTTCTTTTGAATTTATTATGATTCAAGTTGAATATATCACTTGCACTGGCTCCAATAATATTATTATACAAGTTGCATACTCTATGAATGCACAAATTTTTTATGACTGTCTATACTGACTGTTATTATTAATTAGATCTATTAAAAAGAGATGAAATTTTATAATATGTTCAATGATTAACCTTAACGCTAGCTTATAGATCTGGAATGCCAGTATACATTGGGGCTGTTCCCAGAAATCAATCGAGCCTGGCTGACCATAGATAGTGATATTTACGTGTGGGCATACGAACACGGGACCGACGTGGCTTATTTTGATGGCTTGGGAGAAGTTATTGTGAGCGTTGGGTTGGTCAAACCTAAACCAGGAGTTTTCCAAAACTTTGTTAAATATTTGCTCATTTTAACAACAACTGTAGAAATTGTTGTTTTAGGTAAATGCAATTAACTCTTGGTTTTTATATATGTTCTTGATTGATAAGCTGCATTGTTTAAATAGATTTTGATAAATTCTCTCTGCCAATGACTTTAAAATATTCCAAATATTTCCTATAATATACCATTACAAATAATGTTGGAATGGCATTAGTATTATTTTTTAATGAATTTTCCATAAAGATTTAAATCTCTGCATTCAAAAATTTTTTTTTTGCCGGTGATTATTTAGTTCATCTGCCGCAATCAGTTAAATAAATATAAATTCAGTGTAATACTGTTCCAACATGTCTGTACTTTAATATTATTTCAAATGAAGCTAAAAAATCAAAAGTATAGGCTATAAATTGCAGTTTTTATAAAGAAATAAAAATATTGTTTCTTTTAGGAGTAACATTTTCTAATTCTCAATCAAATGGTCCACTCGGAGCTTTAGAAGAAATGCACCTAGTTCCTGAGCCTGTATTTGTTCTCAATACTGACGGAGTCTCTATGAACGTTATTCAGTCCACTAGTACTGGGAGAATCTTTATGGGAGGGAAAGACGGTTGTTTGTATGAAATCACATACCAGGTTTGTTGCCTAGTGTTCTTGCTTGGATAAAATATTGTTACATAGCTTCATAGACTTATACACCTGCTTGCTGCTTAGATATAATCAAAACTCCACTAACCAGAGTGATAGTGCAGTTTTTAAAAGTACAATTAGGTTTTTAATTCTCTACTTGCGTGTATACAAATGTAAATTTTCTACAGCCATCGAAACACTAAATGAACAATAAATTACTGCATTCATTACATTAAAGTTTGTCTACAAAATAGTATTAAAATATGTGGTTTTTCTTGACAAATAATGTTTTTATAACTGTTTCCAGGCGCAATTGGGCTGGTTTGGAAAACATTGCAAAAAAGTTAACCATTCAACGGGTACACTTTCCTTCTTGGTGCCATCATTCCTCAATGTCGCTTTATATGATGATGATCCCATTATTCGTATTGAAGTCGACAACCCTCGCCATATTCTCTATACCCTTAGTGAAAAGGGCTCCATAGAAATGTATGATCTTGGTGCCAATGGAGACTCTATTAAGAAAGTCGCAAAGTTATCGCAGTCTAAAATAGTTCATTTAGCTACGGAAATTGTAAAGTAAGTTTATTTTTGACATATCAATACATACTTAAATAAAACCTTTAAATCCTTAGAAATAAGATATTTATCCATTCTAAAGTATTGAAACCGCTTTCATTTTCTGTCTTTAGGACCTTGGAAGGAGCAAACTTTAGGCCAATTATAGCAATATCACCAATAGAGGAGAGGGAATCTCACTATCTGAACTTAGTTGCCATAACGCAGTGCGGTGTTCGGTTGTACTTTTCTGCTGGATGTGTACAGTAAGTACAGTAAACAAACATAATTTATATCACTGTTTTCAACCTGTGGGTCGCGATTCCCAGGGGGTCGCACAACCTTTCTTGGGGTTGGGGGATCGCGGTGACAAGCAAGGCTAAGTAAAGGCTGGTAAAAACCAAGGTTTTAAGTCCTGCACTACAATAAAATACTGTAATTTCAGTGACAAAGCTGAGCTTGTTTATTTTTTAACAATTTTTCAAATCATGGTTCTATTTTTGAGACGCAAATAACCAAATTATTTTATAATTGGAGTATGTTTCTCTTTTTAGTGTTTATGTCCACCATTGAAGAGAAAGTTTTCATAGGTAGGATGTGGCGAATGGCACTAATAATTTCAAATTTTCCCTTGCCGGCTCTGGATATTCTTCTTCCCAAAAACGTCAATATTATGCAAATCAAATTTTATTCTAAACATGCCGTATAAATCTTATAGATAGCGCTGATCTCTTAGACGAATGTGTGGGAAATCAATGTATGACAGGGTTACGAATGATGAAACAGGCGAGAGTGTAAATCTGAGACAAGTATAATTGATAAGATTAAGAAAGGGTCTCTGAGATGGTTTGGTCACGTAGAACGAATGGACGACGAAAGAATGGTAAAACAAGTATATATGGTGAAAATGAACGGCAACGTTAGACGAGGACGTGGCATGATCAGATAAACCAAAATCTTAAGTCTGGTCATGTCAAAAGCAGACAGAACCGAAGGGCATGTATGACAAAATGTATGAATGTGGAAGAGGCTAGGATTGTATGCCAGGATAGACGTGTGTGGCGGTCCATTCTCTCTGCCTACCCCTACGGAGAAATGGCGTGATGGTTGTTGTAGTAGTAGTAGTAGTAGATAGCGCTACTGCTACTGCCTTGCACTTGATTTCTCTATTAATAATAGTATGGTCTCAATAAAAAGAAAATTAAATATACCGTTGTTGAAATCACTAAAAAATATATATTTCACTGATCCACAAATCTGTTAGTCAGAAAGTTCTTTCTGGAGTTGGATTTGAAGGACGTAGTGTTTGGTTTCAATAATAAAAACATAGATTTCAGCTTTTGTACATTATATCACTATGTCAAGTTTGTCGATGTCTCAATCGAGCAAATTAAGTATTATTTGTACACTTTTTAGAATGACTCAAAATGGCCCAGTATGCCAGCGACCTTGGTGCCTCACTCTCCTTCATGTCCGCCTTCCTCCAGGTTTTGCTGCAAATGCTCCCATGATGAGGCCTAAACAGGTTCACACAGCTACGTACCATAACGGTTTGTATTTTTTTTATCAATTTCATTACCTCTAATTTCCTAAAATATTGATTACTTTAATTGATGCATGTCATATTAGGATATAACGGAATACGATAATAAAAATAATTGTTGATTGATTTATAATATTGGATTTAATATTATTCATATGAGGTAATAAACTTAATTTTATATTTTGTATTAATTGCCAGTCACGACCCGCTCAAAATAAAGGCATCATTTTCTTAACTTCTCTATTCTGCTGGGCTCTATACCTATAGGTTATAGGCATTTGACGAGATAAGCCATTATGCTTCGTATGTAGGTGTGACTGAAGAGTCATTACACAGTCAGTTGGAGTGAGAAAGTTGAACATACTGCTACAGCTTTGTTTAAGTCGTCAAGTAGTCGGAGCGCGTGCTAGAGCAGAGACTAGAAGTACAAATTATAATATTTTATATATATCGTATTATATCTTTGTCCAGGCAGATGAAGAATACAGTTTTGTGTGTGGAAATTTAATCAGTATCCCGGACGAGTGTTTTCGACTCATTGGCTACTCTCAGGTAAAAATCCTGAAAAGGGGAACCGAGTGGAGGTAAGTCCACCTCGTAGTGTAGTGGTTGGCGTGTTCGTTTACTATGCTATAGGTCCTGGGTTCAATTTCTGGCAGGGGGATGTGAAATATTAGGTTGACCCTTTGTAGGGCAAAGCCCGAAATTGGTTAGTATATTAACCAGTTGCTCTAAGGGTAATATTTCCAATACCGCTCATAGAAATTTCATCAATACGTTGTCCAGAACGGTTGTTGGTTAAGTTATTGTTCCAACCGTGTGAAGTTGGCACGGTTACCTAGAAATCCATGTGTTTATGCCCGCGTCATAATATTGACCATTGCCCGTGTGCGCGTGCGACTGACAGCTAGCTAGCGTCTCTTCTTTGGAGTGGAATTTTGAAGGCTGTTTTGTGATTTTTGAGAAAAGGTATGTTAATTATTATTAAATATACATTTATATATTCATTTATCAATATTTTAGATGTAAATTTTTAACTTGGTATTCCTTTTTGCCATATTTTAGCTTCGTGTCTAATGATATAACCTCAAATGTTCAAGTTGCTGCATTTTCTTTAAAAAATATTTTTAAATACAAATGATCACTTTGTGGAATAGTATTTGAGTTATTTCGATTGAGATAGTAATGTATTATCATAATTTGTTTTAATTTTTTATCAAATCGTTTGGGATCGGAAATGTTTTTGAATTATTATTATTCCTGGAAAAATAGTAAATTTGTGATTTCGCCCTGCCCTAGTAGACCCAACATTTTGAAAATTTTATACAAAATTATGTGAAAAATTTTCAGCATTCTTTGTTACTTGTTTTTTCAGACTTTTTATAATTATTGATTGATTTTATAACGATTTCTTAAAATTTTGAGATATCTCCATATAAGCAACAATTCACAATTATTTTTCTGAAGTCATTTAGCCGATGAACTGATCCAAAATTATAAAAGTAAAAACCCCAAAGCCGACAACGTATACGACAAAATATTAGCCAAGATATTCAACACTGGATTGGCAAGGGAACTTGTCGTCGTCGTGTCTTTTGTAGTACGGTGAATGATCCAAAAAGAGAAAAGCTCTTAAAACTGGTGACTTAGGATTGGGAGGTGATGGAAACGTTTATCTTAACCATCATTTAACTAAACGAAATAAAGATCCCCATAAAAAAAACAAGGGAACTTGCTAAAGTGAAAGATCATAAATACGTATGGATCAAAGATTGCCGTATTTATGTATGAAAAAATTATACATCCCCGCCTATTCTAATAAAAGCAGAATCGGACCTTAATAAAATGTTGCAGTGACTATATGTCAAAGTTCTCTCTCTGTACTCTTATTTATATTGTCTTTTTTTTGTACAATTATTTCACACCTAATATACTTAAAATCACTATACAATCATTTATACACAATCCCACACAAATACACACAAACACACCTCTACACTTACTAACATACAAATTCACATAAACACACCCTTTTATTGTACCACAATTTAATATGTTTACTTTTTATTTAGAGACTTTGTTGGTCTATCTTTAAACCGTATCTTTTTTATGTTGTTATATCATTGTCGACTGTTTGTTTCTGTAAAATAAATAAATAAAAATAACACTATATGCGTAAACAACGCAATGTGCCATTGTGCATACTATGTTTTGAACTATTTCATCAAAACGGTTGTAAAAAAATGTAATTACTGATATTTATACTTGTATTAAAGAATATCTGTGTATTTTCATGATATAAATTTATTTTCTAACACTCTAAACAATCATTGGTCAATATATTGACCGATGAAAAATTTAGTTTTTATGAAAATCTAAAAAATATTATTCATTTTTTTGTGGGCAATAAGTATTTTAAAATATAACATTTGTAATTCAAATTCTGAAATAATTAATTTGCCTTACAAAGGGTTAAAGGTTAAATAACTCTGCAAAATTGCACTGTCCGTGGACTGGAAATAGAAGCGCAAGACTGATCACCTTACCTTCCATGTAATAATATTGACAAAATATGATTCAATTGTAGTACCAATGCAGTGCCCTATGCAACACTATGTGTGGATAAGGAAATGGTGATCAAACAGTGTATCCTCAAATTTCCTCTGTTTGCTTAAATAATTATAATGCATATCGTCAAATTTAATTTTTATAATTAAAGGATTAACTTTTATTTCAACTTATGTTAGTAAAGAATATTAAACTCATTTTTACTAACATAAATTATAATGCTGATTAAAATGGAATGACGTGTTTAATTTCATTAACAGTAGTTTTAAAAATTTTAACTGCAAATATAACCTCGTTTTTCTTACTCAGGAACGGCATTAATGATATCATCAGCCCCCGCCGACAGCGAGCTGCTGTGGTGCCTAAGTGGGGCCCTAGGGGCAGGCCCGCGGGGGCCAGGAGGTGGCGCACGGGAGGAGGCGGCCATGTTGCCCCTGGATGGTCCATGCTGGGCCCTCAAGAGGGCTGTTCCTCCGCCTGTGACTAACCTTTCACCTTCCCTGCAAATTGCCAGTAAGTGCAAATACTTAAAACATTCCAATATCAGTAAATAAAAAGTCTTGGTGTAAATAAAGAAAATCTGTGCGCTGAAGACTATACGACTAAAGTAATAACTTCTTTAACAATTACTATTCATTTCCCTAATTATTATTGCAAATATAGTATTAAAAACATTGAGTAATTTAACTAAGCACAGCATATCACAGCAGCAAAGCACAGCTGCTTGTGTCTCACTTGCTCAGTTAAACTCGGCTCCCCAGAATAAACACTTTACCTCTAAGAAGACTTAAAACAAAAAATAACAACATAAAATAAAATAAAAATCTTCTTATTCCAAACCTCTTAAGGTTCATATAAAATATTCCAGAATGATAATAAAATATGTATACAATTTGTCAAATTAATACATTATGATATTTAATATGAATTTTAAAGTACATATAACGTTTCGTTAAACCACATATCTGTGGAAATGAATTCATAATAACTGATGAATAAAATTAATTATAAATAATGACTCACCGACTTTTCTATGTCTACCGGTTTCGAGACGTACCCGTCTCTTCGTCAGGACACCAATTAAACGAAATTAAAGTCATCAGAAGCAATTATTAAAGATATCCTAAAATCATCGGATTTACAAGAAAACATGTCAAATGATTTAAGTCGTTTGTTTAACATTTGCTTAAATCAAAATTATTTCCAATTTAATAATAAATATTATAACCAACCTTCAGGACTCGCGATGGGAAGTCCAACAAGCCCTTTAGTTGCAGATATGTTTTTAGATAACATTGAGAGTAAAATATTAAACTCTAATAATATTTTAATTAACAATGTCTTCTTATGGAAATGCTATTTCGATGATAACTATGTACAAATATTTAATAACATTTAGTAAAATGTTTGACCACAAAGTTAATGCTTTAAATATAAATAATGAGTTTATATCTATCTATACTGAGTGAGTTGGGCCGCAATTATAAACGCTATCTTCATCTGTACATATCGAGACGGCATACTTAACTTTTCTTCTATCTCTTTCTACCTCGGTATGCTCTACAAACATGTTGATACGTCTTTTCATTACGTCATCTCAGATGCCATATCATCGGGTTTCTGGCATAAGTTGGTAACTATAATTTTTTGAAAAATGAGTTGTCTTCATAAATGGCATTAAATAATCTTTATGAAAAAAAAAAAAAAAAAAAAAAATTAAAATATTTCTTATTTTATAAATTAGGGATGAGCTTTTAACTTTAAAAGTTCAATATCTTGCAACTTGTGAAATTTATTTACCAGCTTATGCCAGAAACCCGACGATATGTTTAAATTTATGTATGTCATATAAATGTTTTTATTGTAAGTCTTATTTTTTAGAATGTATTTGCAAATGATATTTATATCCTACACTAATAAAAAACACCCTTTGAAATGTAATGTATGTTCAAACTAACATAGCAATAACTACTAAACTATTAGGAATTTTTTAAATAAAAAAATCTGCCAGAGGTTAAAAGAAATGCAATTTGATTCTAAATTTAGCGTAGTGTCCTACTGTTTGGTAAGAGTTTACGTAATTCATTCTAATTTGGGTAATCTTTAAATTGAAAATAGCACAGTTGGTCAAAAAATGCCTCCAAATGTCTCTAAATTTCATGTTGCTACGATTTACTGTTGCTGACAATTCTTTTTACAGAAAGACTAGCATTGTTTTTCTGTTTTTTCATTGTAGATTTGCGTTAATATATTATGTGGGACAGGTTCTCCATCGGTCGCCTCGCAACACATGTGTGGCCCCATACGCTGGGTCGTCCTCACGGGCTCCGGGGCTCACCTGGTGCAGCAGCTGCAGCCTGTGGATCTCCTACGCCAGCTCCTTCTGGATGCACAAGGGACTGACTCCCCTCAGCTTAAGGCCTTCTTCCAGGTAAATTATGTCGCCTAGTTGAATCTTCTGGGCCACAAAACCCTACAGAAAATCCCCGGAGAAAGCAACTTGAAACCACTCCAGTAACATTTCCCAAGATATCACTATGGCTAGAATATTTGCCACAGTGATTACTGACGTTGGAAGGACCTGAAATGGCACACAAAGAAGAAGAAGAGTCCACCTTCCGTAATACATAATATTCGGGCCGAAGCTAAATTTAACAATATCTTATTTATTGTATTTATTATTTATTGACTTGTCATCAGATGGGAAAGAAAGGATATGGAAGGAATTTATGAAAAACATACCACAACACCCAGACCAATAAGAAAATTTATTTTTTTTGTTTTTCTTGCAACTGGCTACGGCACCTGTCATTTTGTTAAGCTTTTCTTTTGGAATAAAGTTTTAATAATTTTTTTTCGCTGCCACAGATGCAGCGTGAGGAACAAGCATGCGCCACATGTTTAGTGCTGGCATGCGGTGGTCAGGACTTCATCGCTGAGGCCGCTACTCGAGCTTACTTTCTCTATGGGGGGCAACCTGCCCTCATCCCTTCCAACACAACACAATACCCCAGTGAGTTATGCTTTTATGAAACTCTCAATATATATATATATAAATATATCCAACCCCAACTGACAAACGATTTGTGAGTATATCAACTGAATAGCCTTCCCGGGTAAGTGATTAATGCTTTTCAGTTGATGCGTTAAAAAACTGACTGGACAAACACATAAATTTATTAAATGGACAACAGTATAAATGCTTGAGAAAACCTATGTGAACGCGCAGTGGTATAACTATTTTTTTAGTGTGTACCGCTTTGTAAATGAGACACGACTAACACTCTGGATTCCCCGAGCATAAAACAAGCATCTTTGTAATGAATATTGCACATGGAGCCAATTTAAGAAGCCAGAAAGTATAAAAAAATAAACAAATTTAATTATTTCTGAAAGTTAAATTTGAATATGACATTTTCTTTTTTGTTAGTTTTAGGCAAAAAAAACATTTTTCTTTATTTTCTATAAAAATCAGTCTCATATGGTCAAAAACACAACTATGAATCCCTAATTATCATACATTATGTCTTATTTACAAATTACAACAGGGATGAAGAATACCTTAAAGTAGGTAATATGGAAGTCTAGGCATTTACAGGGCTTATGACCTGTCAATGGCTGGTTTAAGTGGCCATTGCGTATGTCTTATTGTTTCTTTATTCCTACCAGCTTCCCCGCAGTTCAACCCGCGCCAGGTGTCCACCCCGGTAGGGCGCAGTGCCGCTAACGTCCACCAATCTCTGCAGGCCGCCGTGCAGCCCCCCTCGCCCCCGCTGCCCCCCGCCGCACAGCTCCTGTCCTTCAGCGCACGCCACGAGGGTCTCTACATATACGTGGGCCGTATCCTCCGCCCACTCTGGCAGATGAAGTGTGTGATCCAGTCCACTGTGGATAACAAACAGCTGGTGTGTGGCCATTGTTATATTATTTTACTTGTTTTATTTTATCGGGGATTTTTACAGCGACTACACAACAATAAGTAGAAATATTTTACTACTACAATAAATTTTTAAAAATCCACTGTTATTCTAATGATACGTAATATAGAAGGAGAGAGTTTACATAATTGTGTGTGCGACGTTTGTGTTCATGTTTGTGTATGTGCGTGTGTAATGGTGTGTATGCGATGGTGCGTATGTATGGGTGCATAAGTAAAAAAATGTACGTATATTTATAAAGAGGGTATAGGAGAGAGCTTGGTAAGAAGTTTGATTGTTTAAAAATGTTGATGCATTTAAATCTGTTTTAAAAATAATATTTATTATTTTTATTATACATGACGTAAAAAAATTAAGGTTTCTAAAACCGAAAAGCCTTCTTAACCCTTGTGTTGGCTATGATGTCACATGAGTTTTTTTTTATAAATATAAATTACATGATTATTTTCATTAATAAAAAAAATTGGTTTTTAATTACCTGTATTTCAAATCACTTATTTTTTGCTTAATGTAACACGACATTACAGCTCCGTTTCCAGAGGAATCTTAATTAGTGTGGTAGTTGACGCATTCGCCTATCATGCTTGAGGTCCTAGGTTTGATTCCTGGCAGGGTGGGCGTGATATATTGAATTTCATGGTGGTTCTATATTGCAATGTTTCATAGTTCCTGGACCTGAAGCATAAGATTGGTCACTTTACCTTCTATGAAACAAAAATGATCAAGATAAGCTGCAATTGAAATTCCGATTCAGTGTCCTATGCATTACTGGAAGGAAATGGTGAATCTTTATCTCTTTTAGTTAACACAAAACGTAATCACACACAAAATATGTAATTATAAGTAAAAACTACATTATACTGATAATAAACTAGAGGTTTAATATGCGAATAAATAAAAAACTCACCTTAAGTGTTCGGGTATTTTAATGTAAATCTCACCATAAACTTATTAATAAATTAATTAAAATTGGTCTTTGTGGAAATATTATATCTTGGTTCCAAAGTTACTTAAAAGAATGTCAAGAGATAGTAATGATACTTTTAGTAATGAAATAATCTGTTCAGATTTTGGAATACCTCAAGGATTAGTAATTGGACCTATTTTATTTATTATCTATGTTAATGATGTTTTTACTATACAGAAGATGAATGGTGATATAATTTCATATGCTGATGACACCGTACTCATTATAAGAGGATCTTTATGGGATGAAGGAAATATAAAATCAAATATAGATATTAATAAATTAAAAGAATGGTTTAATAATAATATTTTGTCTCTGAACACTGAAAAAACATATTACATCACTTTCACATTGAACGAACAAGTTATACCTCCTATAAATATTTGTATCCACACTACAAAATGCAATGAAGGATGTTAGCTCCATAATGATAATTGCCTCCGAATTACTGAAAAAAAGAGCATTAAAAATTTACGGGGTTTTACTGTATTTATTTATTAGATCAAGAAATATATTAATTATCGAAATATTAAAATCAATTTACTTTGCATTAGCCCAATCCATATTACAGTTTGGAATAATCGGATGGGGTGGTGCTTTGAAAAAAAAAAATTCACCGGTTGAAAAAATACAAAAATTAATTAATTATAAAAGATAAATTTAAAAAACCGTCTACTTTTCCCATTGTTAAAGAAATTCAGGGTTCTAGATATAAAATCGTTATTTGAAAAAAAATGGTTTCAAATCTGTAAAAACAACATATATAGCAGTGTTTTTAAATCACAAATGCGACCTAAAACAACTGGTAACATCTTAATTCCAAAATTAAAAACAACTAGAGCACAACATCATTATACTTACAGAGGAATATTTTTCTTTAATGAAATGAACAAAGGAAATAAAAAGTGGAGTCAGGAACACTACGTATTTAAAAAAGAAGTCAAAAATTGTTTTTTTTTTTTGTGAAGCACTGATGAAAATACCATTTATTTTTTTAATTTATATTCTATACTGAAAATATTAACTTCTTCTTGAATGGCGCTGTAGCCCAAATCGAGCCTTGGCCTCCTTCAACTTTTGCCTCCAACTCTGCCTGTCCTCAGCAGCCATTTTCCAATTTGCAACTTATAGAAGCTGTGCTGAATCCTAAACTTGGCTTCTTGTGTTGGTCATTGTTGCTTTCACTAGGCGGGATATGGAATTGTAGGAGGAAGTCCATAATTCCTTTGCCAGGTCGTTTCCAAGGTTCAGTAGCAGTCCGAGGCTCTGTATTCGGTTTCGTTATAATGGTGTTTTACTGGGAGAGTTTATTAGCCTCTCGCCTAACCCCCTACTGGAGGTCAAGGGTTTTCCTTCTGTTATATGGCGCCGAAAACTCATCATTGCCCTCATTGGCTGTGACCTATCATCATAAGCACGACAGCCCTGGGGAGGCCTTAGCTGAATCCAGGAGTCTCCTCCACTCTTGCCAGTCTGCTTCCCTTCCTCTCCAGTTCCTCACATCCAACATTGTCATATCTGCGCTGATTCAGTCCATCCATCGCATTTTAGGCCTTCCTGGTCTTTGAGGTCTTTGTGGCACAGAAAGAGTTAGGCGTTTTATGGGGTTTTCGTCGTGCATTCTAATTAAATGGCCAGCCTACCACCTCTACCACCTTGATGGAGTTGATTACATCGGGCGCTCAATAGATATCGTATAGCTCTCTATTGTAGCGACGACGCCAATGGTTGTTTTCTCTCACAAGCCCATAGGATAACTCTGAGGATTCCTCTTCGAAAGCTGCAATGGTTCCCTCAATATTTTTTTTATCATAACCGAGGTTTCAGAGGCATATGTCAGGATTGGTTTAATCGGAGTTTTGTAATATTTGCCAAAAATAAATCCCAAAAATCAATGTAAATCACGGGAAAATATTTGAAATCAATTACCTGTGAAAACTGACTCCTTTAACACCTTTGATGCTCCTACTGCTGCAACCAAACATACTGCAATTCATCATAGTCAATTTTTATTTATTATAACATAAATATCCAAGTTATTTACAAACAAAGCCAATCACACCGGCAAAAGCATCCAACAGAACCGTTATATGTTTGTTGTCAAACAAAACAAAATGGTTGCTAACCAACAAACCAACATCGCTTGCGTTCTATGAAACAGTGATAGGGCTTTTCTCTAGGTTACGCATTATTACTCTGAGGTTTTAGCTCTATCTGGCTACAAAAGTATAAAGAACATACCTTAATTAAACTTTTATGCCTTTAAAAAGTGTACAGTGTGTTGGAATGTTTAATAAGTTTATGTTAGTTCCTGTCGGTGAACCAAGTAAACATACTAATTTCGTTTGTGTTAGTAGACACACTAGAATACTTTATTTGAAAACGTTCGATTTTTAAATGGACTGTACCTCAGGTTAAATTTGTTTCTTTATTACAGCTATCAAGTAATGTAACCAGTGCAGATTGTTCATCAGTACTACAGTATCTGTATGGCGTCAAATCATTCTTGGACAGAAACTCTGTCGTCTCCGCTGGAACAGTTCTGAACAGAACAAGTATGATGCACGACTCTAATCACAATTCTACACGAAAGGACGATATATTTATGAAAGAAAAACAATCATTAGACGCTCTTAGAATCTTCATCAGTGAGTATAATAATGTAATTTAGGATTATAATGTATGTTTATAATTTAGTATTTTAAAAAAATTGTATGATTGATAAATAAATTTTTTAAAATACATTAAAATTTCTAGTTTTGCACCACTGAAACAAAGAAAATCCTAACTCTCTCAAAAAAACAAGTTTATAAATGATTACAACATGGGTATTTAAAATGTTTTCAATAACGAAGCTCAGTGGTTTTCAAAAAATATAAACTATCAAACTAAGCCGAATTAAAAAAAATAATGTGTATCGTATCATCAGCGCTATGATTTTTTTAAATTTTCTAATGAAGAACTTCAGCCCTGCGGGAAATTTGATTTTTCTTGTCTGAGGTAAAAATTGGAGCATTAAATTGTATTGCAAAGTTTCCCCAAAGTGTAGAAAAAATAAATAAATAATAAACTACTTTCAACGATGTCATTAGTTTATATGAATCAACCAATGATAAGAGAGTTATGGAAGATTTCCAGTTTGCTTGCCGTCAATGGACCAATGGGAAGAACTGATCGAGAATAAGCGAAAGAGAAACTCTGATGTAAAATACAAAACTTTAAAAAATCATAGCGCTGATAATAATAGTTGATTAACATATAATTTATTTTTTTTAAAAAGCACTGAACTTCCTCATTATGAAAAAAATACAAAAAGCTCGGAAGTTCTCTTCGGTGAGTTCTGCTGATTGGTGAATTGGCTTCCCGTAAACCGGAAATCTATCACAACACTATATCATTGGTTGATTTGGAAGAAATAATGACGTCGTTCAAAGTAGTTAATTTTTATTGAAACTTTATTTTTTCATAAATTTTCAAGAAACTTCGCCATACAATTTAATACTCTAATTTTTACCATGTGTAAGAAAACATTTTTTTACGCTATTTCCCGTAGTACTGAACAATTCTTTTTCTATGTACATTTATTCATTCTTTTTTTTTCTCTCTTACCATTTTTTGTTCTTTTTTAGGAACATTTTAAAATTATTTTTTTAATGTATATATTAGTCATTTTTATATTGGTTTACGAAAATAAAGTGTTTTTCATTCCATTTATGTGGTAAAATTGGCTCTGCACTATTCAGCCTTTTTTATTTGGTATATTTTAGAGAATTAAATTTTTTAGTTGTTATTATGGTCCATGAAAATATCAAAAAATAACATTTTGGCTAGCGCCAAACTTTCTTATTGACATTTTTCAATATACAAAGCTCTTTTCTTGTAGATGGATCCTGTGAAATGTTAAGTCTCTGGAAAATACTGTGCGAACATCAGTTTCACGTTATTGCCGCATCTCTACCTCAGGAACAGCAAAGTGCACTTCTTCCAGCTAGTTTTAGGTGCCCTCATTACTACATTTAATTTATTCATAAAATTATCCGAGGAAAGGAATTGATACTTATATTCTCATGTTTTTCAGGGAGTTATTTTTGGGTGGCCAGGAAATAGCTGGGCTATTAATTTTAAGTTTAATAAATCAATATTTAACAGACAACGCATCTGTAGATAGTATCAGTAGTGAATTGAGAGAAGTTTGCCCCAATCTTTATAGAAATGAAGATGCTGCTTGTTCCAAGGTAATTATTTTTTATGTCATAATAATTATAATAAGTAGCGTTTAATTATGTAGTAATTTCCTGTTATATTTATTATTTTAGTGTATGCTCACTTAAAAGTTGTCACTTGAATGAAAATTATCGACAATGTTTATATAGTTATGTATCGCACATATTTATGTGCAATGTGTTTAGTAATGTTATGTAAACATATTCATTCTATTTTACACATGTTAAATGTATACATTTAAAATTAGTACACAATGATGTGTTAAATCCAGGGAACCTTTTTTTATTTGAAAATTATTATTTTTTTTCTAATATAAATAATTTTCTACAATCCATTATATTATATTTTTATGCATATGATTATACAGGGGTCGGCACTCAAAGTGTTACCAATTAAAAATTCTGTAATTTTTTCAATTTGATTTTTGAAATTTAAAAACCTCATTATATTGTAAAAACATTTCAATCTTTTTTTAAAAAATGTTATTGTTCGATGAAGCCACCTTTAGCGCATCCGCGCTAAAGGTGGCTACAAAAAAGCATCGAGTCTGTCCAAGAAGGCTTCACACGCTGCACAATTTTTTTTGCTAAAGCGGTGTTATTTTTTAGAACCAATTTTACACGGGTTGATAATAAAAGTCAAAGGCATTGTTTTTTTGCATTAAAATATTTATTTTTCAATAATACGACATTAAAAACATTGAATATAAACTACATATTATAATTATAAATCACCCAAAACCACCTTCTATGTCTCAACACATTTAGTCATGTAACACGCTGAATCTGTGACTACACTCTTCACATTTTTAAACTCAATATTGTAGTCTTTCAGGGCATCTTGAGGAGTGTAAAAAATCTTATTCACAGTGTAGATATTGTGGAAAAGTAAGAATGTTTATTTATCTGCATTTTAAATTTTAAAAGTAGTATTTTTGCAAGCATTTATTATAAATATATATTTTTTTATTATCTGTATAAACTATATGTATGTATTTGTTTACGAGTGTTTATGACCAAATTCAGTCAGTCCCATCTTCCTCGTAATAACAAAGTTCTACTATATATATATATGATACATCTTAACTTATCATTCTCGAAGATGTCTCAAAAGCGATGAAACTGGTCTCTGTGTATTACTCATCTTTTATTTTTTTAATAAAATACAACAAACTTCCGCCAAGAATTCTGAATGTTTAAGATATTACTTATGTATTTACATAATTCTAAATCTTATTTTTAGGCAAACGAGATCCTTCTTTTTGCCAACCAGCAGTGCAGCCCTCATGAAAAAGAAGAGATGTTAAACTCCGCGCTGAAGTTGTGTAAGGATGTCGCTCCACACGTCAACCTTCCCATAGTGTGCTCTAAGCTCGGTCAGGCGGGCTTCTTCCGAGGAGTGGTGGACTTGTGTGTGACCTGCGCAGACAAGATGGACCCCAATAAGGTTGGCCTGCATTTCTACAGGAACAATCAGCCCAGCCACGACCAAGAAGGATATTTAGCTTTCTATAAAAGGTGACTTTTTTTTTGTTGTGATGCCGTGATCTAGTTAGCGCTTGATTGAGATTCTGGGTTCAATTTCCAGTGAGCTTGACCTGAAATATTTATTTTAAAAAAACTCCTAACAATTTGTATTGTAAAAAAACATACTGTAATTACATGATATTTCGCTCCTATATATTTACCATTATTGTAAGATTATTGATACAAATGACTTTTTTCTTTGTCCAGAATGGATGTGTACCGCGAAGTAACCAACGTGTTGGAACAACTGTTTGAGCAGAGTAGCGCAGGGGCCAGCGAGGGACACCACACATCCCCCGCAGCCTCCTCCCCCGGCCCTGCCACCTTCCAGGACCTGCCCAGCCTGTCCCCGGCAGATGCCAACTATCAGGTAACTAAGTATTACTATTAACAAATATAAAAAAATAATCTAAAAAACTACTGAACTTCCTCATTTTAACCCAACAGTGCCCATCAAGCTAATTATTATGATTAATTTTATAGGCACGAAAACTACTTATGGATTGTTTATCTTATCCTGATGAGTTGCTGCACGTCGCCGTGTATGAGTGGATGTTGACCAAACAACTATACGGGGAGCTCATCGCTGTGTCGGAACCTTCGCTGGAGGCCTTCATTATCAGGACCACACAAAACAATCCGGACGCCATCCATGTTTACGACCTTCTCTGGAAGTATTACGAGAAAAGTGGCAATCACGCTGCAGCTGCCAGGATCCTGGACAGCTTGGCTAGTAAACCACAGTAAGAAAATATGCTCATTTTATTTTATAAAAATCTCTTTGAATTTGCATTAAAAGATTAATGATTTGTCAATAATCATAATCGGCTAGTAAAGTGCGCACAAGACTATGGCAGCAATACAATGAATGGTGGAAGTTTCTAACAAGGTGTACTTGTCCAGTCCCGCAGTGTCCCTGGCGCAGCGCTGCAGCTGGCTGTCGCGAGCCGTGGTGCTGCTGCGCGGGGGCGCAGGAGCGTCACCCGGCGCGGGCCGACTGCTGCGCGAGCTAGAGGAGCGCGCAGAAGTGGCACGCCTGCAGCGCCGCCTGCTGCAGCACCCACGCCTACCACCCTATGCCCACCAGCACCTCAACTCTGCCTTGCTGGACATCACCAAGGTAAACAAGATCACTCTATAAAGATCTTCTTCAGCACTGGAAACAAGCGGAGATCAGCCCGTCTAGTAGTGTAGTGGTTAGCCATTATTTGCCAACCGTGATTGACGTCCCGGGTTCAATTCCTGACTGGTTCGATGTGAAATATTTATTTTAAAGGTAGTTCACTTTAATATTTCACTGTCCCTGGATTGGCACCTTCATGTAAAGATGATCAAAATATGCTGCATTTGGTGTACCAATGCAGTGCCCTATGCACCACTGAGTGTGGAAAAGGAATGATGATGAAGTACGTATAATCCTACAAGTTTTATGGCTAGGCTGCCCAGAGCTGATTCGGGTGGAAAAAGTGACTTGCTTTCGAGCTCAATATCTACACGATATTTATATTTATTTATTTAGTTTTTAAGTTTTTTTTGTTTATTTTGTGCATTTTTAACATTGCTTTAATAATGTATGAGCCTTTTAGCATGGGACATTCCAATGAGGGGACATTATTCTAAATAGAAAATCTAATGTATTTGCATTGCTCAATTGCGTTATTTTTTTTCTCCAGTTATATGAAGATTATGCGGATAAGTTTGATCTCTGGGAATGCAAGCTTGCCATAGTTCATTGTTCTGGGCATAATGACCCTCTTTTGGTTGAGAACATATGGACAAACATTATACAAGATGAAATCAACAACATGAAGGGAGCCATTTCTAATGAAGACAAAATCAGAGGTCTCCTTAGCAAAATAACTACTTTGGGGAAGGAATACGTCAGTTCTGGCCATTGTTTTCCACTTGGTAAGTTTCAATTGTACTTCTTACTTGTCAAAATTAAATTCATTGTTCTAACTGTTGAATAATTAATTAATATAACATCATTAAGCTATGATATAGACAGGTAGCAAGGCCAACAGTTTTATTATATAATGGTCAGGTTTACCTTGTTTTCTCATTTAATCTTGTTGATCTCAACAAGCAAGATATTTAAAAAGATATGCCTATAATTAATCATGAAGAGATACGAATATTAACAATGTGTTTTATAATGAAGTCATCTATTGCCTCTTGTTACTTACATTTTGTAAAGTCAAAACCAGGTATCTGTTTTTTAAAACCATTATCATTTTTTTCAGCATTCATTCTTAAACAATTAGAATTACAAAGCTGTAGATTGGCAACCGAACCAGGAATGGTTGCCAAAACTCTTCTTGATATCGACGTCCAGATGGAACAGCTTATTGATATTTATACAAGGTAATCTATTTGTTTACACCTTATTAAAAATTATTGTACAATTACAATGATCATTATATTTATTAAATAAGTAAACTAACAGAAACTTATGTGATAACCTAGAATATATTTGAATGAGAGCTGTATTTTTAATGGAAAAATAAAACGTTACATAATCAGTTTGAAAAACCGAAATCACACTGATTAATTCTTCGGGAATTTCTTCGATTAACTATTCTAATGGTCCGGTACTAATTTGGTCTTAATTGCTTCCTGGGGTTGGTAGAAAGTGATGATTCAATGAAAGTGATGATTAGTGTTCAACTTCTGTAAATGGTCTTAATAATATTATTTTCTCTCTCTTTTTAGACTGATAAGTCTAAACGAACGTGTTTGGCTTTCGGAAGGTAATGAATTACATCTAATAGAAGCTGCTGCAGTGCTCATGGATCATGTCGTCAGTAATTCAGTGCCTCTCAGCTCCCATCACCGTAGAAGAGTTCTCATCAAGTGCCAAGATTTAGTTTCAAGTTCCCTTAACGCCTTATACACGAAGCCTGATACGGAAGAACTAGTCAAAATACTGAAGGGGATACAAACAAGACTCGAGAGAATGGAATGATTTTTTGTTCAAACCTTTTTTTACATTAGATTCCATAAATCCCTAAACAATTTTCTTTAAATAACTAGGTACATAAACTCTATTTTTTTTAATGTTACGTTTTTAAGATACAATTTTTTGAATAAATTACATTATTCGCAATCAAATGCATCAATGAGTTTGTAAATAAATTATTTGAATAAAACTAATTCTATTCTTTTTACTTACCTGAAAAATCACTGGAATTGATTTATGATCACTTACATATTATATGAAGAATACAGTTATGCATATGAACAAGAACCTGGATGAGTGTAAGGTAAAAACTGAGAGAGATTGGTCTATTTAGATTAGATTAATGAATTGCCTTCTTATTTATAATATTTAATTACTTTTGCAATAGATTTTTGCAACACATAGCTGTCATATAAACTAACTTAAAATATAGTGCTGGATAAAGTGCATATAAAAACATGCCTAAGTGGGTCAATCAAATAAATGGTTTTGCCGAATGAACTTATGTTTTTTATTCAAAAATAATATTTATGTACACGCTTAAAATCATTTCACTATATTCATACTATAAAAGTCTTTACTTCAAATTTTAATACAATATTAGTTAAGTAAAAAATATGACAACCATTGCAAAATAAGTACATTTATTTTTCATAAAACACAAATGTGTGGTAAATTCTATAGAATGTACAAAATACAGTTTTATTGTTAGCTGGTAAAGTGCCAGCTAAATTAAACAGATTTTAAAATGCTTAATAGTAGAAATATTGTAAATCCAATTAGTGTAGATCCTGATCCAAGAAGAAGGGTCCATTTAAAAATATTTTCAGGCGTTGCCTAGTATGCAGGTGAAATAATTCAATTATATGAATCTCACCCGCAACAATAAAGGTTTCAGCTCTTTAACTTCACAAACATCAACAGATAGAAGAATCAAAGGAATATAGATGTTCAAATATAGGCAGAATGGTGAATGTTACACAGTGTGTAAAGTGACCACTTAAACCAGCCAACGACAGGTTTTAAGCCCTGTGTATGGCTAGACTTCTAAATTACCTTCTCTAAAAAGTTCTTCATCTCTTATTATTCATATGTTCTAAGCTTTTTATACTTGCTTATTTAAATAAATTCTTAAAACTGTTTCTTCATTTATTAATGTTGTTTTTGACTGAGTTACAGTAGATAGTTATTATTATACATGTATTGTTGCAATAAAATTATGAAATTGACAAGGTTTCTTATATTTTCTTTAAATATTTTACTAAAGCCTTTACACAATTCTGCTTCATCAAGAGTTTTCAAATTTAAAAAATATACAATTTCTTTGTTTGCCTTTTGTTGGAATGTTTATCTACAATGTATGAGGTTTAAGGCTGATTTGTGACTAGCTCAACATTAAATATTTATTTCAAAGGTGGATACTCAAAATAAGTGAGTTTTCTTCAACGAGCATCTGAAACACAAGACTGATCATCTTACCTACATCTGGGAAATAATCATAATACACTGCATTTGTATTTTCCACATTGGTATACAGTGCTTTATGGGCCATTCATTTTATGTGAATAAAAGTAAGAAAATGTTTATTGATTAGCAAGACAACGTGAAATTATTAATTTGATTTTGTATGTATGGCAATGATATTAGGAAATTCAAATATATGATAAATGTATTTTTCAATTAACTTTAATTATTTATTCATAAAAGTCCACACTCCTCTAGTTTTCCAAGTAAATACTTATGGTGTCGGCGTAATATCTTCAACCTCTGGTCGCTGATTTTATTTCTTCCTGTTAGTACTTCAAGCATTGGTCTTGTCATCTAAAAATTATTGTAATAAAAATTACGGTATTTCATTATTTTTTTTAATATTTATTTATTTTAACAAATAAAATAACATACATAATTGTATTTTTGTTCCCGCAAAGCCGAGGCTTGTCTGCGTGTTACATTACATTTAAAAAAAAAAAAAATTATAAAAGGTAGTGAGTGTCGTATGACATTTGCCGTAGAGTTGCAGTATATCAGGTATTTTAGGCGACCAATTACTGACTCCTGGGCCACTCCTGTTTTTACTTGTACTTTATTTAATATGTCTTGTATTTTCACAATTTTATTTCGATTGTTAAGATAGTTAGAGAGTAGTTCTTTATACTTTCCTCTGATCCCAGCATCGTTCAAACATTGTACAAGGCGAGAGTGATCTAAGGTGTCGAAGGCTTTAGCATAATCGACAAATATAACAATCACGTGTTTTTTTGTTATTTAATGCTTGGTTTATATTGTTCGCAAAGTCAGACAATAACTGTGTTTCGTTTTTCCTTTTTTGAAACCCATAATGTTCACAATTTATTATTGAATTCTTATCAAGATATTTTGTTATGTTCTGAACCAAGAATGTTCCAAATCTTTTATTTATACGTGCTAATATGGAGATAGGTCTATAGTTACAGTAATCCAAGTGAGAGTTTCCTTTGTAAATAAGCCTTATTATAGATATTTTTAGACAATCAGAATAAATCCCCTTTTCTAGACATATATTTATTATTTTACAAAGCACTAGCTGATGTTTTTCTTTACATATTTTATATCCCGTATTCTTATTGAGTATATATACACCTGGTGATTTTTGTGAGTTAAGTTCAGTTATAATTTTTTGTATTTGAATAGGCCTCGCATATGGGATGCGCAATGATTGCATTTGCTTTTTGACATGTACATTATCCAATAGTTTTAATTTTGCAGTTATGTTTTATTTCTTCTACTTCATTCACAAAACTTGAGGCAAAATTATTTTATTTCATTTATTTCTGTATTTAAGTCCATGTACTTCATGACAACGTCATCAAGGGAGTTTACATTTCTTCCTAATAGGTGATTTACGATTTTCCAGGTTTTCATCATATTTCCTTGGTTTTTTTTTAATTCGGTTTGATGATATTTTATTTAAGTTTTTTATATTTTTAGAATCTTAATTAATACCTTTTCAGCAATATGACCCAAAGCTATAGTCCGTACTGCGGCGTTGTGTTGTTCCGTAAGAAAGTCTCCAGCCATTCCAGATGTCTCATTAAAAAATGTTTCATATTCCTCTTCATTTAAAATCTCTGGTAATTGAACTAGTGTCTGAAAGATAGTAAGAGAAAACTGATGTTTAAAAACCAAAAACATTAATTAAATGTTACTAAATGAAAATTTAAATTGAATTCTATAAACTTCATAATAACCACAAATAATTAAGATGGCCAGCGCATAAGTGACTTAACCCACAAATAGGTATAAATTGACATGAGCACTGGAAAGTATCCATAATCATACATTTTATAAAGTAAAAGTGATTGGAGCCACTTTTTCTCATCCATTAATAAATGGCACTGCTCACACCTTTACCAGTTTGTAAACAGGGCGATGAACATGACTAAACTTTGAATACGATTATCTCAGTTTCACATGTTTGTGGGTTATGTCACTTCTGTGATCGCCTCAATGACCGCCGTCGGCCTCCGGTTCTATTACCGGTGAGAACACAAAAATTAAATGTGATTTTTTTCAAGCCTGAGTGGACTGTGTTGCAATTCAACACTGTAATTGGGCCTCGAGGCTTGTTGAGGTGCGAAAAAAAATGCACCTTAAATATAAAATAATGAATTTAAGAACTTACTTTTAAGCATGTAGAAAGGAGAGATGAATCAGGTTTGACAATTTCTAGTGGAATTTCTCGTCGAGATTGGGAAGATGTGGTATCTGAAGATTGAAAGCATGTTACCTGAACCTGAAAAAGTATTTGTAATAAAATGAATACACTGAAACGGAAAAAATAAACAATTATGATGATTATTTTTTTTGTAACTACCTCATGTGCTTTAGATCCTTGGTCAATGAGGAAAACAGCAAAAATAAGACCAACAAAACTTGAATCCATTCTCTGATACATTGCTTGAGTATTTAAATCTGAAAAAAATCATTATAAACTACTTTATTACTACATAGGCATATAATAATGAATTGTTTATATTAAAAATACACAAATGGGAATAGGCAGAGAGGATGCAACGCAAAATGCGTCTGTCTTGGCATACAATCCAAACTTATTCCAGTTCAATATTTTGACATGACAAGATTTAAGGTTTTGATTAACTCGATTATGCCAAGTCTGTATTAGATTCTAATAGCATGTGACCTGTCAATATGTTAGTGTAATTCTGCCCTCCGAATGAAGAGTGCAGTATCTCAGTAAGACATGTTTCTGAGAAAAAAATGGTTAGATAAAAGTTGTTTTTGTTGTAGTTTCATTTTAAAAGAAAGGAAAAAACTGAGAGATTAGTTTTCATATTAAGATAAATATTTTAATTTCAAAGATAAATTAAACTTAAACAAAACTAAATTAAAGATAATTATAAACTTAAAATCTAGTTACTGCAGTTTTACTTCCTGGATTTTATGGTTCATGAAGAATTATAGATAAGTGAGTTAAACTTAAATAAAGATCTTTTCTTCGTGATTCCGAATCTATGTATATTTAACAAAATGTCGTCAAATGTGCTAGATCTCTCTCTCGCTCACTCATCTCAACTCACTCTGCGTAAGGAAAGCAGAATTAGTATCCTGACAAAGAGAAGGATAAAGCGGTAGAAAAGTCGGCAAGTAGTAATGTGCAAATATTTGCTAACATTTATTTGTTTTATTTAAAGCTTACCAACATGAGATGGCCACACTGTGATGTGTGGATGGGAGTGGTACCAACCAACAACCCGGAGAGGTTTCCCAACCTTCTGAGCTAGCTTTTCTGCATATTCCGTGGCTTGAACTAACTGCCCTTCGGATATTTCTACCCTGTCGGGCTTTTTGTCAGAACGCCGTAGAATAATCGAGGCAGATATAGACACTCGAGTGGAATCATCATTTACCTAAAACATGAATAAGTCAACAATATTTTAACCTTAAAGTGTAGTATTGTTAAATTTAAAGAAATATAAATAAAATGCTATCATTATAAACAGCAATTATTATTTATTTATTTATTAATATACAAAAATTTATATTAACCAAAAAATAAACAGTTGGATTTTTTATATGTTACAACAGAGATGAATAACCATAGAATTAAGAATAGTCCGGAAACCGCATACGCACATCAAACAGAAGGCGACTCAACTACTCATAAAGGAGTAGGTTTACATTTTGACCCATTAGTTTCTTTGTAGACGTCGCTCAGTACGCAACTCCTGATTTGAATTTAACCATGCCGTGTTGTGTCCTTTTAAAGTGTAAAAATACTGCTAGGATCTTAAAGAAACAGGATGCAATCACATTTCAAGTGTAATTATCAAATGAATGTGTTCGTCACAAATGCATTACGTAAAAATTGAATTATTTTTCCATCTGTCAGATTGTCGAAGAAACAAAATGGAAATTTCGTTAGTATTTCCAGGGTAGTAAATTTTTTTACCCTACTTTGCTCATATAATAAGAGTTAAGTAATTAATTTTGACATTTTCGTAATTTATTTTGGTTTCGAATTAAATATCAAGACCACACCAAAACACAACTGGCGATTAAAAAATGACTAAATTTGCATTGGGCATGAGTTGAGCGTCATAATTTTAGAAGGCTCAGGGTAAATATGATATTTTTTTAACCTGTATTGGGTATTATTTAACTGCATATTTTGTTAATTTAAAAAAAACTTTTTTATTCTTGTAATTTTGAACATTTGCACTCTCGTACTAGTTCAGTTTGTACATATACATACATGTAATTTTTTAAACTTTTTATATTTTTTCATTTTTCTTTGCCAGGTTGTATAATGTATATATCATTTTGAATTTATTTCCATACCTAGTATTATGTTTATTTTGTTATTTTTAAATATTTTTCATACCTTTTTAATTTGTAGTGTATCATAATTTTTATTCTGCTTTTATAAATAATGTTATAGTTTAAAATATAAAAACGTCTTTAAATGAATATTGTTATCTGCATGTCCCTAAATGAGTTTTTTTTTAAAAACTCCTTGGGAATATTATATAAAATTATGTATAATATGTTTTTCAATTGAATAAAAAAAAACGCAGTCTGACTTTTCTTCATCAACACGCATTCACGTATTTTCTCCATAGATTGAGGCACTAGAGCAGTGATTTTTGCACGATTTTGGTTTGTGCACGATGAGGCCTCTTAGCCAATCACACGTGGAGATAAAACAAAAAACAAACTCTTATAAGGAACATATAAATAGCTTAAAAAACTCCAAAATAAATAATGTGTGTAATTAATTACGAAAAAAATGTTTGTTCAACCAGCTAATAGCAGGCAAGCTAACGTTCGAGCAGGACAACGTCTGTTGGGTCCGCTTGTATTATATAAATACATATAAGTTTATACATATAAAAATGTTATTTTCATGGATATATTTTTTAATAATCAAAGAAAATACATTTTTTTAAAGAACAGTAAGTTATTGTAAATTGATTGGGAGTAGGACAAGGATGCATGAAGAGAGGATAAGGAGAGGAAGGGAAATGTACATATTTATTATTATAATGTCTACTAAGTTACATGATACATTTTTAGTGTAAATTTTAAATCTGACAGAGTGATGTTTGTGTAGTCTATGTCTTTAAATTTTGTATTGTACACTGAAAAAGTCCTAAGAAAAAAGCATTTTTAACATACGATGTAAAACTTATTGGTACATGAAACAGGTGGTTATATAATTGGTTAAAATTATAAATATCAATATAACAAGTTATTACATTTTTTTATTATATACTATAACTTTTTTTGTTTGTATATGTAAAATATTCACAAGAGTTTTTTATAAAAAATATGAATATTAAACAATAACATAAGTGGTGAGATTTTGTCTCCCTTGATGTGCGAAAAAATGCCCAGTGAAAGCTTAAATTATTACCCAGCATACTGCACATACAGTGCTTACAATAATGAGGGTTAATTATGTGGTGTTTTTTTTTTTTAGAAAAAAACAGGAGGTTTTAAATTTCGCGGGATAGGAGAGTCCTATAGGGAAATATCACATACTATAAATACCGATAAAAATGTATTTAGAATAATTAATTGTATTTTTAAAATCAATTTGAATATAGTGGAGAATTTCATACATAAATGTAATAAAGAAATTCAATACAAATATGTTAGCAGAAAAACGGGACGTGTTCGGCCTTGGTTGTTGTGACATCAAGATTCATGAAATTGTTCTACACAAATTTAAATGGCAGGAACAAATAAAAATGAATCGTGACATATTAGGGGCGTGGCCAATGGAATTACCGTTTTTGCGGGAATTCAAAATTACAAATTTAAAAGTATTTTTTATGCTAATAATTAGCAAAAAATTTTTTTTTTTACTGGACAGTATTTCATAGACCTTTATTACTTTAGAAATATAAAAAATAATATCATGATATTTCTCAATTGTCAATTTTTTTTTTTTTTAGAAAAAAAGAAATATTTGTGTTCTTATAATTTACCCAAATATTTCAATTTTGGTGACCATTTTCAACGAGTTGTAAATGACTAACTATTAGAAAATGGAAATCAAGTTGGGGAAAATTTTAGCATACTTCAGGGGCATGTAAACCAACAAAACAAAAAAAATGACAATCGGACTCTCGAAACCTGCAAAATTTAAAAATTCCCTTTATTTTCTGAACACACCTCGTATGTCCAAATGTTTGTAGACAAGTTTCTGTATTTGTCCCTAGGGAATTTTCCGAGATATATAAAAACAACGAACATTTTTGAAAACGAAATATGTAAGTCTAGGTATTTACAGTATGGTCTGTCATTGGCTAATTTAAGTGATCAGTTAACATTGTAGCATTAATAGATCGAAATCATAATTGGTTCAAACATATTGATAATGTTTGTAAAAAAGTAGCTGCCATCAGATACAAACTTGTCCGAGCCCCCAAATTCACATGAGGAGTGACGCTAGAGATTATGCGGCAAATATACTTAAGAGCTATATCGCCTCTGATTACATATGCCACGAGCGTCTAGGCGGAAGTGATCCTGAAAAGGGTCGATTGTAGAAAAGTGAAATCCATTTAATGACAAATAACCATTCGACCACGCAAGGGATACAGAACGATTTATCTGGTATCTGCTCAGACTCTAAGTGGTTTTATGCCACTTGACCTAAGAATCGGAGAGCTCGCCGAAATATATGAGATGAAGAAAAGTCTCACTTTTCAAGATGTCCCAAATGATAGTCTCTTCCAGGGAGTCACAGACTTCTCTCCCCACATTCTGTGGAAAAATATAGAATTGATCATGGCTACAATGATCAGACTCTATCTGAGATGGAATAGAATGAATTGAGAATTTTCACCGGTGGCAGTCTTTTGAATGGCAAAGTTCGTGCAGGGTTTGTACCCTTTGATGGCGTTAGAGAGCTACCATCTTGAAAACTTAAACTCAATTATTTCTGTTTCAGGCAGAACTTTTTCCAATAAAATAAGCACTGATCTAAGTAGTCATTAAGAAGAAAGCAACTTAATCAATGGAAACAAATAACTATCTTTACAGATTCTATGTCCGGTGTGCAATAACTGATCGCAATACGGTTAACACTATTGTAATGGACATCCAATTTGAAATTCATAAATTAAAAATCAGAATATAAAACATAATATATATTGGATGGGTAAGACGACATAGCGGAATTATAGGTAATGAAAGAGCAAATGAAAAGGCTCAGGAAGCTATGCATAAAAGGACAGTTCCCAATTTTGCAAAGTTCGTTTTTAGTTTTGTTAAAAGAAAAATTTGAAGCAAGACTGCAACTCTGGAACTAACAGTTTTTGAACGGAACCACAGGACAGGAAACTAAAATATTCTTTACTTTTATGTTTATGCTTTCAATTAAAGGAAAAAGCAGCATATAAACTTTAATCTCGCACAAATTCTTAGGGGCTATGGCAGGTTTATGAGCTACTTGCACCATTTTAAACATTCCCAGATCAACAGCTGTCCATGTGATGTGGTAAACCCCTCAAGAAGTTGATGCATTGCCCCCTTTTCAGCATCGAAAGGCATAACCTAGAGGCATGACGCAGAAGCATTGGTGAAGATCTAAGGCACATCCATTCCGCAACTAGTTACAATGACTTGTCACAAAAAGTTAGAAAAGTACAGGTAATAAGGAAAACAAATGATAACAGTACAAAATGCCGTGATCTTTTCAAGTAAAACAGAAAGCATAATGATGTCTATCAATACTCAGGCTTCTCTGTGGTTTTCCCTTCACTAAGCAAATGCAGAGAAGTTCATTTAAAGGTCCACAGCAGAATTTCCCTCATTTCCCAACACTTCTAGATAATTCTAGCCAGGAAACAAAATCCATTTTTGAAATAAAAACCTTGTACATTATAGGCAAGGTCAATAAAACTTTAACTCCCATATAAAAAATGATTTTAAAAAATAGTAACATTTTTATAAGAAATAAGACTATCTTTAGGTAAACAAAATTCTGACCTGTCCAATAAGTAATCCCATAATTTCTTGTTTCTCTGTCGAAAGCGCATGTTGCATACAAACGGTGAAAACATCACTAGAAAGACTAACGTTTTCCAACATGATGAGTTAATTTGCCGACAAAACTATCAGTGTTATTTAGACCTGAGATTATATTTATGTTATCTATTTAAAAGAAAATTCATTCAAAATATGTTTTAACGCCAAACATAGCCAACGTCATTTAATTTTTAAAAATTCAAAACTGTGGGCATAATACATCAACACCGATCACAAACTAAAAAAAACGCAGATTTGACACTTTGACAGATAGCCCACAGGTTACAGATAACTCATACCGACTCATACCATAGACAATATGCACAGATTAAAAATACTAGTAGATAATATTAAATATTTTTTGAAGTAGATACTGGTTGATTAATTAGAGCTAACGCGATCGCAAAACAATCTACAGGTGTTAATTTTTAAAATGGTTATATTAAATTTTAACGAAATACTCTATTTTCTCTAAAATCCGTGTTAGACAAGAGGGTTGTGCATATGAAAAAATACAGTGGGTTGAGAAAATGTAATGTATTAATTTATTTTTACACGAGTGCATTTTTTATTATAATTATATTTTGTGTTCATCGTTTTCGACAAACTAAATAATAGAAGGGCTATTTTCTGCCACTATTTTTGGTAGAAATTTTTTGGGAGTGTACGTATCAAATAAATACATAACATTTTCTTAAATGCTTGTTTTTTTTCTTTGTAATCCAAAGGGGATTTTAAAAAACAAAGCACATTTGAAAAAAAAAAAAAAAAGATTTTTAAATCAATATTCTGTGCATGAAAATGTGTTTGTGTAAGTTTTGCGAACGTGCGAACAATAAATAATCGACCTAAACATGATTAGATGAAATGAAAAAACGTATTTATAAACCAGTGTTTTTAATCCATTTCTTAATACCTATTCATGGAATATGATTATAATATTATATTTATTTACGATTAAGAAACGCAATGAAATTCAGACGAACGCAGAAGCATCCTGTGAATATGTTATTACCAAATCATTAGCAACAAACAAAACAATAGTAATCTATGTCACGCTCATAAGCGCGCCATAGCGCAAGAGAGACAGATATTATTTTCAAAATGCGTATGCCGTGCGATGTCATACTATACGCTTATTCACATATACTACACAATGTGTTTGTGTAAGTTTTGCGAACATGCCAGATTTAAATAATCAACCAGTATTTAAGGTAGGTGGGTATATTTTAAATCATCAAAGCGTCGTTTCCACACCTTATACACCTAGATGCATAGATCATTACATCGGTACACCAACCGCAGCTTATAATATATTTTTTGCTATACAAAGGTAAGATAGTCAGTTTAGGTGAGGGATTATAAAATATATTCGTGTAAAAACACCTTAAATAAGTATTTCATGTCAACCATATCGGGAATTAAAACCAAAATCACTAGCATGGTATTCGTCTGAACAAGAGGTTGACGTTTCTAATAATTTTCCATAAAACACATCTAAGGTCTACAGTAAATTTTGGACGATATATTCAATGTATGTTACTTTTATTTGGATGGCAGAAAGCATTTTGAATTCTGTGTACAATCCAGTCGTGCTTATTTTTATAATATATTTACAAATTCAACGTGATTACAATCTCGCTTGTATCTAAAAATAAATGTCGTGACATCTATATTTATTTTGAAAACTGGATTGAAAATTGTAAAAAAAAATCCATTATTTTTACTATTTTCCTTGCATAATGGTGTATAGATTCACCAATTTCATAAAAAAGTACGTAGGTAATTAATGATTATGATACGCATTATGATAATTAGTTTAATAATGCACGAATTAATACAATTGTATATTAAAAATAATCATGATGCAATATATATACGACGTCGACGTCGTATAAACCAAAAAATATTCACTTAAAATGTCGGTTATGTTTTTTTTTTATATAATAAACAGAGTTTTGAGAAATAAATCTTATTAGTGACCACTGATTCTTTGGGCACACAGCATAACATAAACTTATTGTTAGGTTGAAAAGCAAACAAGTCTGATCCGTTACGCTTAGAAGTGAAACTTCTGGCTTCTTGCATTTATTATTTGAGGTGATTTTCAAAACACTGGCGCTTTACAAATTATCAAAATATACAATAATAGCTGTATAAAATAGATAAGAGTGAACTATTTCAATCAATCTCTCTTCAGTTGGACACATCACCTCCGCATAAATGTTTTCCTCTACCCGGCTATACCACAACCCCCTCTATAAGGGTGTAGAGGTGGTTTTGGCCATACTCGTTTCTTCAGTCACTTTAGTCTTAGCAATTTTTTTTCTAGAATTTTCTTGAAATAAATTAAAAAACATAAACAAAATTACTCATCAGCCATAAAAAGGGATTAAATCAATAAAATATTCTCTTTACGTTGGCTAACCTGCGGAATTTAGCTAAATTTTTGACATTAGTGGTCAGCCGTGTGGTGTGTTTTGTGAATTCTGTTAATTTCGAAATTATTTCAATATTTGGTGAGTACTCACTTGATAAACTTACTAATTGTTAGTAACTTTATTATGCTTAATAATTTTTGAAGTTTCACGTTGCATTGTTTGGTAAATATGTCGTTTTTACCTTCCTCTATGCTTTCATCCAAAAACGTTGTTTCTATCGATTACACACTGGCTTGTTTATTTAAAATGCTTAAAGGAAATTCAAGTTGTTATCTTTATAAAATATTTTAACTCTCTAAAATCGCACACCAACCGTTTCTGCGTCTTTTAAATCGCGAAATGGATATTTTTTTATAGTATCTACATTATTTACATATTTAAGTGCTGCTGGAAAAGTATAATTTTTGTTGTCACACGTTATCTCATCTTTGTGTTTGAAATGAAATATTTTAATACGTGAGCGTCAACTCACAGTTATACATACATATATTCTAAAATACACGTAATTGTAACAACATTCTAATTCAAGAAAAGTATATTATGATTTTTATCTGGAAGTGATAATAACTATCTGCATAACAGATAATTAATAATATTATAATATAAACCCATAAGTATAGCTTAAACGGGGTAAAAATTAGACTTTTCAAGTCTACTCCCAGTTTCAGCTTGAATTTTATTTTGTTTAAAAAATGGTTAGCCGATGTTAAATGTAAGTGCAGCGACAATAAATATATCATTTAAGAATTAATTTATGAATAGATACGTTTACCTGCCACATTGTTATTTAAATCTACAGCTGTTTCAAATATTCACTTTAATCAATGAAATCTACATGTTTGTGGCATTCTTTGACGAAGGTTTCAATAAAACCATTATGATGAAGGACATTACAACCTTAAATAATTCAACATGAATATTCTTCAGGCATAGAGATCTTATACAAATTCTGTCACCAACTTAATAGAAGCTCAAATTTAATTGTTTGTTAACTTACTAAAATCAACTAACCAATTTTTAAGAGATTTTTTTTTATAAAATATAATTTTATACAATTATTGACTGGATTATCTGAAACTCAAGACTTGTGTTGTTTAAGAATGTGTAAATATAAATAGTTGTAAATAAATTACTGTCATCTTCTTTATATATATAATTCCTCTATACGTGTGATGTCACCGTACTCCTCCTAAACGGCTTAACCGAGAAACATAGATCTTCGCGCTGTGCGTGTTCGTCGATATTAAAATTTTCAATCGAATATGTAAAAAAGAAGTTAGGAGCATAAGTGTTTAATTCATCGATCTACCAGGGTTGCATTCGAGGAGAATGCATTTGCAAAAAAATGGAAAGATGTTTTTTTGTGTATAAAAATAGTTTGTTTTTGAATGTTAACATACAGTATTTGTTTTTTGTGGATCTCAATCAGATTCTTTCCTTAAATTCCTTATAATTTCTACCCATTAGTTTCTTTTTATTGGATTTTTGGTAACACTAAAATAATATTAAATGCAATACATTTAAAAAAATCGTATTCATACATAAGTACACCCCTTTATTGGCGAGACGGCCGGAGTTTGACGTTTGCAAAAATAATCCCATATTTGAAAAAACATTTATTTTATGTTTTGGAATTCAATTATAAACAAGTACCCAGGTACCTACTTAAATGAAATATTTTAATATTATCAATTTTAAGTTTTGGAATTTTATCACAAACAAGTAGTTAGGTACCTACTTATCAATGAAAAGTCTTTTTCCAAGCTAATAGCAGGGAAGCCAACGTTCGGGCAGGACAACGTCTGACGGGTCCGCTAGTTATAAATAAATTGTCTTGATTTGTCTAAACCTAAAACAATTTAACAAATTACTACAAAGATGGAGAACATTTTAGAGAAAGAAATATGGATGTCCAGGCATTTACAGGGCTTATAACCTGTCATTGACTGGTTCGACCCTTTATATGACTTATTTTGTTTTGATTTACGTCTTGAAACCCCAATGAAACGTGGTATATAAAAAATAATTAGCCTATTGCATTAAAAAAGGTTAGTGGAGCACTGATCTACCATTGTGCGTTATTACGATACTAAGTATACGAAATATTAAAAAATAAGTACCTCAATACCGGTGGTATAGTATATTTATGTACTACTATGTTTTAGGTGTCCTATAAAGAGTTAATTTTCCATTTTACGCACTGTGTAACTTTCACCATTTTGCCCATGTTTGAATATCCATGTTTCTTCGATTCTTCCCTTTGTTGATTTTCCACAAACATTTAGACAGACTCAAAAAACTAAAATAATTTTTTTATAGCATATAAGATGTGGTTCGGAAATTAAAGTTTTATGAATGTATCTCTGTGATGTGAAAAATAAAATAAATAAATAGTAAAGAGAAATCAAAATCTGAAAAAAAGTACGTTTCCCTAGTGAGGAGAACTCTGAAACTAATTTTGTGTATAAAATATTTTAAATAGTATATTAATAAAAAAATAATAAAACAATACCAAGATATGTATACCCGCTTAAGATTTTCCATGAATTATATTTTTATACCTAAATTTGTTGCAACAGAGAGGAAAAAAAATATTGAGAAGGGAATATGGAAGTCTAGGCATTTACAGGGCTAATGACCTGTCATTTGCTGGTTTAAGTGGCCACTTTACACACTGTAACATTCACCATTCTGCCTATGTTTGAACATCCACATTTCCTCAACTCTTTCACCTGTTGGCTTTTGTTAAGTTAAAGAGCTGAAACCTTAATCAAGTAGGTGAGATTCATCCGGCTGAGCTGATTCACCTGCCTACTGGGCAACGCCTGAAAAAAAAAACAATTTTTATACGTCTTATACCAGTCAGTTTAATCAACAATGTTTTAAGTATGTAGACGGGCTGGATTTTCTCCTTAGGGAGTTATTCAGATCTAGCAACAGAGACGGAAAACATTTTTGAGAAGGGAATATGGAAGTTTAGGCATTAAAAGGGCTTATGAACTGTCATTAAGTATATCTGTATTTTTATACCTTTTAAAAAAGATGTATCTAAAATATAAATGTTATTTTTTCTGAACTAGCATTAGATGAGATTTCTCCTTTATTGTTTTTTTATTTGTTACATTATATAGTATTTTCGAATAATAATATGAAGTCATAGCCGGCCATCACATAGGCATAAAAGATGCTCGCTCTAGCCCGCTTTACAGTAAATCTTAAGAACGCAACAATTTATTACTAAACATTTTAGAAGTATAATGAGCCATAAGGGTGGACTGCTCTGTAAAAACGTCATAATAAGTACATCCGAGGTTCTCCCTACACACACTCTCTGTATTTATGAAATGGCTCTAAAATACCTATCGGACCTTTGTATTAGGGAAAATACATGTCAAAGAAAATCTACTCTTAGGTCAGCATTTGATTCAGGCAGAGGAAAACTTGCGAAATCCGTCGCTCCCCAATCACTAGATTCGGAGATCGTGCTTTTGCCGTTGCCGGCTCCTCTGCCTGGAACCAATTGCCTTCAAACTTACGAATCATCGACAGTCCTAGTCAGTTTAGGTCCCAACTAAAACTGTATTTCTTTAGTTTATCATACTCTCAATTTTAAATCAGAAAATATAATTCGTCGCTTTAGCTTAGTTAGAATGTAAATTTAAGTATACAATAGCAAAGCGCCCTTGAGGTGACTTTTCACAAAAATGGCGCTATATAAATCAGCCAAATATTATTATTATTATTTTTAACTAGTCTTTTCAAATTTCTTGTTTCTTCATTCCTAAGTTTAACTGGAAACATGTTGAACTATTAAATTATAAGATATTTACTACTCTTGACGCCACTTCTAATGACGAATATTATTTTTGATATGTAGCAGGTCAATTTTTTTTTTTTCAAAATTAGAGTTGTTCATTTTATCAATTAATTATATGCCTCGGCCGATGAAAGTTTTTTAAAACAAATAATAGAGAGGGAAAACATTTTTGAGAAGGGAAGGAAACCCTCTCTGTTGCAACAAATTTAGATCTAAATAACTCTAGATCTAAAGTCCAGTCTGCAAACATTTGAACATACTCAAAACATTGTAAAATAATAAAAATTCAAATTTTAGAATTTCAAACCTTTAACTTACTTCTGCGTGTTTTATTTTCATTTTATTTAATTACACTTTAAAAATAGATTTAAAATACCTTTCGTTCTCGTTACATTTTTATATTTATATAGGTATCTGTATTGTTACACCAATTGCAATAAAATAGTTATGTTTATTATGATTAATCATATATTAGGCCACAAAACTGCATTTTTTTTGTGGTCATTGTTTATTTACCTTCCTTACACACTTGTCATGCGCACTTACAGGCTTGTTGCCATGTGGATTTTTTTCCAACCAATATTCTAATGTTGAAAAATAAATAATGCCACTGCCCACTCACTTGTGGTATCTAAATCGTATTTCGATATCGTTTTCGCTTCACACGAACGAACACAGTGACTCGTCTGCTAACTACTCGTCCAACTAATTGTGTATGGACGACGTCTAAAAATCAATACCAAGTTTGCAGAAAAACCTATTTATATTAGTGGTCATTCCATAATAGTGCTATTTAGACTTCCTTAACTTAAATACGAAAATGTATAAAAAATTTGGTCATAGTAACAATATTCATTAAAAATAGAGATAATAGAAACAAATTAAATAAATAAAAAGTAAAATTCGTTTAACCGCGTGAGGCCGGCTCTCAGCAGGTTTTTTTTCGCGTGTAGTTTGGGGCATTTGTTACATAAATTTCTCAATATATGTAAATAATCAATAAATATATAGGTACAATGTATCTTACTTGCATTGCAATGCTTTTAATAATGATCCGTTTTAAAGCGGCCAGGCTGTTCATTAAATTCCGGTACTCAACTGAATGGCTAGGCCGTTCGTTGAATGAATTAAGATAACTCATTGTTCAATGTGTTGGCTGGTTGAAAGCTAGCCCTTGGTAAACGGCCGAACCAAAAGCCACCGGGTTAGGTTAAGGTTAATAATAATAAAAAAATACTTATCTCATTAACTTAAGGATTTATTATTAAATTAAATTAACATATTTTTGATGTTTGTGAAGTTAAAGATCTGAAACCTTTATTTATGCTGGTGAGATTCATCTAATTGAATTATTTCACTTACATACTAGGCAACGCCTGAAAATGTTATTTTTTCAATTTCTATACTTCTTCATGGAGCAGGTGGATTTATCAACAATATTTTGAGTTTGTACAAATTTATGTTAATATAAACAGTTCCATTCAGTTCACAGTTCCAGTAATATAAACAGTTCCCTAGGGAGTTGATTCCAGTTCTTGTCCACAAACATTTGGACATACTCAAAACATCTTTGACTAAACTAACTGGTTTAAGAGGTATAAAAAATGGAAAATTGTTTTCAGACTGAATTGGTTCAGCCGGGTGAATCTCACCCACATGATAATGGTTTCAGCTCTTTTACTTCACTTTTGTGACTTTTGTCAACATATGGAAGAGTTGATGAAATGTGGATTTTCAGACTCAGGCGGAATGGTGTATGTTACACAGTGTGTAATGTGATCGTAGAACAACGACGCATGTGATTTTATTCAACTTTACATGAGTGCGGTTTAAAACTTTTTTAAACGCTTACATAAGTACAAAATTATATCATTTGATACTTGGGTTTGTTATGTATATATATATATATATATTTTCAAACCTGAAATGTAAACCCTTTATATAACCTTTTCAAGATCAAATATAAAAGAAAGTCGATGTCGCATTGTTCGCACATCCGTTGATGTTCTACGATCACGACGAATTTATAAAAAAAACAAAACAAAAACACGCCGATGGTAAATATCTGTAATATGTATCATTGCTCTAGTGCCATAATCCCAGAAGAAAATACGGGAATACGTTTGTATGAATAAAAAAAAAGTGAGACCGCGTTTTCTCTTAAGCGATGAGAATTATTACACTTTTTTGTCTTCAGTCCGACATACCGTTCTGAATTTTCAAATAATTTAGAAATATGTATCAAAAATAATAACTGATATACGCTGACTGTTAATTTTTTTTAAAATAGAGACTTAAAATCACTGTTGCTTTAAATACATACATACGTTGAACGTAACATGTCTTGACTTTCTGATCTAACGCAAAAAAATATTTGTGAACATTTTTTTTTTTTAAATATCAATCACCTGCTTTCTTTAAGATAGGTGGGTATTAAAACGAATATTACTATTAATTTCCTAAAGCCGTTCCTAATATCTTAAATTTAAATTATGATTTAGCTTGTTTAGCTAAAACGCGAAATGGCTGTAGTAACGATGCCGTAACTGCTAAAACATTATCCTTGTATTAATTTAGCGATGGCTTTTATTTGGAGAGAAAACCTTAAATATTTTACTTAAGCTTTCTACGTAATCTAACACACTATCTAGATTCTATAACATTCGCTGTTTTATCGAATAAGGTATTTGAAGGTTTCTATAAATACTTATAGTAAGAAATAATTAGATTTGGTCTGTATAAAGATGCAAAGGCCCCATTTTCCCATACTAACGAGTATTATGTACATACTCGTAATATGCACAGTCCACGCAGCTAGTAGCTAGTGTAGAGCGCCGAAGTCCTGCTCGGGAATTCGTCGCGTACTTCTGTCGATCGACCTTTGTGTGCGACTATACATAAGTAAATATTTAAATAGCATGTTATTATATACCTATTGATAGTGGTAACAATAGGTGCATCGCAATGCAATTAGGATAAATTGAACGTAGTTACGCAGAAAGCAGCCAGCCGTAGAAACTGAGAAATTAGCACTTTTGTGAAAAGTCTGAAGTCACCAGTCTGAAGATGCCAATTAGAGGGTGAAAGCGCTATGTGGAAGTGAACCAAGTATTTTTAAATTAATAACTTAAATGTAAATATAAGTTATTACATCATTACAATGGAATTCCATCAAGAATTTTCAATAAATAATTTTAATAAAATAATGTGTGCTAGTACAGCAAAATTGACAAAATTATACAAAAAGTGTAAACTTAAACCATCAATATAAAAATTATCCTTACACTGTATAATATTCACCAGTCTGAAGATGCCCATTAGAGGGTGAAAGCGCTAATTGGTCAAATAAAAAAGTGGAAGTGTACCAAGTATTTTTTAATTAATAACTTGTGAAAAAGAGTTAATAGTAAAATCTACACAACAGGTGCACTGTTTTTGCTTTGACAAATGATAAAAAATGCGTACATTTTTTTATATTTTTATCATACAAAAATTAATTATGTATTTGACCAGTTTTAATGATTTTTATAGTACCGTAAGATTTCTCTAGAGCTGTGGGTGTTTTCTGCAAATTGAGAAATGCCGTTTTTGTGATCGGCACTATTTTCAGAGTGTGATTAATACAGTTTTTTTTTGTATGAAAGCGGTCTGGCTGTTTTTAGCATAACATAGAATCGACCTTACTGCACCCGATAATATCAATATATCATTATTTCAAAATTGCGGACTGGCTGTTTTCTGCATAACAACGTTCAATTCTGACTTGGCCAGTTTTCTTTGTCTGGCTGATCACTCAACCTAAGTGTCCATCTTGCAGAAAACAGCCAGCCCTATTAAAACACTGACGTATGTTGTGTCATTAAATATTGAACATATTATTTTATATTTATATTAGGGTAATTAATTGTATAGAATCACGTAATTTAAAATAAACTAATTGTGTGTCAAAGGAGTTTTGGTGATTGTTTACAGTCTGGCTGACCACACAGTCTAAAATATACATTTTGCAGAAAACAGCCAATCTAATATTGAATGACACCTCATTCAAGCTTTGAATGTATGAGCTGTCATTCTGTTAAAACATTGTTTTTTCACTAAACGTATTATTATATTAATGATTTTATAAATAAAAATACTCATGTATTTATCCAGTTTTTTTTTAAAATGTACATAAGAGGTAAAACAGAGTATAAAAAAAATAATTATAGTTACATAGCAATGAAATACATATTAATAGTAAAAATAGTTAACAAAAAATCCCACAAAGGCAAGGCCTATTCGTTAAAAATGTTAATGAATTTTTGCTCCTATAATAAATAGTTATAATATTTTTGTGTAACATAAGAAAGAGAAAATAAAATATTCTGTAAAAGATCACATAGTATTTTTTTTATAGTAATTAAAAGGAAATAAAAAATATACAAAAAGCATAAAAATATTCCTTATTATTAAAGGGCAACAAAATATATCATAGAAAAAAAGAGTTCATATCTTTAGTTTGAATCCAGGATAGTGTGTGTTTTTTAAAAGAAGGAAAATTTTGAATGTTTGGAATCAATGAAATGTTATCAGTAAAAAAAGAATTAAATATTTTTGGGCCTATAAAATATGCATGTCTCTGTGCGAGCCTCGTTTTGCAATGTGGTATTGTAGATTTCTTCTTTGTATTAATCTATTTGAATTACTTGTAAATAAATTTTGGTTCTTAAATATATATTTAAGAGAACTAAATTTCTGGAGGCATTTATCTTCCCATCAGCATCTATACCGCAAGAGTTTTCTAGTGCTGTGGGTGTTTTCTGCAAATTGAGAAATGCCGTTTTTGTGACCGACACTATTTTCGGAAGGTGATTGATTATTTCTGTTTTTTGTATGAAAGCGGCCTGGCTTTTTTTAGCAGAACTTAAAATTGACCTTAGTGCACTCGATAACACCAATATCTCATTTTTTCACAATTGTGGACTGGCTGCTTTTTGCATAACTACGTTCAATTGGCGAGCTATTACCGATTCCCGTTATGTTTAAAGCTAATTACGAAATTGTATTGTCAGCTTGCTATCACCGCCATCCAATGCAGTAACGATTTAATTTGTAGGATGAGCTAGTTAACTTTTAAAAAACGACGTGATTGTTGACCCATGATATTCTTTCCAAAATAATAAACACCGATGTGTCTTTTTTAGTGATCCCGTGGAAGTTGGACGTTTCGGCTACCATTGCATTGGTGCACAGTTTTAAACTGTGTGTTTTGTGGAAAATATATGTGTTTATGTACTAGTAATTTGTACCGTGTCGCAGTCGGTAGTAGGCACGTTCCGTGTCATGTTGAGTTTAATTTCAGCCCGTCGTCTCTATTTATGTTATTTGGGTGTTTGTGTATTTCAATTGCCTCGTTTATTATTCGTGAGTACTTTTCGCCTTCAAATTTTTTTGGTTCGAAGGCGAAAAGATGTCCCGTGTCTATAAAGTGTTCCGCCATTGCAGATTTTTCAGGGTGCCCAAGTTTACACGCTCTTTTATGTTCGTCAATGTTTTTGTTTTGTGTGCGCCCTGTGTGTCCAATGCACACTTTTTCACATCCTTGGTAACCCAGTTTATAAATTGCTTCAGTTTCCAGGGGGTTCTTGTCTTTCGGGTTTGATAAATGGTCATTTATTTTTCCCTCAGTCCTAAATGTTTTTAAAATATTTGTATCTTAAGTACTTCGGCTATACTGAAGATGATCCTGATGAGTCTGAAGTTGGCCTCTGCAATGGTAGCCGAAACGTCGGAACGAATCCAACTGACACGGGATCACCCAAAAAAGATACATATTGATAACAGTGACCGTGAAAATCTACGCACCTAAATAATAAACTCCATTAACAAAAATAATTCTGATCACATAACGTATCTGGAATAATTAAATATCTGTATGCATAAATACCAAAGCAAAAATGATTTCATTGTAGTTCGATATAATATGAAGATACTTCAGAACAAAAGATGAATTTTCTTTAAAAATTTTTTTTTTATCTTTACCTTTATTTTTTATTACCAATTTTTCTTCACTGTACTAAAAAAAATATCTGCTGGTTTCGAAAAATCATTTTATAAAGTACTGAGTTCTAATGTCGTTTATCGGCGACTGTTTATTTTTGCTACCGACAATAGTCTTTGTAAGGATTATCACACATTGCATTGGTAGAATAAACCCTTCTTGAATGATTAAATCCTCTAGATGTTCTTTCACCTAACTGATTCCCCCATTTGAATAACAAGCGACCGATGCGATGTTTATCGAGATGGGATCAAAGGGCTCGTCTAGTGCATGCAGCATACAGCGTGCAGCTGTGTTAGAAGATTTTTTATGCACTGCCTATCTTTATTCCGATGGCTAGACATAGGCGCAGGCGGCTATGTATGATCAGGTGCTCGTCGGGCGGCGGGTGGAAGCGGGGGCGGCCCGCCCCCCGGACAGCGCGGTCTTCGCTTCTCGCTTCAGGTTTAGTTTTCTGTGTTCAGTCGATCGCGGACTGTCGCGCCGGTACAGTGGGACGAAGTGTTTGCCGCTCTTTTTCCTAAGGAAATAGTCGCATTCCCGCGTTAGCGCCGAAGAAAATCTGCGAATTTTATTTCGCCACCCCCAAGTGCTCCTCGGAGATAGCTTCTCGTGTTGTGTTGCCGACCGCGTGTAGTTCCTGTACTTCCAGTGGCCGCTCACTGAAGATAATAATTTTCCCGTCCGGTGTTTTTATCGGAGTTCTCGTGACTCAAGTTCCACGTTCTCCCGAAGAACTGCGATATGCCGAGGTCCACTCCTCAGTGCTGAAGAGCCCGGGAGGACCGAAGAGTAGCAGGCCGGCGGTGTATGACGAGTCTCGAGCTAGCTTCCTTTTTCGGAGATCGCCTTCCCACTCTGTTTCGCGGGTATGTTGCAAGCCACTATTCTTACATCATATTGCCCGTGACTTATAAGTTAGCTCCTACATTTATTGGATTTTCACCATTAATAGCTAATATACATATAAATAAATAAAACCAACGAAAACGAAGCGTGATACGCCTGAACGGTTACCCGTATAGGCCGTATATCACCTGCCCCGAGTTCGCACGGTGTTGCTGTGCATTATGCACACTATGACAGAAATCCCACGGCGATCGATGTTATATATTATAATGTTACGCAGTCCACAGCTCTTGTCAGTCGGAAGGGACGGACGGGACGGACGGGACGGTACTAATACTATCGGGTCTGTTTGTTTCCAGTCATAAATCGCCCCTTTCGGGAACAATGAACCCTAGCATTCAGTAGTATGTATCGATGAATTTCCATATTAATAAAGTAGGTAGGCATATAAAAGAATGAAAACAGAGATTCACTACATACATTCGTTTAATTTACTTGTTAAATTATAACACCGATAATATCGTACTAGCTGTGAAATCTCGATGAGATATTTCAAGGCTAACGAGACTACTCATTCTGTTAGTAACCAGAGCCAGGTAGACTGGCAGTGATAAATGTTTTAGGATTCAAAAGATCTGAAATTCTGATTGAAGTATCGTATCTCTGTATATTGGGGAATTGACATAACGAATACAGAATCGAAGCGAGGAGCACGCGTGTATGAAATATACGATTTTGTGTATTAGAATTATAATGTTTACATCTCGTGTCTGTGTTGGCGTGGAACAGCTGCAAACCATTGTCTTCTCTAAACGTGAACAGTGAACATACAGCCAGTCTCGGTACTCGGCGCACTCGGTGTTATAATAATGACCAAACCTCGGCAGTATCTACTATGTAAGATGTATTATCTAGGTGCTGCATACATAAAGTACAAGGGAGCTTTGCATGCGACCAGGAATTAGTACTACACCATATTGTGCTGTAGATTGAACAACACAATGACACGTTGAGACATAACCAGTTGGCACACTAACTCGGTACTAACGAGAAATGTAGTATGATTAATGGTTAGTATAATAATTTAGCATTCCTTCCGCCGCCGCCAACGTCAACATGGAGCACCTGAGCGATATAAGTGCGTTCGGCGTTCCTATCGCAATAACGAATGCATTTAGTGCGTGAGTGCTACCCATAGGCCACTGCGTACTGCGTGTGTGCTCAATGCAATGCATGTGATGAAAACTAATCCAAATTCTCGATGTCCCGGCTACAGACTTTCTTCTGTCGCTGAAAAGCCGCTTAGTTCCATCCTCCACTTCATTGACCACGAGATATTTGCGTCTATTCTAATTTTCTTCATTTTCACTTAGACTTTCTACAAAAACTATGCAATCTTATTCATAAAATAAGACATTCAAATAGCACATGCTCGAACACGTGCACTCTACTCTATTAAATCTAAAGCAAAACCGATAAAAAAGTGCTATTTTTAAAACTTGTTAATACGAGAACAAGACTGAAAGACAATGAGTGGATAAAGCCCAAAAAATGTGGGAGTTCTGCGAGTATATCCTGTTGTAGACGAAATAAAAAGATTATTATGCCTAAAACATTTTGTTTTAAATATTAGCATGTACGTTCCTATGATTTACCCAAGAAATTCAATTTTACGGTCATATTTTGTAAGTCGCAAATACTCGTTTTAGAAAATGTGAAATAAGCTGCGGTAGAGCGAGGCTCGAACCTCGGACCTCCTGATCCCTGAGCCCGCAACACTACCGCGGGACCACTGCCTGTCAATATGTCCTGAATAGTGTATTTTTATAAATTTGCACGTAAAGCGATACAATTACAGTTTTGTTGAATACAACAATATCATCGTACTATGTTTTCTGAAATTTGATTTAAAATGTCGTTTTTGTAACCACTCTTTTGCATAAACATATTGTAGATTGTAGATACCTCCATGCAACGTATACAAGTTCACATAAACACATGTGCAACATATATCTTTATTGTGTGCCTTCGTTAAAATGATATTCTAACTCCTTCTATGTGTACATTTATTCTCGAGTCAAGGTGTTTGACCTTAATTAGTGCAAAATAATGCACGCGTGCATGCTTTTTTATTACAAACGTGTGCATATCGGCACTATCGTGGCTTCAGACATGCATATAGTTAATAGTTACAATACCGTAATAATAGTTTCCGGAAAGACTTCGTATATCTGTCACAATTATTCACGCGGACGTTCGACCCTGATGCGGTAGCATCTGGTTGGAGCACGAAGATTCTCCATATTATGTATCCCCAAGGTCGCCCTCAGCTACTCGGCTTTTCAGGAACAAGAAAGAGGAACCAGGAAATACATCCGTCGAGTCACTCGGCCTGGAGTGGCAGCCGAGATTCGATAATTCAAACTACATAATATAGTCGACTGTTCGGTTTCATGGTCAAGCTCGTTTAGCGTATTTCTTCCTTTAGTAAATAAACGTGACATGTTCCATGGTTCTTTATCATATACGGAGGTACGTGTTTTTAAAACATATCCTTTCTTGTACATACTTATATCTTATATGTAGTATTTGTTAAGGATTTACCTGTGTTATATATATATATTTTAAAAGCAATTGAATCGAGTGGTTTTAATTATAACCTTGATAAGAATCTTCCTAATTAGATTGTGTATTAAAATAAATAATTATTAAGTTTGATATATGTTTTAACTGAGATGAAAATAACTTCGAGAAAGAAATACGGAAGTTTAGGCTTTTGCTAGGTTACTACATTCACTATGTTTAAACTTGGTCATTTTTTCAATGTTGTGAAATAAAATAATGTAAAAATAAGTAATATGCTATCGACGAATTAATTAGTTTTAAAATCTAAGTATTATTATTTTTTTAAACATTTTATGTCTTAAAAATACTTACCTGATTATTTTATCTCCAAACTTGTAAAATATTATTTACGTTGAAAAAAAATTTGTTGTGAAGAGTCTTGGAGATATAACATTGCTGACTCAGGCGAAATCTCTTGATGGTCAGTAAATAAAACAGTAAAACTAAACCATGCAGATTCATTGATATTTTATATCAAAATATTATATCAGTATGATTTCTAGGTAAATTTTATGAAATTAAACAGAAATATCAATACAAAACGTGAGTCCACGACACCTCGGAACCACAACTCTCCCAAATATTTATTTATTTTATAATCTAAAAATATCCTCATTCAAAAAACATCAGTCAATTTATACATTTGATAAACACACCAATTAAATATACTAAAACTAATTATTATATTAAGTTACCTGGTTCTTATAAAAAATACTAATTAATTATGTAATTAAAGAAAATGTACTTTTTTTACCGGTTTATATGAAAAAAAGAATACCCCATTTCATAGCCTAATTATAATATCAAGTTTGACAAACAGTTTAAAGCCACGTTTTCCTGTAATTTAAACAAATAATTGCCGTTCCCTCTTAAATCCTTGTTTAAAATATTCAGTTGTTTACTCAAAATTGTTTTGCTTATGAAACCCGTAATAATGCCCAGTTTCATCTGCTGTCTACGGGCGCACGGTATGCAAATATGATAACTATTTTTGAAAAACTTTTGACGTACCGATACAGAAAATTTCATTCTGATACTCTGTCTAAAAAAAATAACAAAATCAGTTTGATTTTAGGGTGCGGAACACGGGATGACGAAACGTCGATTTTGTCTATTTTAGTTAGGCATAAAAGGTCCAAGATGTAGTTGTCTTTTTCCCACAGTAGGGGCGCCATCTGTAAGACAGTGACAGAAAAACAATGTTCAAAGACCTATTTATCGAAATTCCCTATCACCAAATATCCTCACAATTGATGTAATCCGAAACGCAAAAATAATCATGTAAATGTACACATCTAATGTTAACTAAATACAATTTATATCAAACCTTCGTTCAGCTTGTTATATATATTTTTTTAAATATTATTTTTGCGTTCTTATGATTTACTCGAACATTTAAATTTGGGGGAATTTTCTATAAGTTGTAAATAACTCACTATTAGAAAATGGAAATCATGTTGTGATTGAGGTTCAAACCTCGCACCTTTGGTCCGTGAGTCCACGACACTAGCCTTGGAACCACAACTCGACCAATATTTTTTGTTATACTTGAGAAATTTTCTGCAGAAGTACAAATCGTGTTATCTCGCGATATAATTCTGTAAACAATGAAGCTATAGAGCTGATTACAGTATGCAGCGGCTGATATCTAATATCTAGTTGATAAGTGCGGATAGTACAGCGGAGTTGAATTACAAACAGCTGTTATTAGCATAAATCATTTCTTTAAGATCCATTTTTCTTAGTCATCATCATCATTCCCTTTTCCGCGCCCAGTGGTATATAGAACACTACACTCGGTAAACCAAATGCGGCGTATTTTGATCGTCTGTTACGCGAAGGGAAGTTAATTAGTCTTACGCTTAAGGTGTCACTCCAGGAACAATGAGATATTGCAATTTGAACAATCTTTTATGCATATATACTAGATGCATTATCTTACAACATAAAATACTTAGTGCTTTGTACTTTGCAACGGAGTTTATTTAAACTTTGCTTAATTTAAATCTAAAGCGATATTTCTACTTCGCCTCATACATGAGGCCCAGAGCTTCGATTACAATGGGAAGTTAACACAATTATTTTCGATTGTCTAAAGTAAAACCGAAATTTTTGTACGAAAATGTTTTTATTTTTATGAAAATTTTAAGTATCTTCGTCAGTTATCTGTAATTGAACATGTTTTGAAAAAAAATACATGCATATTCTATTTTTCATACAAAAAGCTTTAAAGATAAAATTCAAGCTAACTTTGCTTTCCTTCCTTCCCATTGTAATACGGGCCCAGAATTTGATTCCAGACATGTCACTAAGAAAATATCATTGATTTTTTTTTTCACTGTAGTAATTTTTGTGTTTTATGAACCGTTACAAATTATTTACCTTTGTTTGATTTAAGTTATTTACTGACAATTCTTGGTGAAATTCCATCGTTATTATGTAGGTAATAACTTATATTCCAGTCTGAAGATTCCCAACGCTGATTGGTCAAATAAATAAGAGGAAGTGTACCAAGTATTTTTAATTTACCTTTATGATATTAACGAGTGTGAGTAATGATACAATTATTGTTAATGCTGTGCCTTATGCACTTTTTCTTGTAACTAGAATGTAGAATATATTTTTTAGGTACTAGGAACTACTTCATTTTTAAGTTGCTTTAATTATTTACTAATATTTCGATAAAAAGCTTACATTGCAAACAGAATATTTTATTTTTAATTAAATTCGGACAAGTCATCAATGAAAACTAATAAATTTAAAGATTTTTTTAAATAAAATCATCATCAAACCCAAATCCGCACCTGATTGTGCATAGGGCACTGCTTTGGAAAAGTACATGCAGTCATCTCATGTGTTATATAGAAATTTAAGATGATCAGTCTTACGCTTCAGGTGCCAATCAAGGGACCACATTTTAAACTAATATTTCACGTTCACTCTCATAGGAATCGAACCCAGGAGCCCGAACACGCAAACCACTACATTACGGGCGGACTAAAAAATAAAAGAAACGTTCTTGTGATTTTTCCAAATATTTTTTTTATTTGGAGTCCATTTTCAATTGATTATTCATAAATAACTGTACATATTATAAAAAGGCTAGTTGTAATAGAGCGAGGAGCGAACCTCAATCGCGAAACACTACCACGGAACCATATAACCCGAATCGATGTAACTTTGAATAATATAATAATGATGCATGATTTTCACACCTTTTCCATTGATGATTACATTGATGACTAAAGACAACTTCCGTATATTCTGCGAATCTCGTTAATGAAGGTCAAAGCACCGAAAAAACTGAACGTGGCTTCTGATAACATGCTGTAATAATGTCGATTTATTGTGCTACAGGAGACGGCTACGATGACTAAGTTCCCTATGACGTTTATCAGATTCCTGGTCAAATAGACAACAAGACAACCAAACACTTATAGTTTAACAGCTTAAATAATCTTGATTCTCGCTACTTCGCTGTATTTAAGTAAAATACATTTTTATAATTTACCTTACTAGATGTTCAAAAATTGTACAAATAACATAAATCGTGAGCATACAAAGAAAACTGGCAGAGTCAGAATTCTTATTTGTTGGCAAATCAAGATTGGAGTTTTTACATAGTCACAAATTAATAGTTTTGATATTTAGTACAATTTTGCTTTACGATCTTTACATTAGACTAGAAATGTATTGTGTAAGTATGGAAGTGTTTTGATTTTGTCAATATTTCCTGTAGCAGATGTTCATCGACCAACTTGATCAATATACAATTATCAATTTTGTAAAAAATCTTTGAAATATTAGTGGATTTTTTTTTTCAGGAAAAAATAACATCGAACTTGGTGAAAAAATCTCAAAATTGCAAAAAAAAATACTTGTCCAATTTTACTTGTATGCTCACGATACCTTTAATTGGATTATAATCATAGTATTAATAATGATTATTCTTATTAAATCGTATTTAAATTATTGTAGATGTACCTATGTACAGACGCAGAATTAAAAGGAAACATGAAAAATGAAACAAAATAAAATTTTATGATATGTATTTTGTTTCCTTGTTAAAAGCGTTTTAAGCGTTAAAAGCGTTTCCACGTTATATAATATGCCTACCTCCTACAATGTAATTTTTTTATGTCTCGTTTTTCTTTTATTCATGTAAAAAAGGGTAGTTAAAATTACCATCGCGTAAAGCAACAGATCCGCCATAAGTTTAGAAGTACATAATTGTACGAGTAGTTCGAACGGGATTATTTAGAAGGAAAATTCATAAAATACCACTCTCGCTAAAGCTAGGGTTTCCTAGGACAGCGGTGCCCGTATCTTAACGGCCGTAGTGAACGGTGATGCGGTGGACAGCCGTCGTAGTGGTGACTAGAGAGTGGTTTTATTTTTTAACGGTGTTATCAACACCATTTTTATAGGAAACCACTCTCTAGTCACCGTTACGACGGCTGTCAACCGCATTAAGCTAGGGTTTCCTAGGACAGCGGTGCCCGTATCTTAACGGCCGTAGTGAACGGTGATGCGGTGGGAAGCCGTCGTAACGTCGTCTAGAGAGTGGTTTCCTAGGGAAACGGTGTTAAATGGTGTTGATAACACCGTTTTCCTAGGAAACCACACTCTAGTCATCGTTACGACAGCTGTCCACCGCATCACCGTTCACTACGGCCGTTAAAATACAGGCACCGCTGTCCTAGGAAACCCTAGCTTTAATGTTCACTACGGCCGTTAAAATACGGGCACCGCTGTCCTAGGAAACCCAAGCTTAAGCGCAGTGCTATGCACACCGCATATCAACTCCTTACAGTAGAGTCGCATATGTAAATAGTATAATGATTAATCAATAACGATTATTGAATACCATGTGCTTTGCGAGTTCACATTACGAAAACTTGTGACGTCATTGGGTATTGGGATTTTGTGTCATATTCCGTGAATAGTGGTGTAATTATTATTTTGGTTTACTTCATTCACTAATTTATTGCAATTTATAACAAAAAACCAGGATATTTAGTTTATTTTATATTACTTATATGATTAATAAAATCCTCAATTACTCACCTTAAAATGTATTAACAATATTTTGAGTTTGTCCAAATTTTTGTAGACAAGGACTGGATTCAACTCCCCGGGGAGCTGTTTATATTAACATTTCACAACATAAATAAAGGTTTCAGCTTTTTAACTTCACAAACATCAACAGATGAAAGAATTGAAGGAATATAGATGTTCAAATATAGGCAAAATGGAGAATGTTTCACAGTGTGTAAAGTTGCCACTTAAACCAGCCATTGACAGGTCATAAGCCCTGTAGATGCCTAGACTTCTATATTACCTTCTCTTAGATGTTCTTCATCTCTGTTGTGAAATGTTAATTAAAATGTATTATTGTATCATACTATGAAACGTATGTATCATCTTTAAAATACATTACAATTTTATACATTATTGTACATTATTATATTATTGAAAATGTTAAACCCTCATTATGCATCTAAAAACAATATGAACAAATTAATATAATTAATATGGAAACATTTTTTATTTATTTATGATACATATGATAATTTTACAATTTATAATACAAATAAATTACATTCCCAGGAGTTACAACTCAATTCGGGACATAAATAATATGTATATATATATATATATATATATATTAAAATCTCATATTAAGAACAACAAAGAAACTAAGCAAGTTTAACACCTTTATAACTAAATATAGCACAACAATACATGAGCCAAAAACCTTTTCTTATACAAACAAAATAAATCTATCAAATGTTTTCAAGAATGGAGGAAGTGGTAGATCTAGAACTAAGGGTGATAAGGTCGTTAACATCCATACTACGCAGACGGTGCAACCATAGTGGCAGTGGAAATCCTTAATGATTAGAACATATCTGTATCAGTTAGTAAACAGAAAAGTTTTTTTTTTAATATTTAGGTTTTAAAATCTCGACCCACAGCTTTCATAAATATATAACGTAAAGTGCGAGTTACGAGGCATTAAGGCCAAAAATACATCTAAGAACAGCTGTGCTTGTTACACATTGAGTTTTTTTTTTACATAATATATCGCGATTTTTTTAGTTATACCTCAAGTTTAAATATGTCCTTTACAAGACGAAACAGATTTCACCAATAATCGTTAATTTTATCTGATAATACCATTTACATGAGCCTATTTATTGTAATTGAAAGTTAATACAGAATGTTGCGATGTCTTCTTTCGAAACTGCTTGTATTGTTAGGAAATTGTGATTTTTAATTTAATGTTGGAAGTGAGTTAATGAATATAAATAACATTATCAAATAGTTGAGCGAGCGAACAACTGCAATAACACGAACGGTTCGTGTTAAAAGAAAACTTGTTATGGCAATCTCGATCTTGGCGTAATATTGCACAAATTGCCATTGAACGTCTCGCTATTGGGACAAATTCATTATTGCGTTCGGTCGTGTGTTGCAAATGTTTATTCGCTTATCTTATTTTTATGCAATTGGTTATTGTGCTAGGTTCAGGTACCTGCGCCGCACGCTAGCATTCAAATGTTTTTCAAATGCGTAAAAATATATTTGGCGTTTGGAAAAATCTCATATTAGACACGCTCGATAACGATTTTACGAAATTTTCTGTTTATAATGACACGTTAAAGTTTCCTCGACCCGCGTCATCAATCTGGCATTAATTTTTTATTTTATTTAAATATGTAGAATTAAGCGATTGTAAAATAACCACATTATTTATTGCCTCCTAATCACTCAAACTTACGAGAGAAGACTACGGTTATAGTAATTACAGACCCAGAAATAAACGTTTACTTGCGACCTTAATAATAATGATCTTTATTCTTGTCATTAAAAGTTATGACTGATGACAATTATTTATTTTTCGTCAAACAATAAAAATGGGTGTCACAAAATACTATAGGCATGTCAAAAACCCATTTAAATTCGTGAAAAACAATTTTAAAACGTAAAAAAATAATCCAACGAGTTTTTAACAATAAATTGTTTTGTACTGAAATAAATTTCAGTAAAATAAAAATTTAAATATCATTACTAATTATAATTTCAAAAAGCTTGCATTTTTAAACATTTTGACTTTGAGTAGGTATGTGTAGCCTTTATTAAAAACTAGTAAGTTTTACTTACGAATCTTATATATGTGCTCGGTACGTTTTACCAAATGTTTTACCTTATAATGTTTTTCCTTTACAAACGTTTGAACCCGGAAACTATTGCAAATAAAAGAAGGGGGAAAAAAGGAGAAAGGGAGAGGAACGGCTGTAAATCGTATTTCTTGGAAGAACATTTTGATTAGCTCGTGTGTCCCTTTGATCTGATTTTCCTCATGGATCATTCCTTTGTAAGAAGTTCTTGCAATTCGTTTTGACGGTTAATGTGTAAGTATAGGTATACCATTGTAGGCGGTGATGTGGCTTGTCGTTTGCTACATATCTACAACATAAAATTGTAAGCGAATCGCGATCGCCTCCTTCCAACAATATCTTCCTGTCAGCATGACTCACTATTGGCACTTGCAATAATGAGTGCATTTGTGCAGGTTCAGGCGCAGACAAAAAGTTGATCTATTTTGTTTGGCCTTAGCTGCTAATCGGTGTTTTGATTGATACATCGTACAACCTAGTTGACGAGTTTTCAACGATGGAGCATGGAACACTAAAAAATATTGTTAATTATATTTCGTTAACGTCAGTATTGCTTTTTACTGTATGGTGTAAAGATGTAGAAAAATGCAAATATAACAAATCGTGGTTTTTAGCATTCTTTCGTACTTGGTGTTTACGTAGTGTATGTTTGTATAATATATATCACTTACATACTTTAGTCTAAATTTCTAAAGTATTATAGTAAAAACGATTTAGTTACAGTGACTTTCAAAACATTAAAGTAGCGTTCTGGTTTTCCCGGCGAGGATCGCGTTTCTAGTGCCCTCAATAGAGAAGTATTGTATTTGTTTGGATTTCCGCAAAGTTTTCATTTGTGTTTTATGCGGCCCTTTTGTGTTATCCGACGACCACCTGACGACCGGCGACTAACACTCTGTTAGAGGAAAATGGCGTCAGATACGGTAGAGTAACTATTCTCATGTGTGGAGTGGGTTTTGTGGAGTCATTGTCATTGCCTGTCGGGCGAAGGTTGAAGTCGCTAACGGGATCTTACTTTTAGTCTATTCACCGAAAATTACTGTCCTATTCATCGGAATAAGAACGGCGTTTCAATAATAGTTTCCATAAAAATGATATTGTTTTGTGAAGCAAAAAGTTAATATGATTTTTTAATCGTGGGACTTGCGCGCAATTTTTTTGTACGTAAGGTTACTACCTCTTACCTACTGACCAACTTAAATACCTATAGAAAACGAATTCCGCACGTTTAGTGGCTGTACGGGGATTCATCCATTTGTGGTTGTCATTTTTCCTGTTATGAAAATATTTTTATTCTTATTTGCTTCGAATGTAGTTTATCGAGCAGCAAATTACTTTGGTTTCCTCAGTTGTGTTTTTTTCGTGATTCATCTCATTTGTTTTCACAATAGCGTATTTTTATTTCGCAACAGTATTTCGTGAGACAGCTAGCATTAAAATCATCGCAATTCTGGACTAGTCCTAGGGCTTTGCCGTTAAAAATATTAGGTATTGTTACCAGTCACGGAATCGAGTCGTATTACTTCATTTGAACACAATGGTGTTATTGTCCTACAGTAATAAAATAGATATACCTTTACTTAATGTCCATATTGTTAAAGGTATACTTACACGGCTATCCGCCATTATTCACTTAGCTTAAAAGTTGAACTATTGATACAAAAAGTTAGGGGGACTTTCGTAACATTGCATTGCCATGTGTGCGAATTATTACGCAATCTTTATGCTAAAAGCTATGGGTCATTAGAGTGTATTTTTGTCCCACGAGCGATGACGTCAGATGTTTTATGTTTCATCTTACGAATTATAGGAATCCGCTAAACTTTATGTCGTTGATACGATTAGTCCCGGTTCCTGGAAAATGGATAGCATTTATTTAAAAAATTTCCACCGACATATTTATTAAAATGTTATTTATTTAAAGCATGTTAAATATCTCGCGCGTAGCTGTTTCTTAGCCACCTTTAAGATAATGTTTAATACATCGCAACATCAACAATTCGTATCGTTGGAAACACCGGAATAATATGACTGCTGATAACTGATAAGACTTTCAAAAGTTGCTCAAATGTTTGGCCGCATTTCGTTGTTTAGATATCGCTGTGTCGATCGGCCCTCCCGTTCTGGCCTTATCAGGAAATCTAAGTTACGAGACTAATAGTATTTTAAATTCACGAATTTATTCATATACCTGTGCCCGTATACAAGGCGACCGGTAGCAGTAGCAGTAGCTTCATTCTGTCGGGTGTCAGGTTTGTCTCAAACGTAAAATGTTAATCCGTCGACTAAACGAAAAGAATGAGGCAATACTGCGTTTTTTAAACTTCTCATTTTCTAACGATTATGATAAAATTTTAAATAAACTTAGCAATGAAACTTCTTGGTTTAGTTTTACTTGTTATTATTTTGACCATCGAGCGTTTTCGCCTAAGTAGGCATCTTCAAGACTGGTCAAAATTTTAAAAAGTAAAACTAAACCAAGAAGTTTCATTGATAAGTTTTTTTTAAATTTTTTTTTTTTTATTTGAAAATTTATTTATAAACCCTTACGGATTATAACATTCATTTTACATAAAATAATACATACATTTTTCATTTATACTCTGTTGTTCAAAATAATATTTTTTACATCTTTTGTAAAGTTTGTCTGAGTCTTTTGTTTAGTTTTGTCTGGTAGTTTATTGTATAATTTCAGTCCCTGGTTCATTAGTCTTGATTGTCCTTGTCTTGTTTTAGAAAGTTGCATATGGTATTTGTCTGATGTTCTCGTATTATGTCCATGTTGACTACAATTTTTTACTAGTTTTAGTTCTTCGTCTACGATTACATTAGTGGCTAATTTATGGATAAATTTTAATGATTCTAGTTGAAAGAGTTCAGTTATATTTAATTGCTTAGTTTGTTTAAAAAGTTCTCTAGTTGCAGTTAAATAGGGAATTATAATTTTATCATAATCATTAACTATGGAGTTTTATCAAGAAGTATCAACAAAAAACATCAATATTATTCTCATTTTCTGTTAGAACGAGTTATGTTAGAGAGTATCTTATATTAGGTATATACACGCCCTAGTCATCTTTAAACATTGTTTTATACTAATCTTTAGGAAAAGACGGGAAGTATGAAATCGATTGATCAATCCCTAAATATAATACATCTTATATACTAAAATGTATCTAGAATCAAAAACACGCGTGGATGAAGCGTGCGTGTTATGTCGCACCTTTCAAAAAATGTTCTTTTTTATGCATAGATGAAGATTTTATGTATAGATGAAGATTTTATGTAGAGCCCTTTCATATAAAACCAGCTTCAACATAAAAAAAGTAGCCTAAAACCAATTTAGAGAGCGATTGAAGGTGTTATATGATCAATAATTGTACTGGTGTTCAAAAGTTTAACCCCGGATATCTATGCTTTTTGTCACATAACACCTTTATCGGCTCATCTCTTCGATTCAATTATACTAAGGAAATAGAGAGGATTGCCCAACGGTATTGATTTCCTACCTGCGGTATACGCCTCTTGATGTGGGATGTAATTGCCATTATGACCGTAACCTTAGATTATTCATTTTATTCTTATTTTACTAAACCGCGTATTATATAACGTAATATGCAATTAAAATAGATCTTCTAACGAAATCTAGAAATACTCATTCATTTTATTTATCGAGTAACGTCACACACCACTTCCTGACTGACGAAAAAATTAAATAAATAAAAAGATATTCAAACGTAATATTTTTCATTTCATTTGTGTAGTTTAAAAATGATTACTAATAATAAGTCACTTATTCTAAGTCCCGGTGAGTTGCAAGCATGCAATTCATTAGCAGGTGTTTTTTCTTATAGAAAAAAAAAAAAAAATAGGATATCCTACATTAAAAATTTTAATTAATAATACGCGTCAATTTAAGGAATTTTTCTCCATATGCAGAATTGCAGAGCAGAATTACTTCGAGAATGTGATCACTAAAATGATCCAACTACAGGTTATGAAACCTATAAAAATTTATACATCATATAATTGCCTTCTTATGGAGGGTTTCCATCTCTGTTGGAAAATCTGTCAATCATCCTTTGCTGAATTCTCAGTACCTACACTACCTACCTAATACCCACTATAGGAGCCCCGTTTAATGATGTCGGCAGAAAGTAAACTTATTTATAATACTTTTGTTATTTACTATCTGCTCTGGAATAACAATAGCCAACATAGTCCTGCACGCAAATGTGAAGGTTTGCCATTGTCAATTTTATTGTCATCTTAGATTCTAAAACGTTCAACGTTAATTTTTCTCTACGAAAAATTATTCGTAAATATATATTTCTTTGCACTTTCTAAATCTGTATTTTTGAACGAATAAGTGATACAGAAAGCCGTTAATTTTACTATTCCACTGCGACGCAATTTACTATATGTAAATAACCGGATAATATTGTCATGAAACGACAAAATTACTAACTTAATATTTTCCGGCATGGCAAATTATTTGTGTTCCCATACTTCTTATTTCTTTAGTATTTGAATTATGTGTCTTTAATTTAACAGGTTCAAAATAAAGTACGCCAGTATTGAAACCAAAATGTTGTATTAGCTGTGTAAATAAGGATATGTTTGTGTGTGCTATTTTAAAATTCTATTTAAGATAAATAATACGGTATTTTTTTATAAGAAAATCCGTTTGTGTTAAAAGTCTAGGCCCACTTGTCCCAGTGGTCAAAGTTTCCATTTTGTAAGGTATTTTATATTGGTAAATAATATATGAATTGCTACAGTTTATGTTTGAATTATTTTTTTTCCTGCTTAATTTAATTAGTCGCCTTAATTGATTAAAATAATTAAAGTTACGAGCGATGAAATTGTTTCGTCAACAGTAGTTATTTTATTTACGAAACTGATCTCACTTAATCCAAGCGTTATTAGCCTTGAAAGTGAATGCAACCTTTGTTTATTGATGTTTTAATTTCTTGTTAATTTTATTGAGCGCAATAATATCCGACAACACAACCAACTCGCCGTGGCTTACGAGCTCTTACTATTACTGTTTCTGCTAACTGGTGAATCATCGAGCCAGACTCTTAACACAATTAAATGTCAAATTCTATACTATAGTGGCAACGTTATCAGGTTATTGCTCGCGATGACACTAGAAATCAAAATCGATGACATTTTTTTAGCTGGAATGTAAACATGCCTGCAAGTTTTTTATCGCTTGATTTGCTGGTCCGTCTATTGTTCAAATTCTTGTTTTCAAAATAAACTGATTTCTTGAAGTTGTGATATGAATCTCTATCGCTATTTACTACCGGAAAATGGAAATTGCCTATTAGCTGTCTATATCTTACTTTTCAATAGTTTTCTAACAATTTCATGCAATTCAGATAATCTTCGCTATCATGTTATCTGCCACAGCGATTATCAAAATGTATATATTTTTTACTAGGTTAACGTTAAGTGTACTGTTCTGCCATACTGTCGATAATTCTCAATTATATGTATGCATTGCTTATGCTTACTCATCTTTAATATTTTTATTTTTTATCTATGTTTGTAAAAGACTTATCCATCTTGCATGCAACTGAATGTTGAAAGAAAATAAAACACCCTTCATTCCACAGCTTAGATGTTAGTGAGTGCAAGTATTTTTAATTTATTATAATACGATTCTTTAAGGGTGTGTTTGTGTTATAATTCCACCCCGGTCTGCTCTGGGCTTGGCTCGGATTCCACGAGTCTAGCCAACTTGGGAAGGTCAAAGACCGTTTACAGCTTGCATGAATCGCGAAGCTCATTCGTTAAGTACAATATGTGCCGTTTGTTCGTTTTCCCGAAGTTGGACATTTCAAAGACGTAATATTGGAACCGTTGGGAAAAGGTTTTTATTATTAATTAATTAATAAAAAGCGAAAGCTCTTGTGTTTTGTTTGTTCCATCACGCACATTTGCTTAAATGGGTACCATTGTTAAAAATAAATTTTCGTGTGTTGTTTATTTTGCATATTATACCCATGTATGTATCGGTCCTACTTTGGTAAATCGACGTTTTCTAAATTCGCCATAATTGGAAGAATCTCATTGATCAAGCGTCGGACCTCCGTGCTCCGCCTCCGGCAAGCGTCGCGTCGGGAAACGCTTTAGCGTTCCGAGATGTTTAGAAGTACTAGGCACCTCTCGGTACCGCGGTATCATTACGGGATCGGTAATCGGTAGCGAGCATACTAGGAGATAGAAATCGGCGTGTATCCAACGCGTCGAGTCACGTTGTTCGTAACAAGCGCGAGCTCCCTTATTATCTGCGGCCTTTAGTAGTGGAAAGTAGGTCCCTCGGAGGGATAATGCGCCTCACCGGCGTGTTCATGTATCCGCTGGTAGCTGGTAATCGGAGGAGTACGCGAGGGCCAGCAACGACTAGCTGAGCGCGCTGCTCATGCCCCTGTCAGCTGTCAGTAGTCGCCCGGCGCGGCCCGCCGTAACGTGAGCCCAGCACAGTACGAGTCACTCAGTATCTAGTATCTAGCACCTACCGAGTGCGAGTACTGACCATGCAGCCATTGCCTCCGCTCAACGCTTTGTTCCCAGGTGGAGCTTTGACCTTTCATACTGCCGCAGGACCGGTCTAGTTTCTTCTCATCTTACACGAGGAGGCTCAATCGGGTCATTTCAAAGTTAATTGCTCTTTGTTCGCATTTACTTTTTTTTTTAATGTTCTACATTTGCAGGTTCTTTTGATCTATTTTATTTACTAATGAAATATATCAATATTTGTTAGTTGTAAATGAATACTTTATCCGTAATATTATATTATGTACACATTTCACACGTTTGCTTCACAATCCTAAAAGCATAAATTAAAGCGATAAATTTATGAATATGCATGTATATGATTTTTGTTTTGAAAACCTTCTTGACTTAAAGTTTCGTATGTATTCTTTTGGTGCTTTTACAGTAGATACCACTTAAATAATATGGATGTTGATGAAATCATAATATTGAGATAGCGATGTGTTGTCGAAAGATATATCATTATGTTCCATCCGTGAATCCATTCTTGGAAAGGCGAAGCACTCTATGATTGAAAGCGCATGCATTTCCTGCCATGCATATCTCACTAAAGAAAAAAGTAAAGCTATACGAGGAATTAAGTAGTCATGACGTTACGATCCCTAATTAGTATAATTTATTACAATATAAAGAAACTACCCCATAGTGAAATATTGGATCCACGCATTATTGAAATTTCGCTTAAATAATTAAGCAAGCGACATGCTTAAATAAGACGTATTGGGATTGGGAGCAGACTTTATTCGCGGGGGCGATCGTATAAGTTTTCCAAAGATGGATCGCCCACAAGAAACCTCTACTGACGAAATCATCTTCCATTTAGTAGGGGCAATGCATCCAGATTATGTTGAATTATGTTCAACGGCCTTTATTAAATCGTTATTATGACTCAGAAAAAATACTGCTGCATAGCTTTACTCATGGCATGCTCTCATAAAACTTGTCCATATTCGGGAAATAATCACAGCTTACGTTTACTAACAGTTAAAATGTACTTATACAGCATGCGTGGTCCAAACAATGTTTCCCTAAAAAATTGAGTACATAATCAGTACCTATTTGTATACTAAATAAAATCAGTTATAAGTTAACTATGCTTTTTGGTAACTACAAAATATATATTTTTCAATCAGTTTGTTATTAATCGTAGCGACCTGAGGTGGTTTCGAAGTTGATTTATTAATCATTTCTAAAAATTTGTGACAAACTCCACACGCAGCCTTTGTAGGGGAGAGTGTCAAAGAAACGGACGTCCCATGAAACGGACAATTCAGTTACTCGATCCTGTCTAGGCTTGAGTATTTTTATTGCTTGGCTTATGTTTGCGCTTAATACCACATCACGCCACTGAAGTACAGAGTGCGGCAGCTAACTTTCCTGATTTGCATTTAGCGCCAAGCGTTGAGAGGGGGTTGTAGAAGGGTGAAATTGTTTTCATTCAAAAGGGGAGGTTATAAAGTTTTGTTTGCTACCTCGTCAGTAACCGCCATGCAGTGGACTGGTGAGCAAGGCGCGTTTGCCGTCGAAGCGTTCTTTTAGAACACCCACTCCGTTATCGCCACTCAACGTATCTTCCGCACTTAGTTCAATATTCAACCTAGAGGAGTTCTCAATAATATCGCTTGGAGAAAGCTCTTGCACCACAGTCAATTTATAGGGATGAAATTTAAGGTAATTTTAAGTAAAGAATTCGTCACACTGAGCGGTCGGGAATCCCCATAGTTGCATGTTTGCGCGCCGAACGCCTGGAGAACGCAAAAATGACTGCCTCACTGCATCAACATTTTCGGGTGTTCTGGCAGTTCGCTGACGTACTCGTGGGCTTGGTAGCACATTGAAACTCTTCCTCAATCTCTCCACCCATGAAACAATCGATTGCCGTTCGGGAACCCGACCTCCAGGTCGAATATTGAACTGAGTGCGGAAATTGCGAACATATTCCTAATTTGGGTTCATAAACCCTTTAGGCCGCATTTTGCCACCTGCTTTGTGATAATCTCAAAAGGACCTAAGGATTCACCAATTCTAGTGGTTGGATAGCTGAAGAATTGTTCATCGACGTTAAAAAGCATTTTTTTTCGTCTAACCTACAGAGGAATCGCTACGTTCACTTTTCTATTTTTTATATGCCTTTATTTTCTAAATTATATTTATAATTTTATAAATTCCTTTCAAAGAGGTCTTTGTTTGTAAATAAAACGTTTTAATGTTTACCAGAAAAATATAATAAATAAATATTATTAAAACTAGTATTGTGTCCTCTTCATGGTACCTTGTGTCTGTTTTATGAGACCGTGTTCAAGAAACGGACATTTTCCAAAAAAAATTTTTTTGTTTTTACACACCTAAAATGACTTTATTCTTATTTTTTTCCGTCTACATTTAGATATTATGCTGTAAAGGATGATCAATTGCATTTTATCCCTAATATTTGTTAGTAATAAATCAATTTTACCATAGGTATTTTTGAAAATGTCTGTTTTATGAACACTCCCCTACCTATATTACCTATGTACCTAGTACCAACTGATTGTTTTCGTAATCGAAAACCTCACCGCACGCCCTTGTTATACGTTATACAGGTACCTATATCACATGTATTCTGATTTTGACAAAATAATAGTTATTTTTCAATATTTTTAAAATAGGAGAAAATGACACTAGTCGTTGGAATATGGTGCTTTTACAAGTGATGACGAATTTAGTTGATGTTTTTATAATAATTGGTGACATCGTTGTATTCAAACTTCAGACTCATTTCTTTCTGACTATGGCGGTATCTTATCCAATGTTCAATGTGATAGTATGTCATACCGTATCTATCTTACTTGCAACAGTTCCGTACATTCACCTACCGTCAGTTTCGTGCATTGTAATGCTGAGCGTCTTTTGTTTATTGATAAAAATATACAAAGGAAGAGTTCTGTTCATCTTTAATTTATGATTAAGTTTTTCACATTCAACTTTCGTCTCCATGGTAGCGATATTATCTTCCGTCACTCTAAAGACCTAATCTCAAGATGGACGAGATTTTGAATTATTGCTTTTGATAAAACGAAACGAAAACGCCAGATATTGATATCGCCTGTAAATTTATAATAGCGATTTAAAAAAAAGTATTATGACGATACTCATAGCCAGGGCCGGCGACAAGCGTAAGGCAGAGAGGGCAAATGCCCAGGGGCCCAGTCCTTAGGGGGCCCGGACCAGGAAAACTGTGTTTTTTAAATTTATTTTTATTTTTAATTATTTATTTATTAAATTTGCATACAAATTGCTACTATAATAACAAAAAAGAAGCAACTAGGCCCAATTTAAAAAATAATTTATAAGTTTTGAATCTCCCGCGGTTTTTTTCTTGCTACCTTATATTCTACCACTACGACAGCGCATTTACGCGTCAATGGCGAAGTTCAGCCCTACGGGAAATTAGATATTAGTAATGTACAACTAATGATAAGAGAGTTGTGATAGGTTAACGGTAAGTCTACTGACGAATTAGCAGAACTCATCGCGAAGAAGGGGACGAGAACTTGAGACGTCACACGCGAAGTAATTCCAAAAACACAAAACTTTTTTTAAAAAACATCGATCGCCCATAAAACGATACATATTTTTTTTTTTTTTGGCTTAGTCTAATAGTCTTTTGACACATAAAATTTTTAACATAAACACAAAACTTTCTCATAAAAAAAAATCTCAATAAATATTGCAAATTAGGGCGGTATAGGGGCTCGTACCCCTCGATGCCCAGGGGCCCGAGAATCATATCACCGGGCCTCGACCTGCCTAGTCGTTTTATTTTATCTTTGTTGTATCGTTTTACTTGCATTTGGTTTTAGTAATAATGATATGAATAATTCTATTTAGCTGATATTTAACGCCATTTTTGTGGGCGCTTTACAATTATATTCTTAAGCTTATTCTAAGTAAGCTAACCCTACATACTAAACTTTCTGATTTTAAATTTGAGGGTATGATAAACAAAAGAAGCGGGATTCTATTTGAGGACTAGAACCTGCCGATAATTCCCCGGTGTGAAAGTAGTCGGCTCCAGGCAGAGGGGCCGGCCACGGCAAAAGCATGATCTCCGAACCCAGTCCTAGTGTTTGGGCGGCGCCAGAGTACGACAAGTTTCCCTCTGCCTCTGAATCAAATACTGACCTAAGAGTAGATTTTCTTTGACAAGTATTTTCCCTAATACAGGGGTCCAATAAATATCTTGAACCCATTTCGAAAGTTTTGAATATTGTCTAGCGAAGCTTTATAATTATCTCCGGACCTTTAGAGCAGTTTTATCACAGTTCTTAAAATTAAACGAATTCAATGGTACGAAATATTTAGTTGAAAGGGTGTTTTCACACCGGAATATTTCATAGTCCCTGGACTAGTACCTGAAGCGTAAGACTGATCATCCTTATCTTCACGTCACAAAAAAGTCAAACAAGATACTCTGCGATTGGTGTACCGATGCTGTGCCCTATACACCATTAGGTGCGGATAGAGAATGATGATGATGATTATCGCATAGCCACTCCTCGAATTCGGGAAGCCTTCGTCCTCGAGGTAAAGACCAGGCATAATTATTGTTTGCAATATAACCAGTGACAACTAGTGGGCGATATCGGAAATGGTCTTTCTGCATATACTCGTATGTAGATATGCAATCGGAACAATAGCTAAACTGCGCGCATATATCGGTCATGTAATGATTGTAGCATTTTTCAATTAAATTATGTAGGTTAACTTCCTCTGAATCACCGCTAACCTTCTCCATTATTTTAATTACACATTTACTGACCATAATTTCGGCTTTTAATGTGATTGGTAAAATTTGCTCTTCTTATGTAGGTAGTTTCTTCCATGGTCATTATTTTTATAGTCAAACTATTAGAGGCATTATAATAATTTTCTGTCAATAATCACGACTGATTATTATTAGTAGCTATATTATTTTCATGCCACGTTTTCTTTGTGCTACTTTGTAAACTGTAGTAGTCAACTCGTATTTTTCAACTGCCTGAGATAATTCTATTCTTGAACTGTTAATCTTCTCTCGCCGATCATTGTAATTTCTCCGCTGGTTTTTTAATACTAGCTAAAAATATAAATACACTTAAAATATAATTAAACACAAATTATCACTTTAAGTAATAAATCGTTAGATGTATTTGTATGTCGTAAATTTTTATAAAATTAACGATCACACGATTACGACTATTGTTCGTCCTTACCTGTTATTGTACTGTGTTAAAAAAAAACCTCAAGTGAATTCAGGTGCTGCTCGTTCATTTGGTTATTCTTTCGCTGCATGTTCCACAACCTTCCTCTTACCACACGTGTCAATACTTACTGTACCAAAGGTCTCAACCCACGCGTGCCGGAGTTCTCGACACCAAAACTACGGGACAAAAAGAAAATGCAGCTCTTTAAATATTTAGTCATTCTATGCGACTGTTCCACTCGGGTCGATTCTATTGTATTATAATTCATCCCATTCATCGTGAAAACTCGAAAATACTTACTTTATTATAATACCTGTAGGTATATGGATTTACCGAACACAATATTCCAAAATAGAATATGTAAAATTATAATAGAAACTGTTAAGCGAAACGAGAATATCATTTTTTATTTTATTATTTATTACATTTCATATTTTACAAAATGGCACAAAAACACTCTGACAAATTTTGCTTGTACTGGGAGTAGGCTCAGTATATGAAGGGTCGGCAAGCTATGCCTGTGTTCGTCTTCAAGAACCTTCTAACTCTATCGGATTTAATTTTAAACCTCAAAAACGCCAGTCGAACATATAAGTCTCTGGTGTGAAAAAACATTTCGACGATGTTGGTATCGGCTCGAATGGAATATGACATTGATCAAGTTTAAAAAGCACCTAGCGAAGTGACATGTTATGTTGAAATAAAACATAGGTGTAAATAAATTTTATATTAACGATTAGACGTTATATCTTCTGTAAATATCTACGTAAAAACGCCGTGATTGTTTATTATGAATTATGGCCACCTGCGTGGTGTAATGGCTAAGACACTTAACTCACGCACGGTAGATTCCTGGTTTGGTTTTCTAACACAAAAATTAATTACGATTTTCTCAAGCTGGGCGTTTGGTACTGTAACTGGTGCTTCTGACCTGTTGGGGTGTAAAAAATCTCATTAGGTGTATAGTCAAAAAATAAATTGATTTTTATATGTAAACATCTAAATATCTTTATTTATATATACCATATCTTTTAAAAATTTCGCCACTCGTACATTTATGAAATGTACAATTTAAATCTATGCTATAGTCAGCTATGTTTCGTTGTTCTGAGCTGCGCTTTTTCCGTCAAAACATTTACTTCCGCTATGAAAGAAAATTGATGAGTCTTGAAACGTTTAATTTTATGTAAATTGTAAGTGTATAATAATATGAAAATATAACACTGTTAACACATAACGCTTCAGCTGTTTATAAAGGTCACGGAAAAGAGCTTATCCGGGCGGTTATTTTAATCGAATTCGTTCAACAAAACAACTTTAAATTTTAGCACTCTTTCCGAAAATTTAAAATCATTTAATGAATATAAATATTTAAATAAAAAATTAAAAGACTTGAATGTTATTGAAATTTAAATTATTTTTTCTTTCAGGATAATAAGACGTCTTTGATATATATAGTTTTTTTTCACTATTGCAAATTTTTACTGTTTGAAAATGATGAAAATGAACAAAATGAAAATATAAATGTAAAATATAAAAAAAGAGTAACGAACTCGAGATTACGAGCAGTTTTCTTACTTAGAGAGGTAACGTATAAAATGATAATTATGTGAAATTATATATTGTTGCTTGTGATTTAAAAAAATTTTATTTTGTATTTTATGTTTACATAAATAAAATTTTTTAAAATGCATAATGCATTTATAGAAAACCACTAGATTATTCGAAAGAAAATTACGCAATGTGTGTTAAGTAATCACTCAAAACAGGCATTGACGTAAGTCCTGTAAATGCCTTTACTGTCATGTGTCCCTATCAATAAATAATAATTAGTTAAACTAAATTTAGAAAATAAATTGATAGAACAAAATTACAATCATTCATTTTGTTCTCAATTGATCGGTTGTCTGTGGGGGATACTTGGTGGAATTGAACGCAGGTTACCCTCTTTCGTGAATATTCTAATATAATATAATATGACAACCGAGCACGTCATCTCAAGTAGCAATGGCGGGAAGCGACCGCGGTGTTGTAGTGAATTCACTTGTCATAATATTACCTAATTTGTTTTCCCGTTAAGGTTTAGACACCACCGTGTCTCATACCCATTGACAGATAGACGTGTACCATCATAATACTAAAGCACGCGGCGGTATGTTTTGTACCTAGTTTGCGTGGCTGTATAGTATATTCGTATACACGATGTCGTTAAAACATAATTACCCAGATAAAAAACCACATTCATTTATTATTTTCGTATACAATTCATTTGGGAATAAAATCTGACATGAACGGTTTTGGTAGCTTACGAAAATAATCCTTTTCGATATTTTTGTAACGGCCAAGCACAGTTTTTCGATTTTTTTTCTTGCGTTTTTCGATGGTTCAGTTTTACGTTTACGTTTAATGACTGCTGAATGGTACTCAAACCTAACTGAGCTGAATATTTTTGTTGATTTTGCTTGAATCGCTCTGCCGTCTACTGGCTCTTATTGCGTAAATTCATATATAAGCTATTGTTACCCGCGGCTAAACTACGGAATTAAATCATTATCTCTATTTTTTGTGAACTTTAGATTGACTGTTTACGTACAATAGATTAAACGAATTAATGCATTTGGGAGACTTTTAACAACAAATCGATGGCTCAGTTCCATAGAATAGCTAGAAAAGATTAAGTTTTGAGTTATGTTCATTATGTTTAAAAAAACACTCCTTTTCAATTCAACAAGGGTAACTTTAAAAAAAATATTGGTTTTCTCTTGATAGTTCATATGGATAATTCATTTGGAAATAAATTAACTTAACCATCTTTCAGCTCCATAACTAATTCAAACGTCGTGACAATTTGCATAGCAACTTTAATCTTAAAACTAGTAACCATTGTGTGTATATTTCACATAAATTTATACATATTTTCATATATAATTTTTACAATAATTTAATTTCGGTTTTAAAAATTTATATCGTTAATTTTATTTGAATGTGTATTTTATTAGTGTTTACCTGTAATTGATGAAATATAATTAGTGTCTTTTTTGTTTGAATATCAAACTTTAATTTACGATACCTTCGTACGATTTTATTTTCCTTTCTTTTTCGGTCATTATCAAATCGCCATAATTACCATAAAACTGTTTTCGTCGTTGAAAACTTGTTACTGGTGTTAAAACTCATTAACGTGATTGCAAAATATACCTGTGGTATCTTTATTTTTTAATGTTAAGAGTGTCAATTTGAAATTTCACAGCGATTTATTCTAGGCTATATTTATTTTTTCTATTCATCCTTTTTTATTTAAAAAATAGTACTTGTTTACATACTCAACTATTTTAAGGCACGTTAAATTTCAATAAAATTAGTATGTAAAAAATAAATCAATCGTACGAATCTTGATCTGGAATAATATATTATCTTTTTATATTATGCGTCGGGCTGTAGTCCCGTGGTTAGCGTTGCGGACTCACGGATCAGAGGTCCGAGGTTCGAGCCCCACTCTACCCAAACTTGATTTCCATTTTCTAATAGTGAGTTATTTACAATTCGTTGAAAATGGCCGCCAAAATTGAAATATTTGGGCAAATTATAAGAGCGCTAATACTTATTAAAAAAAAATAAAAAAATAACCAAATACCGGTATGTACCTTGCACCCACTACCCATTTAACTATTAAAATACAGATATCTCATCTCTATACTTTTTATATGATTGAGTACCAATCCAAATGTAATATTATTTTAGATCATTTACAATTGGTCGAAGAACAGTAATTTGTAGCTAATGCGCAGTGGGAAAAATAGCATTTTGTTTGTTGTATTAAATGGTGTAATTTAGCAATCCAAATTGGACTCTTTAATCTCGCTGGGAATAATTAATATCTATAAAAACGGTCTATTGACTCGCTGTATTCATACATTTTATATCGCTCAACGTTTCAAACGAAACGCCGAGAGCAGATTAAGATACACGGAGAAAAGGTGCTTGATTGCGCACAGGTGCTCATCGGATAGAGTGCGTTACCATCGTAAGGTAATAATAATATAATATGTCTATATGGCCATATGTTCCTAGGCCAAACGCCTCGGGCAGGACGGGCGAGTTTCTGTCATTCATACTCATTCTGGGACTGGGCGGTGAACACTCATCTTCTCGCCTTGTACTTAGCATGGCGGGAAAAGTTGGACGAGCTCCAAGCAAGCATACGATTATCGACTCGGTGTGGCTTTCTCACACCATAAATCGCGCTTAAGAAGATGAGCCGAAGGAAAAAATACTTTCCTTTTATATGAATTCGTACTGATCTATCATAGAATTAAGAATAGTCCAGAAGGAGCGTAGAATCATATTTGAATACATCGGACTGTGTCCGAAAATCCCCCCACTATGCCCTACGTTCGCCGCGTGCATTCGTGACGTCGCCGCGTAATGTTGCACGATGGGAAAAAATATAATCATAACACAAATGTAAGGTAAAAAAGCAATATTTTTTTAATTGATCGTGCACGCGGAAATATTCATTGACACAACAGAGTAGATAAGTAAAGGGTCATTTAATAAAAGTAATTGAATTAATGAACTTTGAACTTAAAATATAAAACAAATTTTATTTGAAATAAAACGGATATTTTTATATCGTGTTAAATAATAATTGATGTTTTAAAGATAATGTCGGTCAAATGTCCAACACAGAGTTGTTAAATCCGAGGTCCAATTTTTATTAGTTCTCTCATTAGATGAGCAAAGTAGGGTAAAAAAAATAACTACTCTGGCATCACCAACTAAAGGTTCATTTTGTTTTCTTCGACAATCTGACAGATGGAAAAATAATAATTTCATTTTTAAGTAATGTATTTGCTACTTACACATTAATTTGCTAATTACACATGAAATGTGATCCCATCCTGTTTCTTTAAGATCCTAGCAGTATTTCTACACTTTAAAAGGACACAACTCGGCATAGTTTAATTCAAATCAGGAGTTACGTACTGAGCGACGTCTGCAAAGAAACTAATGGGTCAAAACGTAAAACTACTCATTTATGAGTAGTTAAGTCGCCTTCTGTTTGATGCTCGTATGCAGTTTCTGGACTATTCTTAATTCTATGTGATCTATCTTAATTGCTTCCCAATTTTCCAATGTAATGTGTTCATTTTCAGACGACAGTAGTTTAAATGTTTTTTTTTGTGAAAAGTATAGAGTTCGTCTCGGATTCCATTCGTGGTAAAGTTGACTTGGAATGTTTACTTAAAAAAGAGTTTACACCTGAAGTGAAAGGCCGATTATCTTTTCTTCATCTGTATACCAAATGATCGAGAGACGTTGTAATGATGGTGAAAATGCGAATGGATATGGAGGATCTGTAACTTCTATTATTTAAGCTTCTCTGTTTAGATTTTTTAATTTAAAATTTCAAATTGGTGTTTTAAGATACTATTTACTAACCACGCACAATGTTTCTTGCTTATGTATTTTTTCAGATTAATCCGTGGTATTACGATCAACATAGGTGTAATGGAGAGTATTTTTCTTTATGTTCCTAATGACTACCTTAGACATAGAAGGCTTAAGCGGTTTATCTTCCTGCTTGCAGAACCAACCTGCCGATGGTAATGCCAGTAGGAAGAGCAATGTCTTTACTCAACCGTATCTCTTCGGATATCGACATTTTTCATATTAGTGAAAAAAGTTCAGAGAGGATAGAATCCTTTTTCTTTAATTGCTTGGTTTTTTTTACCATCTTTGCATATTTAAATTTAAGCATTATTTTTTTCGCGTTATGTATGCGATAAAATATTTTTGTAATGTACATAAACGCATAAAATAAAGAATTTGAAATTGAACTTACTTTAACATTATTTTATTTTACAATCACCATGAAAAAGGTTACTTCCATTCCCGGGTTACGGTTGTATATTTCATAATATTATCTACAAAGGGAAAATGTAAGGGAAGTATGTGCGAGGAAAAAACCGAATGAAAGAATAATTCTAGCCGGTGATCTGAATGGATGGGTGGGTACTCGTCGAGATGGCCTCGAAACAGCCCTTGGAATGTATGGCGATTCTAGGATAAATGGAAATGGAAAAAGCTTGCTTTAAGTGTGTCTCGAGTGGAACTTTTTTGTTTCGAATACATTTTTTGATCGTAAAGGTATTCACCAAATTACATGGGAAGAGGGAATGAAAGAACGATAATTGATTACGTGGTTGTTGAGATCTAGATTAAGAACAAACCCAACCGACACTCGCGTGTTTCGGGGCGCTGAAGTGGAATCTGATAATTTTCTTGTTGTAACACGAGTGATTATATTTCGTGGATGGCGCTCACAAACACAGCTACATCTGTGACATCTTCGTTTAGAGTCAATGTTGAAAAGCTGCAAGTCGAGAACGTAAGAGTGAAGTATGAACGGGATTTAAACGAAAAATGAGGAAAAAATTAAATAGAAGTCAATATTGACCAAATGCGGGAACGATTTAAATCGTGGTTGTGTGAATCGGCTAAGAGTGTATGCGGAATGGCTTCCTGAAGAGGAAAAAAAGGGGATGCATGGTGGGATAATATGGGATGAATTAGTAGGTGTTCGTAAATCCTAACTTTAAAGCTTCTTGTTGCAGTAGGAGGGTGCAAATAGTGCAAAATACTCATGATTTCTCGGGTATCCCGCATATTAAAGTGTTTTTGTTGTGTGCATCGTGCATCGTGCCGCGGTGAAACCTTAAGTTGTTCCTCTTTCTATGCCTAAGGGGCCCGCCCAGTGCGACATTCATTATTTTTCTCTCCGAGATTACTATCTTATTCCTCACGCTAATGAGTTTCGATTTCCAATGCACGATCAATGTCACTAACTGTTGATTGAATTATAGCGAGATATTATTCTCGATTACTTTTATTGTCAATTTCGTGCTCTCCTATGTTTTTATAATAATATTTACTCTCTAAAGAAAGTCACATCGCAAATTGGTTGTCCTCATCAATCATCATCATTGCTCCGGTCGATGATGCCTCGAGCGCAGCAACTCTCAATGTACTTTTACACGATCTCACCCTCTTTTCATTGGGTACGTTTTGTTTTATTGTCAAGTGAATTTATCATATTTTACGTCCAAATTATTGGATTTTACCCTTTAAGAAGTTTATCAAGATAAAAAACATCCTTTACACGTGGATTACACAATAAATAGGACAACATTGTCTTGTCCCAGCTCCGTGAACAGCCACGACCGCGCAGGACAGAACGCTGGGACAATACGAAATTTCGGCCGCAGTTCACACGTGAGCGTTGCGAAAATGAATACACGACGATGTTTATTACGAGTGAGTTCTTAATTTATTTTATATCAGGGTGTATCGGAATCCTACGGTGGTGGGGATTATAACCGTTCCGCGGTGATAGCCTCCCCGTCTATCTCCGTTACAATGTCTCGGAACAATGTCTTGTCCTACAAATTGCTTTTTACACGTGGATAATGGTCGAATCCTGGGACAGAACCATGTATTGTCCACGTATAAACGGCTTTTTATAGATATCACAAAAGACATTGAAAACGATTCATTACTAACATGCGATTGATGAAGATACCAAATTGAATTTTCTAAAACAATGATATGAAATGTTCGAGTTGACTATATAGATAAACATCTATAAATCTCTTTCCGTCTATTTATGATACAGATAAATATTCTGAACTGTTTTTTTGTTGCTACGTTTTAACATAATCGTATCGGTAAAATGTTACCCGAGTTTCTTGAAACTTTAGGCCTGGGAATTATTTCACTAGGTCGAGTACCGAGCCGAAAGCTCCGTATCGAAAGCTCGGATGTATCGCGAAACGATTTAACGCCAATCTATTTCTGCAAAGACATTGATTTATTGTGAACCAGGACACATCTGCCAACAAGCCGGCCAACGTGCACTTTCTATAATACAACATATTCTATTTATTTTGTCAGTTAAATATTTCTCGAGTAAAGTTATTGTATAAATGTATGAAACGTGACTCCGGCGTAGTTCTGTGCGCGTGTTTTATCTCCACCAACCTGCATCATTATATGTTATGTTTCCTCACCTGCGCATTTAATGTAACCACCTTTGCACCTGCAAAATATTTCAACTTCATTCGTGTAGTAGCGTAATTTTACAGTTTTTGCTATTAATTTAATTTAATTTATTTATTCGTTCACAAAAAATAACAGGTAATCATACATACGAGTAGATACATGTGTTATTTTAAACATTTAAAAATAAATATAAATTAATTATTTAACCATTAAAACATTTATTCGTCTGTAAAGCAATTTGTGTGTATATGGCGTGTGGAGTAATCGGTAAGACGGATCATACACACCGTGGTTTGACATTCATAAAGGAGTGAAGCAGGGATGTGTTATGTCACCATGGCTGTTCAACGTGTATATCGATAACTGCATGAAAGAACTGAAAGGCTTAAGAATGGGAGCAAAAATGGGTGATTTAAATGTCAATTGTCTTTTGTATGCTGACGATGCTGTACTCCTTGCTAACAACAAAGAGGAACTGCAATTCTTGGTAACAAAGGTCTACGATGTATGCAAGAGAAGCGATTTGCTGATGAATGTTGATAAATCAAACGTGATGGTTTTTGAAAGAAATGAAAGTATGACAAAATGTGAAATCACTGTGAATGGAGTTATACTAAAACAAGTAGAGGAATTTGTGTACCTGGGAAGTATGTTCACTAGGGACGGAATGACTGAGAAAGATATTGAAAGGAGGGTGAGTGCCGGGAACAGAGTGAACGGTGCACTTAAATCGACCTTGGCAAATAAATGCTTGTCACAAGAGGCAAAATTGGCAGTTCACAACGGAGTCTTGGTCTCGTCCCTGATGTATGGGAGCGAAATATGGACTTGGAAAAACAGGGATGAAAGTAGGATGAATGCTGTCGAAATGCGATCTCTCAGGCGAATGTGTGGTAAAACTCTGTACGATAGATGCACAAATGTTGAGATCCGTACATTATGTAAGGCTGAGACAAGCATTATCGACAAAATCAAGAAAGGAGCTCTGCGCTGGTTTGGACATGTAGAACGAATGGACAGCGAGAGAACGGCTAAGAATATTTGCAATGCGAATGTTGATGGATGCAGAAATAGAGGAAGACCGAGAAAGACATGGCATGACCAAATCCAACAAATACTTAAAGATGGACATGTCAAAAGTCGGAATAATCGGCGCGCGTGCATGAGAAGATGTATGAATGTAGAGGAAGCGAGATCTGTATGCAAAGATAGAGTGTTGTGGCGTTCTATCCTCTCTGCCTACCCTTACGGGGAAACGGCGTGATGGTTTGTTTGTTTGAGTAATAAGTAAAATTAAAATTAAGCGTCCCAAATAATTTTCCAAAAAATTGGACATGAAAATTTTAAGAAGCACCTACCTATAAAATCTTTTAAATTATTGTTCAGTTCGATTTTTTATTAATCGATTTTTACTATTCGATTTTTACTATTCGAAAACCCAAAATATTACAGGTAGTTGAGTTATTTTACGTTATGCTAGTTCACACATACTTCCTTAAATTAGTATTTTTTTACCATGAAAGTTTTTACTTTATCTTGATATAAAAATATAATTTAATTAATTATTTTATAGGCACACCGTTCTTTTTAAATTGATTACAAGCTTGAGGCAATTTCACTTTCTAAAAAATATCATTCTAATCTTATCCGTTAATCTTTAATTTGATGTTTTCATCAATCTACTTTTTATGACCTTTAAATACAAGTTTCGATATAAGTTTTATCCCGTCAGTATTTTAAGGTTAGCTTCAAATTTAACGTTCTTCAAATAAATTAACTTGTTTCAAATAAGATCGTAGTGATATCAATTTTGTTTGATAACTTGCAACGTTTTTGTTTTTTCTTTTATATAAAGTTTGAATCGTGCCATGATGCTCCGCGCTACATATTATTTAGAATTTACTCATCCATCACAAGATCAAAGCCATGATCGAAATAATGATTATATTGTTATTTAAGGCATTTATTAGTCGTTTTTATTATTTACTTATATTTTATAGTGATAACAGTTTCGGAGGAGCTGATTAACTCATTAATATTTTTCTCTAAACAATCTTATCAATATAAAATCACCTCCATATAAAAGAGAGCTACATTCTTTGAATACAATACCACGGTGTATTTGGTGTTTGACTCTAGATTCTAATCCGTGTGGATGTGTGGAAGGTAACGCGGCCGAATAATATTACGAATTAATTTGTCGACAGGCCTTACCTTTTAATTGTTCTTCATCAGCGTAGCGTTTGTTTCTCACGTCAATGTTGATGGATTTCTCCGTTTATCGTTTTGTTTTAGTAGATTATTAATGATGTCATGCTGGCAATACAAAAACTGATTGAAATGATAACACTACAGATCTAACAACGAAAAAAACTTATTCTTTTCATCTTGTATGTTTTGGTTGTCGTAATCAATGTTTCGGGTTACATTTATCAAAATGAATCATTATTTTTTTAAATAGAAATACATGTGTAATACGTGTATAAAATTATGCATAAATATATATTTTTTTTATTAAAAGGAATAACCCGCTAAACCTCTATTTTAGAGGCTTGTCAGCAGGTAGGAAAAAAAGGATATGAAAGGAAGTTATGAATAGGAAAATATCACCCTTTTTTTTACATTTTTCAAGTTATAAAGGTAATAAGGTATAAAATACTGTCTAGCAAAAAAATTTTTTGCTCATTATTAGTACCTAGCATAAAAAATATTTTTTAATTTGTAATTTTGAATTCCCGCAAAAACGGCCATTCCATTGACCACGCTCCTAATACGTCACGATTCATGTTTATTTGTCCTTACCATTTAAATTAGTTTATTATACACCGCAACACCCGGACTAATTGAGAAGAAAATCTTTGGATTTATTTTTCTTGCATCCGGCGGGAATCGAACCTGCGACGCCAGTTTCACATTTGACCGTTCAACCAACTGAACCACGACGCCTGTTAAATTATTACTTATGCAGATTTGGCAATGCAGCGACTTTAACTTGACTCACGTGACTAACTTTTTTATGCGCCCATGTTATTTGTTTTTAAAGAAATGTTGGCGGTTTCTTCTCTCAATGGGAAGGTTTTGACGGAGACTTGAGTACGGTCTTGTTTATGTACTGTTAATTGTGTCTTGTGTGAAACGTTACAGATGTTTTTGCCATAATAAACTTAATTTGGTAATGTATCCAAAATAAAACAAATTTATTGGAGAACAAACATTTTTTTATAAAACATACAAAGGGTATATTGTGACTCGTTTCGTCTTGTTAGGACATTTTCAAACAAACTAACTTAAATATTTACAAAGTTTCCTTATATACTAAAAATAATTGCTATTTTATGTTTGTGGATTTCTATACAAGTCAAAATAAGTAGAGTAATTAAAATTCAATTGGGGTATACTGAGTATATTAGAGGAATATTTTGGTTATATTGGGGAAAAACCTTCCATTATTTAAAAACATTTGTAAGGGTATGACTTTAAAATTAATGTAATAATTATACAAATATTGATTTCATTTATACAGGTTTATTTTGAAAAATATTGTTGAAATTCTACATTGGTGTTTTACACAGGTTTCATTCATGTTTAATGTCAACTAAGGTAAAATACATTCAGATTTTATAATATTATTTCATTTTAATTTAATTTATTGGGAACATTACAAGTTTTTATATATTCAGTAGGTATATAGTAAAAAATATTATACTCGTACATAATATGGAATAACAAATTTACAATTACAAGATTACAATTATAAATAATTTAGTTTTTATTTTTGAAAATATTAAGTAAAGGTGAATGAACTAGGTTTAACTGTTCATTTATAAGTATATTAGCAGGGTTATTGTCATTTTTTATTATTTCTAGCTGTTCTAACAGATTGAGTTTGGTGACATTTAATTTGTTTTATTTTGGATACATTACCAAATTAAATATGGAATTCTACCAATTGTCTGCATACACAATAAATACATAATAAACTTGTTTTATTTTGGATACATTACCAAATTAAATATGGAATTCTACCAATTGTCTGCATACACAATAAATACATAATAAACTTGTTTGAAAATCATTTCTTCCGAATGCGCATACATTCTGTGTCGTAAAAATGTTTCTTTCCGTGATTATTCATTATTTTACTTTATAGCAATCGTACGCGCTACCCACCTACTTCAAAAATATTTATAGTATATTAAATCTGGCTTTTATTGTTTGCGATTCGTCATCGTTCATATTAATATTTCAGGTGAAGGTGAACTAAACGATCAGGGGAAATCATGTTTTATGCACATTTAAATAATTATTATTTGGTTAGCAAATTTGATTTATACTTAAACTTAGAATCACCTTGTGCATTAAATTTGCATTGAAAATTAAGATTGATGGATCAAATAATATCGTTGTTGGTCAAATATTATTTCAAAAGTTATTATTATTTGAGAACGCTTTGTGAAAAATTTTGCGCTTAATAATAAATGTCGCGCTATAAGTTGACTTATTAATTATTTAGTTCCTATGTATTTCCATTCAGGTGGAGAAAATGTGTACGGTTTCCTAAAAAGTGAAATAAATCTGTAACATCTCTTTTCTGTCGTTTACTCTGTATTCCGGAGCGTGCAGTTTTCTCGGTTCACTACAGAGTACAGTAGGCTGCTGACTGACACACTTCTTACGTATTTTAATTGCTTGACGGCCGTAGTCAGATCGGATGATTATGTTCGAGAAATCTACTGGCATTATGTCAATACTACTTTTCGAAACATAAGGCAAGTAAACAATTTCCGACTAAACGACGATCTGGGGAGATAAATGAATATTGACGCGGTCCAAAGTGGAAGATCTGGTTTAATGAAGTGCAAATCGTATGCATCTTGTGAATGTGGTATGTCGGAACTATTTCATCTGCCTTGCCTTACCATGTCTGCGTTGTGTCTTTCAACGTTAGCCGAGCAATATTTTTATAGAAGCAGTAAAAACATAAAATGTAAATAAAAATCCGGTATGTATTAATTTTTCATATTTACCCTTTGCATCGAAGTTTAAGCGCCCCCTTAGCACGATTTTTTATTGTTATTGAAAAATTTACTGTCCTGGGGCGCGGCAGCTATAATATTTCGCAATGCCCATTTAATAAAGGATTTGTTTACCGTAAAAAAATAACGTTCGCCAGCACGCAAAACTAACTCCCGAAGAGTACCTATACTGTTTTTGTTGTGTTTCCGCTTTGTGCCGATACTCGTACATCGCCTATAAAGTGACCGCACAGTCTCGTCACATCCACAATGTTTGAAAGTTGTACTCGCGAAACGAATCGAGGTGTTTCGTTTCTTTTTGCCTATTTGTCCCTAACTGCTCATTAGTACTCGATAGAGGATACCGCGCCCGTTTGCGGTTTCTTCGTAGTTCCGCGTCCACAACTATCGATAATTCTATCGAATCGGCGGTTTTTCATTCCAAATCGACATCGAAAATATGATTAAATTACTGACGACCGAATGGCACGCGGAGTGTTGGTTTCTTTTTTCCCCTTTATTCGCTATGGTACCTTGCACTTGAAAGTTATCGTTCTCAATAATTTGATGTCCTATATCACGTTCGTTTTTCATTACAATCTGTTTAAAGTTTCTAAATTTCACAATGTAACTAATGTTCCTAACCGTTACATTACAAATATCTGCAGCGCGGTAAATCTACACTACCTTCACTGTAATTTTATTGCAACAAAGGTTTCCTCGCGAATTTAGTTAGTCTATATTTTCAACATTACTTATTTTAAATCCGGAATGGTCTAAATTTGATTGGTGATTTTATTTTTATTGTAATGTTTTCCTATTAAACTTGGCGTTCAACCAATCCGATCGACATTTTCCTGAACATAATGATTTTCCCTTTGTTTCGTTGGATAAAAATATTTGCGCGTTTTATTTTTGTAATTCGCTGACATTGAAAACGCTTTTATTAGAAGTTCAATAAACAGTTTGGCCTTAGATTGTAATTCTTGTTTTTACGAGATTTCACAATCGTCGCTCCCATGGGATATTTGTAGTCTCGAACAGTTGGACGAGAACACGTGACATTTTACTATAACAACATTGTGAAGTGCTGTTATGTGACGTGTGTTGTTTGTGTATCGTGTCGAGGGCAGCAAGTACTGTGCAGTGGCCTAGTTGGGTGTACCGTGACCTAACATAGCTGCCCGGTGAACTCCACATTGTTAGGAACCAAATTGCCATTATTAGTTTTGAAAAGGTCTTCTTGAGCTACCTTTATATCGATTCTGCCTGTTGCGAGTTTCACCGTACAGTAAGTTGTCCGAACCAATCACGATTTTGATTTAATTTTTACTGCTAACAATTCTCAGTTCAATGGCCATGTTCTCTTGTGACATGTTGAAGCTATTTTTTGTATTAATTATACAAAATTTGAAGTTGGATTTATTTCAAGTAGAAAACTAGGCCTCAATCCATAATTTAGTCTTTATGTTTTCAAATCTCGTATTAAAAAAATGCCTAGGCCTTTCGGGGGGTTAATTCGTCATGTGAAATGTTATCATCTTTTGCGGTTGCGACTGGAGAATCATCTTTATTTACCAGTATCTGTTTGTAATCGATATAGGGAGTTAATTACAGGCAAAAACTCATGTCACGACTTCATTTGCATGGAGTGTAATTATCCGTGAATGGGTGCTATCCTACATTTGAGGCGGCACGCGGTACTCATTTACGGTTCTGATTGCCGTGGTACGAAGCTTCGTGTCCACACTCCTCATTGTTCCGGCACTCGCACTATGTACTATCATCCCGGCAGGTTATAGCTCCACACCCAACGCGCGTTGTCCTTCGCGCACTCGCAACTGGCTGTCACGCTAGAATCTACTAGTCTCGGAGGCGGGGTAATAACCGTCCACTCATGCCACTTTTATCTTGGTACTAGCTGAAAATCGTGCTGTCGCTTCAACCAATTATTCCTCTTACACTAAGAGAAAATGGTGTCCTTCGTGTTCTGGACATGCCATCGGCGCTAATGTGTACATTTATCTTTAGCGCATTTATAGTGACGCTATCTAGTATCCAATCTGGGTTCCTCGACCCTGTGTAATCGACGATATCAATTTATCGAATTTATCTAATAGCCAATAATGTTTTCTACCTTTGTTCTAATATATTATATCGTTCGCTCGACCCTTTTCGAAATAGCCTCAATTTAGTTTCCCATACTTAATCTAATCTACCTCTTTCTTATTGACCTACTGAAGTAGGATAATCTAATCCTCCGGTTTCGATTAGATCGTTGTCCGTCGAAAGTTGAAATTTTCCCACAGTACATTTGCATGTATCTGTAATCTGCTAATTATCGTTTCCGTTACATCTTCGCGTCAACTTATAATTAATGTTATTTAAATCTCATTTGACCCTGTTTATTTAATGATTCAATAATCTCGTATCGTCGGGATACAAATGAACAATATTGCGAGTCCATCTGAGCAACTTTAAGCTCAGGTAGAATACTCGCCGTTTGCACGGGCCAAGATTCGTCAGCCGTGGCCGGTCTATTTATTACCCAAGACCTAATAAGATACATCTTCCGACTGAAACTTGCCGCTTCAATACACAATCATGAATGACGATGCTGAAAACGTGAAAAGTGAAAATAGAGCGTCCTAATAACTAACACACCATCTTTCAGCGCTTACTTAATTACTCTACGCGGGAGACGTAACTTTTAAAAAAAATATTTCTTTTCTGATTTAATTCATTTATAATTTTCATAACTCATATTGCATGTATAGTTTATTTAATATTTTATGTGACGAAACTTATCGCGTGACTTGAGACATTTTTCTTTTAGCGAACATTTTAATAATTTTATTGGTGGAATTGGGATTTACTTCGTAATGAATTTGAAAAATATATCAAAAAATTCCTTAGTTAAGTTTCACTTAGTTTAATTTGACCAACGCGCGCTTTCGCCTGAGTAGCAACAAGAGTTTTTTTTCATATTTTTATCAAAATATAGACCTTTTAAATTTATTCAAAATTGTAAATTCAGTATGGGATTGCCCTGCACTGTTATCTCTCATCAACTTCAGGGTGCCTGGATGAATGATTAGACAGGTGCCACCGTTTTGTAGCAACAATTCACGGACGGTGTATACTTGTAATGCCGTACTGAACAGACTTCATGAACTCAGCAATAGTTATTCCCGCATATCGGATATATTTAGTGTAGGGTATTGTTCCTATAGAACAAACCTTTTGAACTTTTTCGAAGATGGGGAATGGTAATTATATTTATTTATTTATACATTTCATAATATATACAATTTTTTGTTCACTTTGCCCAGCTGTATGAAACAGTACTTACGTTATTAATTTATAATATTTTATTATTTAATTTGTTTTTTCATTTATTCTTAAATTGTTTAAACTTTCTACTAAATATGTTGTATGAGTTTTAGGTTTTTTTTTTATAAATCTTGTATAATTTTAAGGTTACATTTTTTTATTAATCTTGGGTAAAAGGAAATTTATGTTTTTTTTTTTTTTTAACATTAAGTCAAATATGTTAGTATTATAAATTTTTGTAAAAGGCAGATTTGCCGTTCATGTTAATAAAATGAAAATCATTAACTATGGAGTGTTATCAAGAAATATCTACAAAAAACGTCAAAATTATATTAAACTTGTGATTTTTGTATCACCCGTCGATCGGAAGAGTGCTCCTCCAAAATTGTAGTGTGTTTTGATAGAATAAACGGCACTAGCTCTAATAACATAGTTTGTATTTACGGTTGAGAACTTATTATTTGTTTTGGTTGCGTCCTAAACTGGACCCAATTGAATTGCAACTAGTAACTCAGTTATTATGGTTTAGTGCTAAACTAGATTACATGCACACATCCTTCATGTTTATGATGTAAATAACTCTGTGCACGTTTGCTGAAAGGAATCCAACTAAATACTTGTTTTATTTGTTCAAGATATACTATACTTCATTTCATGATAGTGAATTGTATTTTTGAAATTAATTCAATTAAATTTTCTACATAACTAACGATACAGAGAAATTGACGGGGTCCTCATTAAACGCTGCTCTCAACTTAGGCGTATCATACGCCTAGTGCCTGCAGGCTTATTCTGTCACAATTTCGTTTCGTAAGTTCGTTCGTTCGTCATATATCTATCTCATTCTAACGCAATCAAAACCATAATTCGCTCTCGTCTCCTCTCATACGATACGAATGAATTTACGAAACGAATTAGTTACAGTAAGGCCATGGATATCCCTGGAAACAACGACGCACATCCAATTGCTTAGTAGCAAGGCGATGAAGAAGAATAAATTATCCGTTTCAGTAATCAGTAAAGAAATTTAAAAAAAAATTTTTTTCGGGGATTTTTTTTTTTTACTGAACATTATATATCGAGGCTTTACTGACAGAATGCATTAAGTCATTAAAGCTAGTTCCGAGATAATCGTATTTAAAGCTTTTTTATTCTTTCAACGCATTATTTCTCCCACATTTTTCTTTTATTTGAATTTTTTTTAAAGCTTTGAAAGAGTAATTTGTATTCTAGGCAAATCATAAAATTTGAAATCAACATCTTTCACGTATATTATAAAATATTTGAAATGTATAAATACTTAATGAATTCTATCAGTATACTTCGATATATCCTTCATAAAAGCCATTTCAGACCCAAAATGGGACTGAAAGTTGATATTGCTGCATAGTGTGTTTCAAGAAATAAACGAAAAATATAAAATATATTCATTTTTATTAATCATAATGAATTAATAAATGCAAAGAACTAGAAAAATAACATTGTGGCTCGTAGCATTATTTATTTTCACCCGAGTATATTCGGGAGTGGTCTTTTCTGCATGTAAAGTTTGCCCGAGTTTTCTCGGGTGTGGGAATTTTCGCGCATAATAGCCACCCGAGTATACTTTGGCGTAGTCCTTAAGCGGTTATTATCTACATTAAGAGCTAACATTGGGGCAGTTGCCTTACTCGCGGAGGGTTACGGGTTCGATTCCCGGCGAGATCAAAATAATTCAATGCGCTTTTCGAAAGCCTTGGTGTTGTGTGCTGTAATTTACTTTAATCGGGGAGTTCAGTGGTTTTTAATTTATTTGTTAATAGACTACTTAACAATTTTTTTTTTAAATGTGTATCTGTATTATCAGCGTTATGATTAAAAAAATAATTTTTTTGCGAAATCACTCCTCGTGTGACGTCTCAAGTTCTCTTCCGCTTCGCGTTGAAATAGTGACGTTGTTCAAAGTATTTCGTTTTAATTATTTTTTTCGTACATTTTCAAGAAACTGCCGTACAATTTAATGCTCTAATTTTTACCGTGCATAAGAAAACACTTTTTCTATACAATTTCCCGTAGGGCTGCAAAAAAAGAACTGAAACACCTAACTTACTTATGACTTATGAGTTACACAAAAGGATTGACTTACATCAATTTATTGCCGTCCCCGATAAGATGCTTATTTCGTTAGATATTTTCAAACAGAAAGTATTCGTTTGGTGAACAATAGATTTTCATCAAAACACCTATCAAGATTATCTTCTGCCTTTTGTAAGATCTTCCGTACATAGAATATGTACCAAATCGTCCAATTGTAAAAAAGAATAATACGTTTGTAATGTACTTACAACTAATATATACTTTCACTGATATCATTGTAAGCGCAGGAACATTTAACATTTCTTTTATAATAAAATCGTGTTATTGACGCGGTCACACGATTGTTCTAGTAACTATAATATAAAAACCATTATCGAGAAAGCGCACGCAACTTGTCGTGTCTTTTTTACATCCTTCTGTGTGAAAATTCGAACACCGTGTAATGATTTTATTACCATTGAAGTAATTATAAGTACCTATCTAATCAAATCCTATGCAACACATCGGTGCGCAGTAAATCGAGCTAATAACCTTTATCTTATCTTCTTTTCAATTATTTGTACTTTACATATATTTAAAATCAAACCGATCGCTGCTAAGTATCAAAGGGATGACGAAAAATAAAGGTTTTATTTATTTAAATTAAAATGCAAAATTATGTCAGTGAACTCAATGTACATACAAAAGTATAAAAGATTTTAACTTATTGGAAAGTAGTGTTTTGTATTCAACCAGAATTTTCTATCACTAAAAGTTCTTAATTTACATGTTATGGAAAGCCTTTTCTTAAATGATAATTTATGTTTGAAACGGACGTTGATTGAAAAGCTAGCTACTATGAAAATGTTTCGGACTAAAAAATATCTTATTTTTATGTATTTCTAGCTACTGAATTCAAAAATCGCTATAAAAATGACCGATTAGCTCTTGCTTTTGAGATACAGCGACATGTATTTTTTTAGAGATTACTTTGTCTGTTTGGGGGAGGCTATACATAGACTCCTCCAAACTTAGTTTAAAAGCTGTATAACTTCAAAATGACACTCGTCTTCTTTCTATTTATTGGCCATGCAGTTTACATGAAGAAGACTTATGCAAACATGATAGCTTTCCTCGACTCCTTCAAATATTCTAGACACTAGTGGAAAATCTGTGGCGATCACTTAAAAAAAAGTTTTTTTTTACTCCTTCATACAAAGCTGGGTTTAATGAAAAAAAAAACAAAGGTATGAACCAAGCCCAGGCATTACAAGATACACATTTCCCTGATTAAGTGATGCAAAAGTTAAGATAAGTATTTTTGTTGGCCAAGAATTTCGACAACTTGTGAAGGATCCAGCGTACGATCGAGTTTTGGCAGGGAAAGATAAGGAAGCTTGGGAAGTCTTAAAAAAAGATTTGTGGATTTTTAAGCAACAAAAGATATAACTACATTCAGTTGGTTAAAGTACTTCTGCAAAATTTCCATCGATTTTAATGCAACATGTCCCTTAGAATATTTTTTTTCCACTCCAACCAAGACTTTTTGCTTCCTAGTTGTGATTCAGCTGTCAGCCAGAAAGATTCCATCGGGATATTTCTGTAATACAATAACATTAGAGCCATTGTTATGAAGTAATGCTTGCGGATTACTGCTGGTCTGTGTGTAATAATGCTCCGGAACTCACTTACAAGAGGCAAGCCAAAAGACAGAGATCTCGCGGAGTCATCACATGATTCTCTTCAGGTCCAACCACCTGTCGAGTATTATTCCATCAATATTGTCGTCATATATGTAATTAAAATGTATAGTTTTCTTTAAATTCGTTAAAATAATGTACTTCCATCTGTTGCATATCACAGAAACAAGGGCTAATAATAATGTTTGTCCTATTTATTTATCTCAACCCAAAATTAGTCAAATTAACTCTTGAAGTGAAGGAAACAAAACCAATGTTGGCCAGTGTATTAGAAGCTTGGTCATATTTTTTGTGTGGTTATGATAACATAGGTTAAGTTTCGCCTGGCCTAACAGTAGTCTTTTATTATTCCTATATACTGAATTATCAACCGTAATAAATTGTAGTCATTAGTTTTAGCAACAATAGCGTGAATAGAAGCGTTATGCAATGGCAAATGACCGTTTTGGGGCAAGCATTATCTTTTTATTTTGGGGCCAGTCACGGCCGGTTGTCCAGTGTACGCATTTTGTTAACGATGGCATACGATAAACACTACGCTTCAATTGAAGACCTTCGTCTGTTTATATATTTTTAAAGCGTAGCAAAAGAAGAATGAACACGCATAATTTTGTAAAGATTTTCTGTCACCGGTTTCTCAATTGCACCGTTCCAATATTGTCTACGGTCGACACTCGCGAAAAATATAAAGTAAAGACGCTTTTCTTCGACGCACGTAACGTACCTTATTAGTTCAAATACACTAACAATGCTCGCTATTTGTACGAAATCTCGTTTCGTTTCAGTATAAAAACAAATTAGGTCGAGGATCTTCTAATTTAAAAAAAATGTGAGTTAGTGTTGTGGTATTGATACTGGATTTACAGTTTGTCTTAAATATTCAAATGGACACTCTCCAAAGTGATTTCAAAAGAGAAAGGCCCTCTAACGACTCTGAGATTTTATATGTGGTTTTCATTAAGTCAGGTGTGTTTAATATCTAGGTACTGAGTACTAGATACTGTAAGACTCCCCGTAGAGATAGTTTAGGTCCACCTTTAAACGTATCGCGGAACGAATGTCACTTACTCCCACTGACAATTCCATTCACACGATTGCCCCGAGCACATGTCAAATTGCTTCCTTTTGTGTCGGATATTTAGATGTGGTCTGGGCGTGTGAAATGATTTTGCGCTACGTTAGAAGATATCATTCCTAGTTACCTCGTTACGTTTGTAAGTAGTGCATTCAATTCTTCTTTGTTTAGATTATAGGCCTTTCTTAACAACGATATCGTAATTCCAAACTTGGTACTGTATAAATGTTTATTTTAATAAAACTTTCTACCGGCAGCGTCCCAGAAGAATTTTCTTATCTTAATTATATTGGAATATTCTAATTTTGTTGATTTAATCGATTTTAATAGCTAATTTCAAAGTTATTAATACATCTGCTTGATATTTTACTATACCTACACATATTTTATAATCAAAATTAACATTTATTAAACATAAAAGTAAATATACCTCTGAAAAACTTATTATTTTTCTTCTCGCTACTTACATACGAGTATTATAACGTGGGTAAAGGCACAAAACACTCAATATTTGCATATAGTTATTTAAGTTGATCAGTATTCGTAACGTAAGGCACTGAAGCTCCTACATCCGGACAGTATTCTAATGGCTAGAAGTTTCATGCTACGAGGAGACAATAACTTAAACAAAGTTTTATAATAATGAGTATGAGCACTGAATATTGAAAAAAAAAACTCAAGAATCAAATTAATTATCAACATTCATTTATTTTCCAATATTTTTAATGCAAAATTTGTTGGCATCTAATGAAGGAAATTCAGCATCCTCTATCCACCTAGGTTCGATGGATATTTTCTCTCGTTTTTCGCTCGCAATTTTAGACGTTTGTACTAATTTCGATTAAAAAATTTTTTTTTCTCATTTATTTTAAAGCCATAATTGTACCTTACTTTAAGAGAATTGTTAAATTAAAAACTAACACTTTCATTCCCTGTTTTTCACTAGGTCACTGAGCGTGATGATATTTCTCCGATTTAATTACTTACTTATGATGGATAACTTATATAGCGCCATTTTCGCAATATAATACCTCAAGGGCGCTTTACAAAGTGAGTTTATAAAGATATTTTTTTTATTTTATTTTTAATTTAAGAAAAACATTGTACTTTATCACCACATGCTAAGGATTTATTCAAATGATTTAGAGAACAAATGGATTTTAAGTTTCTTCTGAAACATCATTTCACTCTCACAGTTTCGGACCTCTGCTGGGAGAGCATTCCATGCCGTAATGCCTGCGACCGCAAATGCGCGTTCGCCGAATTTAGTGCGCTGTTTGCGTATAGGTATAATAACTTTTCCTTTCGACGTAGATGTAGCTGATCTAAGCGTAAGACGTCTGTCAGCTAGTTCATCTGGAATGCAGAGTTCCCTTAGATATTCTGGAGCAGACTTGTGCAGTGACTAATACAAAAGCCAACGGAGTTTATATTCCACCCTCTGTGGAAAACGTAGCCAGTGTAATTCTCGAAGTAGTGGAGTGATATGACTGAACTTAGAGATTCCAAAAATAAGTCTCGCTGCGGCATTCAGTACAGACTGTAGGCGAGTCATTTTATCTAACCTACTATATATTATAATCGTAGAACATATTTTATTTTATCTTTTCTTATCCGAACTCAATGATGCACAGGGTACTGCATTGGTATAACAATCGCAGCGTAGCATTTTTGTTACATGCAAGTAAGATTATCAGTCTTACGCTTCAGGGACTACGAAGTATTGTAGTGTAAAAACACTTTTATAAATAAATATTTCATTTCAACCATGTCCGGATTCGAACCGGAGACCCCTTGCATGGTAGGCAAACGCGCTGACCTAGACCGCGAGGTGGACGAAACATTTTATAAGGACATATATTCAGCACGCATTTCTGTTATAAATGGTAGGTACACTTGTATTTAATTCAATTTTTACAGTATTCGATCAACTTGTTTAAAATAACATATACAAACGTGCATATTATTTAAAGACAAAAAATACAAAAAGAGACTCGTGTTAAAATAATATGAGAATCCTGTTCCGGGAAAACCCTTTCAGATGCATGGAAGAGATCAACATCCAGAGCGATGTTGTTCAGCATAGCGATATCCCTTTCAGCTGGCATAACCATCGGCAGGTTGGTCCTGTATATCGGAATATGAAACAATCTATGCTGACGCTGTCTTAGGTTATCAGTTATCGGCTCGAGTGATCAGGAACATACAAACCAATGCTCATCATAATATAAAATTATCGACCATACCGCGCAACAATCGATACCAATATGTAGTCAAATACACGTTCCTTCTCTAAACTGTTGTAGCCAAACATACTCTGGAGAAACTCGGTCGGGTAGAGCCAAGGTTAACACCCGCATTCTCATTTAGAGATATCTCAGAAACTTCTTTTGTATTTCTCTATCATAAGAGAGTACCGCAGTTCATGTGGCCCGCAGATCATCGAGCCACTCTCGAGTATACTTCGCACCAAAGCGCGTACGCCGATATTTTCGAAAACCCTGGCAGTACGCAGAACGAATCCTAACATCTTCAATGCTTTACCACTATACAGTGGGTGTGTCAAAGATCTCCATAATTTTAGACATTTCTACAAAAATGTTGTCCTTAGTTTGAAAAACGAAATCGGTACGAAAGTGCTTCAACACAATTTCGAAAAGAAAAAAAACGGAATGTCAACAGAAGATAATTTCTGTATATTTTTAAAACATCATTTGTTTGGTGAGCACTGCATTGGGTGTAAATAACACCTATGTACACAGCAAAATCGTATTATCGGACCCACCATAAGGCGCGTCCCGTGTCTTGTGTCTTGTGCGCCGAGGTGGTCTCTTCATAGAATTGCAGCGCACATGCGCATTTTCTCATGTCCCACTTATACCTAATATGTGATTGTTGAGGTTTAATAACCAATCACACATCTCATTTGATTTCCGTTAATGGAATTCTCCGTTTATTAGTTATCTATGAATTTCTCCTCCGTCTCGTAATTTTGTAGGCGTTATTTATTTTTTTCCATAACCTAAATAATTTTGCATCGCCCTTCTAATGTTCTTATTTTCATCTACTCACGCGAGAAATAGAGATAATAATTACAACAATAAAACATAAGATGTATCGTGCGTTCTATTCTAACGTTTAAAAAAAAAGTAAAATAACAATAAAATTCACAATTACTCGCACGTACCAGGGGCGAACCGTGTATAGAAGCGATTATGCGCAGCTTACCATTATATTTGACTAACTATATTAATGTTTTATTGTAACTTTATTTACAGAAAAACAAATAAATAATTAACATTCGTTTTAAATTATTTCTACCGTTTGTATTTTTATCCTAATATAAATCTAAATTTTGATAAAGCGCGCCCAGCACATGCGGTGAGCCAATAAACTATCCGATTATTCCAGCTTATTTTTTCATACAAATAAGTATACTATATTTTGAATGTATTAACCCCAGTGCGGGTTTTTTCTCCTAGACTAAACTTGCAGATTACACAAATTATTTGAAGATTCTTGATTTTGAAAACAGTATTTCAAACATTTTTTCTTAAGGACTATTTTTCTTTGAGATGGTACTTTTGACATAATACCATAATTACTTTCATGCATCATATTGCGGGACATATAGCGCTCCACGCGGCCGTTTTTAGCACTATTAATTACTAGAATAATTCGGCCAGTTGACATTTCAATTGAATACCTAATATCGACTGAATTCATAGTGGTATTTTTTATTTATTTTTTAATGAATTGTGTATTAAAGTAATGGATAATATATCTATATAATATAATATATCGCGAATTTACATAGTTTGAGTTGATTTCATGGATGAGAGTTATCGTATCACACAGAACCACAGAAAAATATCAATTTATAGTAAATATTACTTACATTAGTAAATATTACTTACATATTATGTACCTCCTATGTAGGTACAAATATATGATAATTTTTTTTAGCTTACCTGTAAATAAAACCACCATTCGCCACTGGCACGTACATATACCCATCGACATCAACTACACGATTAAAAGTTATTATTATTATTATATTACTATTTTGGGTGGTCTTTTAGCTCGATGCTTGATAACCACTTTATTTGAATTTAATTTGTATTCGGGTCTTTATTTAGTAGCGTGTATAATTTTTAAAATAAACTTTTACTTTCGTATTATTTACTCAAATATTAAATTTTCTTCTTGTCGAAAAATACCGTTTTAGAAATTGGGAAACAGGGTGTGGTAGAGCAGGATTCGAACCTCGTACCTCCTGATCCGGAGTCCACGACACTACCCACGGAGCCGCAACCCGTCAAATTATTTGAATTGCATAAAAATATGTCAGTGTGTTTTTATTTTGAAATGTGTGTTTTTGGATATTTTTGGAAGTTTGTATTTGAAAAAATTGTTTCACCTACATTTTTTAAAAATTACTTTGTTTATAACATGGATACGTTTATTTAAATAGGACGATACGTATTGTAGTTTCATTGTAAAACTATTTAAATTTCATTTCCAAAATAATCGGTTAGATTTTACTTCCAGTCTTATTTTGAAAACGTTTTCTATGTGTAATTTTAAGGCGATTTTGGTATTTATCTCTAACATCTGGATAACCTGTAGAGTGTAAGTAACAGTGTGTTCAGTGAATAAAAATAGTAATATTGATTTCAGACAGTTCATTCTCTAAGAATACGAGTCTTCGTCATTTCAGCATATCTCTATCCGCATCCATAGCACAGGACGCTACATCCATAATTCAATATTTAATTGTAGCGTATCTTGATATTTAAAATTGGGCGATTGTGCTATTTTCACGCAGAAGTCGTAAGTTCTGAATATTGTTACATTTTTTTTTTTATTAAAAAAATATATATAGATCAGTACAGACATATGATAATGAATCAAAACAAGAAATATTTGTGCAAATACAAAAATCCCACCAAGTAAAAGTTAACATATTCGGTTTTATTTATTCTGTTTTTTTTAGTGTTCAGGAATCGATATGTCGAATATCAACGCTACATAAAATGGTTTTGTAATTATCTTTGTTTTTTGTTTTTTTTCAGAGTTGGGGACCGCAACATTAGACTGATTTGTTACATGATCTTGGATTGGATATAACTTATTTCCTGTTGGCTGTACATCAAAAGCGGGTATCTTAATATTTTATTTCCACACATAATATATTTACTTACACTCTTCGTTTTATTCTTACTCTAACTTTTACTTGCGTGATTATATCTCTTCGAATTCTAACCTGCTTTAAAAATAAAAAATAAAATATGTGAAAGAAGTTGTAATAACTGCCTTCACAGCGCTTTAATCTTATATGGAAATATGAAACCAACAAGGCAATTGAAAAGAAAGTACATTTTTAATCTAATAATGGTGTGTTGTGTGTGAGAAACTCTTGATTGAAAACCGGAACGGAAATTTAATGTTACATGGTTATTGAAATATGCGAACTCGTGATGCGAAAATTTCGCCACTTAGTAAAGTACAATCGTATTATCGGTAAAAATAATCTGCTTAAGATATTTATCAATGTTTTAATTGCTTCTAAGTCCCGATGAAAAGGTCAAACGAATCATTCAACAGTTTGTATAATATGTTTTTCTCGGTGTTAATTTTCGATACAGTTATGTTTTTATATGCATAATATTATAATATAATATTAATCGAGATTGAATATATCAAATGTTAAGGCTGCTACATTGGTTTGATACTTCTTCAATCAAGAACCACAACAAACGAAAATAAATACAAAGTTTTTTCCCTTACTTAAAATTATTACACCAGGAACCTATTTTTACAAGGTTTCGAAATAACGCAGTACGAAAACGAAACAAAAAAATATTCAAACATTAATTTGACAATGCGTAATAGTAATACCGCCTTGTTTGCCGACCATGCAAGAGGTCCTAGATTCGATTCCCGTCATGGTTGACATGAAATATTTATTCAAAGCGGTATTTCTACACTAGAATATGTCTTAGTCCCTGAACTGGCATCTGAAGCGTAAGCCTGATCGTCTTACATTAATATAACAAAAATGATCAATATTCGCTGCGATCGGTGTACCAATGCAATGCCCTATGTGCGGAAATTAAATGAGCACTTTCTATTCCTCGACATAGTACATCATTTTTCAGCAATTCCTTTTTTGTTTAAGGTGCTAGACTTGGTTAGTCAAGGTGGAATTAGCTACCTTTTCATATAAAAATGCACCTTCTCTGTCCGCCTTCATGAAACATCTGAAACATTACTATATTATATCCTTCAAGCCCTAACCTCTCCCTTCATTTTATTTTATATATAAATATTTTTTATTGCTTTTCTTTCCTTGGTTCCTCTTTCTCTCTGCTTTCAAACAACAAACAAACTTCTCATTACCTGATTCCACATTTCTAATCGGTTACCTTGAATAAATTAATGTACTTTTATTTATTATATTATTTATAATTTAATCCCAGTCAGTGAAGAATTCACTTCCCTCTCTTCTCAATCCAATGAAGTACATATTATGTACTTCTGGATTAATTTCTTTCAGCACAAAGATGCTAAGGCTACCAGATTTCAGAGAGCTCCTTCAGGCAGCTTTTCTCGTTTGACAACGAGCAAATTTTCCGTGTATGTGGGCACCGCTAAGGAGACTTATGTTCTCAGATGCGGTGTGCGGTATGTGGTGGGCAAGCTGTACTTTTATTTAAGTTATACGTGCAAGCCTTATCTCCCCATTAAAAAAAACAGCTGATATTTAATTTATTAATAAAAAAAAAAATATCCCTAAAGGATTTTTATGCAAAGGTTTCATTGCTATCATCCTATCCACCATTGTTCTGTATTTAGTATAAATTTTATTACGCGGTTCTGCGTGGAACGTATCCCCGTGTAAAAAGAGGTTTCAGTGCACTTTGAAAATTCAACGGTGGTTCTAATATGGTTGCCTTGTAGGTGGTAGATTTGGACAAGGAACAAGATGTGTGAAAAATCTGCACCCGGTACGATTATATTGCAAATGTCAATGCGCTGCAGATTAGAATCGATCAAAAACTGCTGTATACAGGGTGTTCATTAAACCCTGTCACATCCAAAACCACGATGATCAGTACAAGCAAGAAGACATATTGGCACATTAAAATAAATTTTTAGAACGAATAAAATTTTTAAATATAAAATATCAAAAAAGCAAACGGTTGCTTACTTCTGCAGGGGGAAAAAAAAGGGGGGGGGGAGTCTGATACACCACGGACCGCGCGGCCACGCCCCCCTCGCTTCTTCCCTGCAGAAGTAAGCAACCATTTGTTTTTAAAATATTTTATTTTGAAAAAAAATCTTTGTTCTAAATATTTTTTAAAATATGCTAATATGCCTTCTTGTCCATGCTGATCATCGTGGTTTCGGATGTGACAGGGTTTTAAGAACATCCTGTATAGGTACTAGGTACTTAGTAAATTAGCGAGAAACCGTTAATAAGCAAGCGAATAACCATAATTTTAAAGTCGCTAAGAATACAGAATACCGACACTCGGCGATTGCACGATGCGATCATTTTCCCGATCGTGTCAAATGTCAATGATTTTTTTAATTATAAATTGGGCTTATAATCTGGTCATAATCTCCGCAAATGCCTAGAATTGCATATTTCTTTCTCAAAAATATATTCCCTCTCTGTCGCGATAAATTTCAACTTTCGTAATTCCCTAGGGAGTGGATTCCGGCCTTGTCTATAAATATTTGGAAATACTCAAAATATTGTACACGAATAAATTTACCGATGTTTGTCGATTGTAATTTTTTATCCCAACATTTTCAACTGCCTTCGTGAGTTACTGATTAACTTAATTATCAAAATACATATTACAATGTTTGTTTTAAAATTATACATTTATTTATATCGTCGCATAAGAATATGTTATTGAGAGCATTGTTTTGAAAATATTTGGATAAATATACTCTGTGCATAATTTCTGGCGTGATATGTTTATTTTGCCACTTTAATACTTTTCCTGATGTAGATATTATTTATTTTATCACAACATGGAACATAAATTTAATGAAAACAACACAGACCTTATAATGACAAACAGGGCCCGTATTACGATGGGAAGTTACCATTTATCTACAATTTTTAATTCTTTATATTTACCGATGAAGATAGCGTTTGTAATCGGGGCCTAGGAACGACCAATGCCTGGGCTGGTATTCCAAACGCTCTCGCGGCCGTATTATCTCGTGTATTTACATGAAAAACGGTTTTCTCGTGCCGCGAGAGTGGTTCAGAATAGCACCCCTGAGAATAATTAAACGATGAGAATTTTACTCAAACAATTTTAAAATACCTAAATACATATATGTATACGAAAACTAAGGTCTATTTTGTATTGGGAAAAAATCTGGAATAATTTCTGGATTTCTATTTCAATGTATTCAGGCTTTCCGACACATCTCACGGTCTTCTTTTACAACTCTCCCAACTATAGAACATGCCCTTTAATTTCTAGTCACCCGTGAATTAAAATCTGTTGATGTTTTTAAGTTGCTATTAATAGATTCTGTTTTCTATCGCGTCACACTCCATCCCACGTACTTGCATACATTTAGCATTTATCTGAGGTATTATTTGAATGGAGTGGGTTACATAATTTATCTTTACTAATAACAAGTTCGTTCGATTAACCATGCCCTTCGTCATGTACATTATCGTTTTTCAATCGTCATTAAAAAGGCGTCGGAGTACTCCAAGAACCCTCCCATCTCCGATATCGTTATATTAAACGTAGGCACTGGTATATCGCTGCCAATAACCAAATGATACCGCTCGCTAAATATTCATCTCTGAACTCGAATGGCGACCTTGTATCGAATCTATGAATATTTATAAAGCAGCTGATCGCTCGGTTGCTCTACCCATGTTCCCGATACGTTTAATCATTGTAATTGTCTATTATTCATTGAAGTATAATATAGTCCATCCAATAAATGAAAAAAGTAACATTGATTTTTAATTCAGACTACGCGCGACACCAGCGGATGAAATAAATAGGTCAATAATGAATTGACAATTTTTGAGTTATTATTATTTATTTTTCAACCTTTTCTTGTGTTCACACATAGTTAATATTCCAAATTATTATAATTGATTTATTGACATTCGTACCCAATTTGTACAAATTGTTATTAGCCCAGGAATATTAGATCAAAAATAGCCATAAACATAAAATGTTTCATAACCAGTTTCATAATGTCGCTATTTGTCTGGTTGTGACACTACATACATCGGCATTCTTTAGAAAAGGAAAGGAATTTTTTTTAGATGTTAAAGCAGTGGAGAGTTGCACATATACATGACATTTGTCGATTTTTCAACACCGAATCACTTCCGCGCTAGACCTCTTCATCAGACGCAGACGATACAGATGAAGCTAGGCTTTAGCCACGACTGTTTACAGCTGTTTCTGAAGCCTTTTATCTGTCAACTCAATTCCCCGTTTATTTTATTCAAGGCACGCAAATTATCGCGCAAATATTGCAACTTTTCCAGAATTTGGGAAGCGCCGCCGTCACATGGAGCAAAAATCGTATTTTAATTACTCCTCGATAGCGAAACAACGCCGCTCTTTCAACCAATGTTTTTATGTGATAAATAAAAACGTTATTTTGTGATAAAAACGCCATACTTCAAATTACTCTAGCTTCTTTCGTTTAAAAGTTATAACGGTTTTAAGTATATAATATACCACAGCACATCCTGTAGAATAAAATATCACGAGACGCAAGCAGGGGAGGGGCGGGGAGTTTTGAGTATTAATTAAGTACCACATCTAGAACACACGTGCAAAAAATCAGCTGGTTGTGAAACATTTGATTTTAAAACCTAAAATTCCCGGGCTATATATATTATTAAGTTTATAAATTTTACGTTTATAACATATAATATGTATGTTGTAAACGTTAGTATAAATAAATTTAATTTGACATATTTATAAACAGATAAATTTTTGGTTCATTGATTATTGTCGTAATGTCAGTAGTACCCTTTTCCCATATACAGAATACCGGGAATGAATATGCATCACATTTTGAAATATTTAGTTTATCTCTGCCTAACTTAAAAAATAAAGTGACCAACATATTTTCATCAAAAAGAGCAAATCATCTTCAGAAGATTGGATTGGAATAGTTATAATTTGATCGATTAATGTATTTTGTTATTGTATAATTTCTTTAAAATATATATGTATTTCAAGTAATTAATAATGTGTACAGTACGAGTATATTAATATTTCATACTTGTTTTTTTTTTTAATATTTTTATTTTTAAGCACTCTTTATACCACATATATGTAAATGGCAGAAATGCCGTATATAAATAAATAAATAAAACATACAACTAAATGCTTATGTTGAACCAATATAAATAGTAAGTATGATTTCTTGTAAATAATGTTTCAAAGGTCTCATACCAATTATATTTATTCTCTTTATTTAAAAAAAATATATATCTTAATAAGGGTGTACATATAAAACATGGTATTATCACTCAATTTTTTAAATATTTATCCTGTATTCAGAGGAGTGTATTTTGAGGTAAAGTTAAAGGTTTCGCTAAAATATAATCATCATGGTTATTTTTATAGAATTTATTAATGATTATTAATTCATTTTGGTATTTTATTACTTGATTACCTACATACTTGAGAAAATATTAACTAATTTATTAATATTTATCAAAACACTTCATATGTGACAATCTACTAATTTTCTAAATGTATAATTTTTTTATTGATTTAAGGTAGCCTACACACCATCTTTCGTTTTTTTTTATGAATTACGAATGACGATTGCATAATAGTATTCATCATATTTCATTGCAATCACCAAATGAATCATATAAGTACATATTAACTGCTAGTTGACACGCCGATTATTTTAGGGGATTTGCGCTAACGTGTCATTTAATAAGCCATTTTAAAAAATACACATTGTTTATACGCATAGTGTAATGTCCCTTCAAGTGTCGGTTTGTTGTTTTAGCAGAAGTGTTTACATTCTATTGTTAAGTCGAGCATGCAGTGTGAATATACTGACGATAGGAAAACCTACTGACGTGGTGTTAGTACACAATACCTAACTGTGTTAGTGTGTCGGAAGGACAAACCTAGTTGTATAGTGCCTACAAAATGTGTCTCACCTGTTTTTTTTTTGTTTCGTTATTTTTGAACGAGAGAAAATGTGTCAAAACACTTTATTCGTACTCCTGCATTACAAATTCAAACAGAGCAAAAAGAAGAATTAGATTTTTTAAATGCTGGTTGGATGTATGAATTCAACTATGTGTCTAAAGTGTGGGTGCGTAAAGGTTTATAAGAACGAAATTGAGATTTTTTTCTTCATGCGTAATCTTATATTTTTATAACACGCCATTTCTACCAAAAAATGATTGAATTTGTGTGTTTGTGTATCGTGCATCTAAGAATGATGTATTTGATTTATTTAACGCTTTATACACATATAGTTTATGTACATGTAAGAACGGGCATATTGTCTCAAGGCAATTTCTTCCTACCTACCCAAACCGTTCAGTTTGAGAAAATAAGAAGTATACGAACATATTCTAGGTTATAGAGAATCTTTATAGTTTTATGAAAATTTTGAAACCAAAATAAACTAAAAATCTACACTACTATGAAGAGAGAGAGGGTGGGAATCAACAGAAGCAAGGAAAAACTGTAATATTTCTGTAGTGACTTTTCAATCTTGATTTAAATGTAAATAAAGAAGGGACTTCTCTGACATTAGTGGGATTATTCCACAATCGAGCAGCTACACCACTGTGAAAGTGTAGGCAAAAAAATAGAACTGTAAATGGGTATTAATGGGGATCTCGTTACTAGAACGAAGAGATAGTCCATGTTGTGATAGAGGTTGGAAGAGCTCTCTCAAATAAACATATAGCACATGTATTTCGAAAGTGACACAATAAAAAAAAAACGTTTTGAGAAATTGGCGATAAACTGTTTGCGTGTTTGATATTTACAAAACCAAAAGGATTTTCCAAGGTGATAGGCGCTAAGAAACAATTGTCCAATATAATTATTTAATATTATGATTCTTTGGCTTCATAAATACCTTTTTTGAGATGTGACGATTTGGATGTTCAATGAACTTACCAACGACTGAATTATTTTGTGTTCTAGCATAAACTGAAGTTGTAACAGCTTGAAGTTTTTTAACGTGTTTTCTGAATACGTGTTGAAACATTGTATTTAGTGAGTTTAACTCGAATGTATTATTTATAGGTATTATTAAAAAAACAAACGTAAATTATGAAATTATTTTTGATTCGGAAATTTATTTACCTTCTAAATGTATCGATTTAAAAAACTCGTATTTAATTTTCAAATATCTTTTAATTAATTCTCCAAAAACGTATTTAATTTTAATGTTTAAACCGCGCGCGTGTGTCCTAGAAGTGCACTTTTCCCGTTTGTAATTATTGAAAGAAAACTATTTTAAAATGTCGAACATGACTACAGCGAAATCATTAATCAAACCGTCAATCAGCCTTAATTGAATATCTCTCATAGTGAATTATTACTCTGTATTTATTCAGGTAATTGAATACTCACACGATCAATGTTTTAAATTTGTATTTTTCCTGTCTTAATTTTCCTTTATCCCTCCCCTTGTTACTTTTATTTATTATTTATTAATTTAATTAAATAAAAACAATGAGTATGAACTCATGCATGATTGTTTACGCTTGTACCGTGCCCCACATTATGTAACCTCACAGCGCGCAATATTTTTCAATCAAGGCGATGTGATTTATCACTGTAAAACATTTTATTTTCGATGCGATCCGATAACACTGATATATTGTGCTACAATATATTGTGCTTGAGAGAATCCAATAATGGCAACGAAAATGAATAATTCTACCTCTAGGTACATGTACTTGGTTGAAAGAAATTGCCATTTGGCAATAATACCGCCAATGTACAGTTTATATTATGTACAAAAACTTAAATAAATATAAAATACAACAGATAAATAGGTCAAATTCATAAGTCTCGTCTATCCTTGAGAATGTCTTTACATGCGTTATTGCTAGCAACTTCTTGTCCCTTAAGTCGTTAGAAAAGATTTCAGTAGTAACGGTACTTAATGATGTTTAGATATATCTATAGTTTATTTTTTAAATAAAAATATTACGGTTTGGTCGATTAGAAGTTATCGCACATATTTAGTTTATATATTTTATAGTAAATAAAGTCGGGCAATTATAAATAATACATCAAAATTACGCTGCAATAACATTCTTGGTGTAGTAGTAAAATATTAGAAAAAATAGTTTCTCATAGGCTCGTTAACTATATCGAGCAGAATTCTTTATTTTCGGTAAGGCAATCGGCATACCGACGTTTTCATTCCACGGAGACGGGAGTGATAAGAGTACTATCTGACATTATAACGGCGGTAGACTCTGGTAATCTGGTGTTGATGGCTCTTCTGGACATGAGTGCTGCATTCGATACTGTAGACCATAATATTTTGCTTGAACGTCTGGAGAAAACTTATGGTATCCGTGATCAGGCACATATGTGGTTCAGTTCATATCTTAATGAAAGAGAATATGCAGTTGTGTTCCAGGGTAAAAGCTCAACCAACTTTCGGGTGTCTACAGGAGTGCCTCAAGGGTCAGTACTCGAACCATTCCTCTATCTCCTTTACACTAAAGATATAGAGAACATTATCAAAGAATGTGGATTGTGGTCTCACTGCTACGCAGATGATACTCAGATTTATTTTTATTGCAAACCAGGCAAGAGAAGTGTGCTTGTCAATTTAATTGATGGATGCATCGAGAAAATAGGAAACTAGATGGCTGAAAACAGACTAACATTAAACCCATCAAAAACTAAACAACTATGGGTGGCTTCAGCCAGACGACAGAATTTGATCCAGGATACGGCTCTACCCAATGTAGGGAGTACCACTTTACCCACCGTTAAACTACGGGGAGTTTAACTCAATTCTGACCTTTCTCTTGACGCTCAAATTGGTAGAACGATAAGTTCATGCTTCTACCAGCTGAGACAAATTAAATGCATACGCAAAAATTTGCCGGTTGATACCACCCGTCAATTATTAAATGGGTTTGTAGTGTCGATTATTGTAATGGTATCTATGCAGGTCTATCAATGAACAAAATGACTCGCCTACAATCTGTATTGAATGCCGCAGCGAGACTTATTTTCGGAATCTCTAAGTTCAGTCATATCACTACACTACTTCGGGAACTACACTGGCTACGTTTTTCACAGAGGGTCGAATACAAACTCTGTTGGCTTATGTATAAGTCACTGCACAACTCTGCTCCGGAATATCTAAAGGAACTATGCATTTCAGATGAACTAGCTGACAGGCGTCTCACGCTTAGATCAGCTACGTCTACGGCGAGAGAAAAAGTTATTATACCTCTACGCAAACAGCGCACTAAATTTAGTGAACGCGCATTTGCGGTCGCAGGCCCTATGGCATAGAATGCTCTCCCAGCAGAGGTGCGAGGCTGTGAAAGTGAAGTGATGTATCGGAAAAAACTTAAAACCCACTTGTTCTCTAAATCATTTGAATAAATCCGTAGCATGTTACAACAAAATAAATTATTTTAATTAAATTACAAATTTAAAAGAATCACTATGTAAAGCGCCCTTGAGGTATTTTATTGCGAAAATGGCGCTATATAAGTTATCCATAATAAAAATAATAATATAAGTATTGTTTGTACATTTATTTTGTTCAATCTTGAAAAATGATAGATGTCCAATAAATATCCATGCACATTTTCACTGTCAGTCTTAAGTTATACTCGTATTTGGAACACAAAAAAAAAGTATATAATTAATTAGAGTATAGTGTATTTTTTTAGTGAGGTATCCTATACTTAAATACGTACCTAATAATTTCTTCCAATACTTATTTTTACGTGTAAGCAATTATTTTAAACAACGTAATATAAACATTGTATTATTCATATTTGTTATTATTTTATATTTTAGGTGTTGTTACTTGAGGGGGTTAAAAGCAAAAACGCCACTGTCTATGATCACTGTTTATGGGAAGACTAACAAAACTAGTAGCGAACAAACTATTTATTTAATATGCACATTGCGCATAACTTGAATAGTCTTTTCCCTGCTGGTTTGGTCGGTCTTCTCGAAAACAGTAATCACGGACAGTGGCGTTTTGGCTTTTAACCCCCTCTCTTACTTATAAGTCCAATATGTACTAATAAACAAGTATCAACAATTTAATCACCCTGTAATTTTGTATTAATTTATATAAAAAAGGGTTTTGTAATTTTTGGCCTCGATTTCTTTATTGGAAATTATGTCCTTGGGAATGTGATTTAAGCGGAAAATTAAAGTTTTGTAATTACAATTGAATGCGGTTTTAATTGTATAAATTTGTTTCTCATTAAATTTAAACGGGGAACATTAAAAAAAGTTTAGTGATTTTAAAATATACATTTTACAACAACAAAAACAATTGCCAATTTGTCTTGATTAGACAAAACCGTTATCCAAATTTAATATCAGATCTATTTAAATCATATCATGGAAAATGCCTGTTTATGTCGAATCATACCGCTTTGATTACAACATTTTTATGCAACCCGCGATAACACCTATACCATTTTTTTTATTCACCGTGTTAACGAGACATTATACTTCATCCATACTTTAAATCATTTCGATATTCATAAAAAACGCAATTTTGTGAGCATAATTTATTTTTGGATATGATTTATTGCAACAATGCGTCATTGTTTTTTAATAAACAATCGTTACTCATGGCGTTTGAAATAGTGCAGAAAACTATCGATCTCGGATATTTTTAACGCGAATAAGTAAAATAGGTTTTTAAAATTATTACAGAAAAACGTTCGATCTTCCCTTAAAATGGACGCATAAAAACTCAACATTTGCACTAAATATGTAGTGAGTAATGTAGTGGGAATACAAATTACTGACAATGAGATATATGCAATAGTGGGACGACAATTGTGCGGTGTAGAAATTCAAATTGACTTTATAAGGCAATGAAAATGTCTTTTTTTTTACCATCCCTCAGAATAATAAAAAACCTCGCCGTACGATCAGTCGATTGGCGATCAAAGCAATTTCTAATGTAATTATTTTTACAAGGAAGTAAGTAACCAACCGTCGGCGTCGATAGGTTCTCCTTTTAGACATACTTCTGTGATTTATCAATTAGAATCTTGTCTCAGTACACCTTCGTGTCTTCCTCATGTAACATACTTTGTACGCTATATCTGATATTTGAAATCTAACCAAACTTTATGATTACCTCGATTGTTTGTAAACAAAGTGTGAACGTGTCTAAAGCATATGTTAACAGGTGCGTAACACCTGACACATCTTTGAATACCTGTGTTTGTCAGGACTACTTGCGTTTTACTATGTGTACAATATGGAACAAATAAAATACACGAGTATTTTAATTGCATTAATTTTATAATCACGACGATACACATAAATTTCGAATATTTATTTTTTATTGGAGCATGATTTTTTATCATTGGAATTTGGTTGTATTTTTTCGAACTAAATTTCGATTCAAGTTACAAACAGTTTCCAAAATATTTAGCATTTTCTTAACGAATTCATTTTAAAGAATTTATGAATTCATTTATTTATTTTATAAACGGCATAAGCCAATTACGACGGTTAAATGAAGAAACACATTTACAAGAAACTGAACAAAAATAACATTTAACTATGTTGCAAAGACAAATAAGGGTAATAAAATAATTATATACAATTTATTCATAAACACGATCAACATATAAGACTTCGAGCTAAACCACGCCAATCCATCTTCATTCAACACTGTTTTAGTGGCGAAGAGATCTACGAAAAACCGGAAGATCTATCCCAAGAATTCTAAGTTATGTGATGAATTGACTAATCTACACATTCTGGAAATTGGGGCATAAAAACAAAAGTTACTCTCAGAACGAGAAAAGAAATTATTATTATTATTATGGATAACTTATATAGCGTCATTTTCGTAATAAAATACCTCAAGGGCGCTTCACATGGTGATTCTATTGTTAAGTTAATTTAATTGAAGCTTTTAAATTTGTAATTTAATTAAAATAATTTATTTTAAAATAATTGACTGTAACAGAGATGGGACATCACAAGTATTACAAGTATTTTGAAAATGCATGTAAGGTCCATCTCAGTTCTACGTTTCTCCAATGAAGACAGATTAGGAGATTGCTCTTATTTAAAATAGGAATACCCTTCGCAATCCGAGCAACCATGCCATTTTTCTTAGAAAATAGTATTGGACAGACTCGATATGGTCAATATGAGTCCTACATAATGGAGACCAAATTAGAGAAGCATATTCTAGATAGGGTCGGACTAGTGAGCAGTAAAGAGTTTTGATGGTAATAATATTTTTGAAGTCCGCCGTCATTCTAATGAAATTATACATTATACATAACTGAAACGTTTTAGAATTAAAACTACATTCATAAATTATTATTCAACGTTTAGGTATCAGTTAAGTTAGGATTGATTAAAATGATCAATTTATTTGAATTAACTCACTATCTCGCCATTTTCCAGTTGGACCAGACAAAGATGGTTCGATACGAGACGATTCGAAAAAATATTCTTTACGCGTGTACCTATCTCGTTTCCTTCACTTGTATGCATCTAATCCTGCGTACTTGCCGATTATCCTACACACTTGTATTTGACCACTGTTATCTGTAACCAACAATACTAATAATTTACTCTTATATCTATAAAATATATGACTATGTATGTCGAATTTCAGTAGGATCGCAATGGTGAGGTTAGTAAAGAACCTCTTGTGACGATATTGGTGATAAAAATGTTATATAATATTTTTTAAAAGTATACTAAAATACGCACGCTTTTCCTATGTAAGTCGTGCTCCGTAGTGTTCGAGTGATGCAAGTTCATAACAATTATTTAAACAATGTACACGATTTGTAAATCCGTAATGGAAATATCCCTAGAAAAATCACTTCTCTATTTTTTATTTTTAAAAATTCCCGCATGATCGGGAAAACAGGCATATACGAGTATATATCCCACAAGTTTCCAACACTATTTTTCTTGTGTTAGTTTAAATTACAAGCTTGTATATACGCTAATATTTACATCATCTCGTATATCTATGTATTAAATATCTAAATTTCTACAGTAAAAAATCATTTTTGTTCTTTGTATTCTTCATTCTACATGAAACAATTATTTATCTTTGCTATGACGTAAAAATCGTCTTACGACAAAGGATAATGTGCACAGGAAAAGATGGCGGCCCTTGGCCGAGAAAGTCAGGGGGCAAAGTCTCGGGTCCCGCACTGTGGGCTGGGGCACCCTGCCAAGCACCATCTCGTGGAAATAACTCTTCACCGGGACACTAATAGCCCGCGGAGGTGACATGATTATTACATTTCCAGATATCGGTGGTCTCTCCTTGACCGTTCCGGCTATTAAACATCTCCGCAAGTCCGCAGATGTTTACAATAGCCAGCGCTCCTAAATAAATATATCCGGAGAGCAAAATATTACATTTATCGTATTTATTTAACCTCTTGTACATAATATATATTTGTAATAAATATTTTAATTTTGGGGCAATTTTGTTTTAGTTTTAAATAACCGTATGGGAAATCGGGAAGCCAGGAGCTCAATCACAGATGGCTATCGACATGCTAAAAAACGTGCTAAGTATTTGAGCAATCACCACGAACAATCATGAACACGCTGAAGTTATCGCGGTCGCGTTACAAAACGAAATTCAACTTCGGTCAGTTCAAGAGGATTGGTTGAATCTCGCACACGCCTTCTTTCAATTTTTCTCGATGCATTTAGCCGGCGGTCGGCAAGCCAAATGTTAAGAAAAGCAGTCGCCATAGTAATTGTTTGTAACTTGAAAACGAAATAACAAACCGGCACGAGATTACACGCGTGTTGACTTTTTTGATTTGACGTTTGACCACGGACTACGGATACGGAACTTATCTATGGCGTTTTGCAATGCGACCGCTTTAACTTCAGCGTGTTCATGATTGTTCGTGGTGATCGCTCAAATACTTAGCACGTTTTTTAGCATGTCGATAGCCATCTGTGATTGAGCTCCAGGTGTGGAAACAGAGAGGTTCGAACCTCGAATCCTCGGAACATTCTGATCCAAAGTCCGCGACACTACTACGTGACCACTACGCCGACGATTTGTTTGATCTCATGCCTATTTATCATTCGGTGCAAATAAGGGATTGTCAATGATTTAATTTATAGTGATACAATTGTATCAATTGATGTTTCGATAAAATTAAAAAATAATAAGCTATGATGGCTAATGACTAATAATAATGAGCAAAAACGGCACTAATTTCTAACCGTGAAATCAATCATATTGAATTTTACCTCAAGAACGACAATCTCTTGGCCATGAAGGGCGGCAAATATTATTTCAAAACATTCTGTGATTTGCCTATTACGCTGACGATGCTTACTTTACACATTTATTTATTTATTATCATTATATTACACACACAAAATTACAACTTAAACAAAGTTGCTTTGACTGCCTAACTAGGGTTATTTACCCCATTATAGATATAATCAATATATAGAAACAGTTATAAAGATAGAGGACAAAGTGAAAAACAAAGTAGAAAATGGAGTAAAAACATGGTAAAAAACATTGAAAATATATAAATATGTATATATTTTTAAACTCAGTAAAATGTGAAATAAAAACAGAATACTTAGTAAGAAACATATTTATAGTCATAGTAAAAAAAATAATGTATGTGTATAGCAAAAAGCATATTTAAAAAAATATATATATTTCAATTAATATTGTGATTTTTGTTTTATTTCCAATTGTTGTTATTTTAATTTTAAGATATATTATGTTCTATGTATTTTAAATTTTTTTAATGTTTTTTTTTTCTACGTTGTCTGTAATATTGTTTTGCTCCCATTAAGAATGGTAAAAGCCATAATAAATTAAAGAAAAAAAATTCTAACGATCATATCGTTGTACTCTAAAATGAGAAAGAACACCACATGAACCAATACTTTTTCATGTTATTATTTATTAACCACTAACATCAATAAGTGATAGCGACATCTTTATGTTACTGAAAGAAAGTCCAGAGAAGATAGCTTCCTTTTACTTTAATTACTGGCTATTTTTATTTTACCACTTCACCATTTTTTCACATTCAAATTATATTGCTATTTTTTCTTCGTGTTATCTAGGCCTTGAATATTTTTTTGTAATGTGCATAAACATATTAAATAAAGAAATAAGATGAAATTGAAATAACGATTTTTTTTCTCTCATTTTTTGTATAAACGGCAATCACACCCTTTTATCTCTTCTATCGTTATCTTTCCTCGCTCTTTGTGACCAAAACATCTAAGCATTCCTCTGTTAGCTTTACTATTCATATACATTTTCTCGGTTTATAATGAAATAATGTATTACTTAATCAATAAATTTAAAATTTTCTTGGTTCTTGCAATTTTGCCGCACATTCGTCAATTCTTCTCCTATAAATTCATTCATAAGTAAAGAATGTTGTTAACAACTATTGAGTTGATGGATAGTTTTACAAAGATAAATAACCTCTTTTAGAAGGGAATACGGAGGCTTAGGCTGGTTTGTGTACTATTCACTATACTACCACTGTTCAACGTTCATTTTATTTCTTCGATTCTTTCATTTTTTAAAAAAGAAAAATTCTGAAACCTTTATGAATATGGGTAAGAATGTATAACGGGCGTGTGTATAAATTATTTAAAAAAATATCTGCTTACTATTTTAGTTTTTGTGTCAAATTTCTTCACATTTCCTTCCGATTTACCAACAGTTTTCATGATTTACAAATATACTTCTTATTTCTCGGAAATACACGGCCATGTGTATAATCTTTTCAATCACTTCTAACTTCACAATTTATGGATGTATTTGGTATACATAAGGTGTACTTTTCTATAAACAAATAAAGTCTGCGCTTTTGTAAAATGTTTTCTTTCTAAAATTTGTATTTGAAGCACTAAATTTGTGGTTATTCATTATAATTAAAATAAAACAGCTTTGCTTTTAACCACTTGTTTTATGTTTTATTATCGCTGGTTTCGAAGCTACGCAATATTCCTTATCAATGTAAAATTTAGTAATGAATAATATCCTTTTTATAATTCTAATAGTGTCAACTAAATATTAAATATAAACACAGCGACTTGACTTATTAGCTCAATATGTTTAGATTTAATATTTTGTAGACTCTGTTAGAATTATAAAACAAAATAATATTCATTACTAAATTGTACCTTGATAAGGACGCTTGTGTTAATTCAAAACCGGTTGGTAATGAAATATAAAATAAGTTGTTAAAAACGATGTTTTTTTTGTTTTAAATACGATTTCTTTCATTCGTTATTCACAAATTGGTAAGCTCGCTCCCGCCTGGGTTACTATCGTCCATAATCGTCATGTAAAATCAACGATAAAAAATATGAACGTCAACCAGTTTTTATATCGATGAAAATAGCATTTATAAAAACACAAGTAATCCCACACCCACTAAATACTTCCCCGCCATACAGCCGTGAACTTGCTTTAAAATATTACAGTAAAAAATCACGTTAAATAAATAAATTTACGTCGACCTTACCGGTAACTGAACCGGGACCTCATGGATGATAGGCAAATGAACTGTAGCTAATACTTCGTGAGGCAGACTGAATTTCCTTTTTCGGGATTTTTACATGGGAGCTAGTAGGTTGAGGTGATTTTCAGAAAAATGGCGCTGTATAAATTATCCAACTACGTGTAGTAATAATATTGAGTCTAAAACAAATGTTACTTCTGCATCGCGTCTCCAGCTGTTGTCTCTGAAAGATGAAAAAGGGGAAATCCATCAACAGGTGAAGGACATCTCGAGGTGTTTCATTGTTCCTATTTACCATCGGGTTTGGACAGGGGGATGATGATTTATTTAAGAAAATATTAATAATAACATAAAACGGATGATAATCTTTGCACATTGCATTTTCCGAGAAGGTGCTCTATGCGAAGAACTTTAGTATACGGTGTGAACGTTTTACATTTATCCTAATGTCGGTTTAACGATCAAATAGTAATAAAAGTGCATGGAGTTTGATTCCGGCGAGTCAGCGCACGTTTTTACTCGAAGAGTGGGTGGTATTTTTACTTCCTGCAGTGTTTCTGAAACTTTGTTTCGTTCAGGCAATTCAACTCCCAAAATTAATTTTGAAATTTCGCTGTTCATGTTTAATCTAATTGGTGTTATTTTGTATGGTAAACCTAGTAAAAATGAACACACAAATCATCCAAGACCCGTATGTAATTAACCAATGTATCAAACTTATTTAAAAATTAACAAAAAATAACAAATAAACTTCCCATAAATTTGCCTATAAATCTACTTATTGTTATTGCTGTATTGTGAACGCAGTTAGTTGCTAGAATTCCATTTTAATTATTGGTATGGTATCCAAAAATAAAATATTATTACTGGAATAAATTCTACGTTTAATTTGATGTATCTTTTACGAAAATTATGCCATAATAGAAGTTATCCAGAATAAATAATAGAATTAAAAGAAACTAATAAATAGAGGAGTTTTAAATGTGGCGCGTTTTGTCTTACTAGAACATTATCAAACTAACCGAAATATTACATAGTCATTCACATAAAATCCAGTTATAATTTGTTATTATTAATTATCAAAAGACGTGTTAATTTTTTACTATAGATAAAGCATAAAAAGTGGCATTGCCCCATTTTACACGCATCGTCCAAATCTACACGACACGGTAAAATAAGAGTGGAGTTATAATTAGTATACCTTTTTATTTATTTAGTGACTTCTGTCAGGTAAACCTCCTGCATAAGTTGAACTTACGGTGTACTGGTTAGTGCGTTTGCCATTTAAATAAAATATATATAATACAGTAAAAATCAGTGCGCTCTATGTAATTTTATCGTGCCGTGTGGATTTTTACGATCGTTTGAAATGGGCCTTTATCTTAAAATAATATAATAGCGATTATGTATGCAAGAAATTTGATAATTAATACATTCCACTTTTCTGTTTTGACATGTTGAGAACCTTCTCGCTTAATGTAAACAAACATACTATACTGCGGATATAAAAATAAAGTATTAGATCAGTTCGCGCTTCGGCGGCGATTAGCGATTAGTGCAGAGAAGTAAGCAGTAAGCAGTAGGCAATAGGCGCGGGTACCTACTACATAACTGACCGTTCCGGTACCTCCTCTATGGGTCTACCAGTTAACCAGACCAATCTAACGAAGAAAGATGTTCGTCATCGTTGACTTTTGAATATTTATAATTTAAACAACCCAACACGGCCCTTATTACAATGGCAATTCGTTTCGTAAGTTCGTTCTTATCGCCTATATCTGACTAACTCTAACGCGATCAAAATCCTATTCCGCTTTCGTTCCCGCACATACCATATGAACGAACTTACGAAACAAAGCATTGACATAATGAGGCCTCCGACGCGGCTTAACGTGCTTGCTCATTACAGACTGGTTTTTCGCTGTTTAATACAACATAATACTTTACAATTTAGGCGAATAACCTCTTCAGATTAATAAATTATACAATTAAAAATATCTACATATAATTAAATGGTGGACTTAAATATTTTAATATCACGCATACAATCAAAAGTACCATTGGATTACATTAAATATGACAAATATGCCGTAATCGACAACTTGGAACTTTAATAACTTCAAAACCGAACCGGGTTGTGGTCCTGTGGTTACTGTCCCGGACTCACTGATAAAGGTCCGAGTTCGAAACCTGCTCTACCAAAACTTGATTCCCATGTTCTAATAGTGAGTTATTTACAACACGAAGTAAGAAAAACTTTTTTTTCAACATCTCTACTGATTATTATTACTTTAATTATAGGCTTTTGATGTCACCGCACGCGCCTGGTACATAAAATAATAAAATATCTAATCAGCAAAAAAGTTCAAGACGTCCCAATTTATGACTTTTGAACCTTTCGACTTTGTCGTTTTATATTACTATCCTCTGTCTTATTAGAGTCAAATCCCGGAGAACCGCGGTTTAAACAAATTAAAGTAAACGCATGAAGAAATCATAAAAAAATAGTCGTTTTGAATACGTCACCGTTTATTGTGTACAACAGGGCCTGCTTTGAATACGATAATTATAATTTAGAAGATTTTTTTTTTTAATGGGAGTTGCTTATTTTTTGCCTTGTATGTACAAGGTTTATATTTACTGCAATATGTATGTTTTTTCTAACTGCTCTAACTATTGTATGAGGATGTGGCGAGATAGTCGGCTGTAGCCTTTTGTCAAGGAACTTCTTCGCATTTGCTTATTCAAGTTGGAACCACAGAAAACTAATTCAGGAGAAGCCGGACTTCTGACAGACATCAATACACCTTCCGTTCCACTTTGACGATGTTAGGCATTTTATGTCCTATTTTTGTTTTTTCGGCAATTACCTTTACTATTTTTACCATATATTACATAACCTCATGTGATAAGTCTTTATGGATTTTTACGGTTGCGATACCTCCCTGGGCTGGTATTCCAAACGCTATCGCGGCCGATTATCTCTTGTATTTACATACAAAATACACGAGTAAAACTGTTTTCTCGTGCCGCGAGAGTGGTTCAGAATAGCACCCCAGGTCCTCATTCAGACTTATACATCGCGCCTCTAGCTGCATCGCTCTAAGCTGAAAAGGAGACAATGCATCTACAAATAAGGTACATCTTTGGGTGTCTCGTCATCATATGGGCAGCTATTGATTTCTGAGGGCTTAAAGCGGTGAACATAGCTCATAAAACCCTCGTGACCGGTGATAATTTGAGTCAGTTCGTAGCCAACTTGCTGCGTTTTCCTGAAATCAAAGGCACGATAGATTAATAGAATCAAACCGTAACGAACATTTCCGTTCGTTCGAATAGTCTTATACTAGGCTCGCCTGATCACTCTAGTATTTAGCCGAATTGATCGGTCTGATCTCCAATACTGATGATTTATTCCCTCGCGTGCTAAAGCCAAAACTTAATCATGAATAACTTTTCCCTCTCATCTACTGATCGAGGGGGCGAATCGACTTGAAAATATTTCCCTACATCGTGCAGTTATTTTGCTTTATTGTTTACGTTCTACATTCTTGTATGTAAAATTAATTAATGTTCTCGTCGTTCCAAATTTTTCCGCCTGAAACATTTTTATTTCGTTTTTAAATGCTGTGGAAATCTGAACAAAGAACTTCAATAAATTGACTGTTTATTTGAATCAGGAATGGAAAGATTTAATCCTACTATTTAGAAAACAATCGCACGTAATACCGCATTTCCAAAGAATTGGAAGAAGCGTGAAGTGAAAAAGATTGATTCGAACCCCGCTCTACCACAACTTTATTCCTATTTTATAATAAGTTGAAAACACCTCCCATCAAATGTTTGGGTAAATCATAAAATAGTTTTTTTTTTTAAATACACATTTAGTTGGTGTATTAATTGATATAATTCCGTAGTGAAGAACTTCAGCCCTACGGGAAATTGGATACAAAAAATGTTTTCTTATTCGCGGTAAAAATTAGAGCTTTCAATTGCAAAACAAAGTTTCTTGAAAATGTACGAAAAAAATAATAAAAAATGTTTTAATAAAAACGAACTACTTTGATTGACGTCACTAATCCATATGAATCAACCGAGATAGTTGTGGGAGGTTTCCGGTATACGGTAATTCAACGGACCAATCGGAAGAACCGACGGAGAAGAAGCGGAAGAGAACTTGAGACGTCACACGCGCAGTAATTTCACAAATACAAAACTTATCAAAAATCATAGCGCTGATAATACGATACATATTTTTAAATTTTGGTTTAGTTTAATAGTCTATTAACAAATAATTACAATAAAACACTGAACTTCCTCATTAAAATTAAGGAATTGGTCTAGTTTTTACAGAGTTGCCGCTGAGATTACAGTAAAAATTGTAAAGTAACAATAGATTTTTGCCCACGTATCTCCTTGTCAATCCTTTAGTTAGCAACACAATTCAAATATTTCACGTACGAGTGGCTACATAATATTATGCATGATAATACGAATTCGTTTTTTGTCATGAATTGTCATTAAATTCAAATGTATGTACATATTTATGTAACGGTATTTTATATAGGTATTTCAAAATAAATTTGCCGTTTTTTACAGCGGACCAATCGAAATGTGCAACTTTATTTTAGCCAATAAATTATGTTCCTCCATAATGTGTTATTTCGATTCTAGTATTTTTATTTCGCATTCTAACATCTGTGTGGCAAAATCTCGCGTAGGGGAAGGGTGTACAAAATGACATAGATTTTTTGTAAAATGAAAAAAAAATTCATTGGTAACATATTTAGTAAAAAATCTCTTTGGTTCAAAATGTACACAATTTTTTTACATCTTAGAACTGTTGTTGTAGGAAAAAATACAAATCTATAAAATAAAAATACAAAAATAAAAACATACTGCAAAAAACTGTTTTGCCCCACCGGGTGTACAAAATGACATACGATGTATACTTAGATGGGATGATTATTCAACACTTTTTAAAAACAGAATTAATAAAAGTGTTTTTATGAATATGAAAGAATTAAAATATTAAATGCACACTTCACAAACAAAACTCTTGGTTTTTTTATTTAAACCAGCACATTCTGCACGAACCCAGTTTCCACACTTTATGCATTTTAACCAAGTTTCACCTGGCTTTGATCTCGTATAAAACTCGTTACAATAAATGCTTGAGCAGTCATCTTCATCGTCTGTAAGTAGAAGGTCTTCAGTGTCTGAATCAATAATCAATTTTTTACATATACCATACATATACAAGACATGGCATGACCAAATCCAACAAATACTTAAAGATGGACATGTCAAAAGTCGGAATAATCGGCGCGCGTGCATGAGAAGATGTATGAATGTAGAGGAAGCGAGATCTGTATGCAAAGATAGAGTGTTGTGGCGTTCTATCCTCTCTGCCTACCCTTACGGGGAAACGGCGTGATGGTTTGTTTGTTTGTTACATATACCTTGTTTACACTTTTCCAGGATATGTTTTTTGGAACCTTTATCTTTAGCATCTGCTATATTTGGAGTTGTATTCAAATGTCATGTTTTACGCACATAATTGCGAAGCATTATTATTCTTCTAAAGAAATAAAAGTATTAAGTGGAGAAAAATTACATAGTATGTCATTTTACCCTACCGGTACATATGTCGTTTTGCCCCACTACGTGAGTTTTTAAAAACATTAAAAAATATCACATTGCACATATCCTTTCAGTTTGTGTTGTAGAATAATACAAATAAAATAATAATAATACCTTCGGTGTCCGCGCAACAAAAATATTGTTTTATTTCACAGAGTAAACCGCAACACGTTCTTCTCGGGCGGTCGCCATAAACGTCCTAAATATTGGTGAGTATTCATGTGTCGTACTAGTGCTCATTCTTGTGCAGGTTCAAACATGACCAAGAGTTTGGTTTCTGAGATATGATTACTATGTCATTTACCCGCCTAAGTCATTTTGTACATCCTTCCCCCTACTTGTAGCGATTAGTGTTTTCAACCACGCAACGTCGTATTTTACTGTATTTTTACCCGTTGGATGAATTTTCGTGGTGATTCGATGTGTATTCGCTGTTCAAGCGTATAATTTAGCAAAATTTATCATTAAAACTAGCCACATCGTATTTCGAAAAAAACATTTGTTGAAAATTTTTGTAATCAGAACTAATCTGTTCTGCGCATTCGTTTACTGGACTATTTGGTTACTTTTTTTTTTTTATCAGAGTCTGCTCTATTTCTTAACAAGGTAAAACAAATGTTACTTCGATATAACAACAATATTTTGGTCTTTATAAACGTATATATCTCTTATCATTTAAACGAAGTGTACAGGCATACTAATTTTATATTCAGGTAAAAATAACAAACAGTATTTGTTTTAGAAAATAAACAAATAAAGTAAGAACATCCATTTTCCATGTATTCTTTCTTTTTGATTGTGTAATTAAAAATATTTGAGCGGGTTTTTTTTATTATTTCAGAATATAATAATTATTTTGTTTTAAATATAGGACGAATGGTGAATGTTACACACGGTGTGTATAGTGGGCATTTAAACTAGACAATGACTGGTCATAAGCCTTGTAAATGCCTAGATTTCCATATTACCTCCCCTAAAAAGTTTTCTTTTCTAATAATATTATGTTACTACTATTTTAGACTCTTTATCTTTACTGATTTTGTAGTCTTAAAGATTTTTATTTTTATTTTATTGAAATATGATTTCAGATTTCGTAAAAGTGATGAAACAGGTCACGGGTTATTTTAAATATTCAAAATCTATTTGCATAGTTATGATTTCAATATAGAATCATTTAAAAAGTGTGTCTCGAATTGTTTTCTAATTTAGTGTAGGTAGGTATTACTCTTACTGTTGTTTACAGTGCCTAAATAAATTAGTGTAAAAGTATTTTATTTTACTCACATATACGGCAAAATGGTATTTTACAAAAGTTATAATATTAACATATTTGGGTTTAATTATTTTAAAAATAAAATATAGTTATATAGTATTTATATATATACCACAGAGAGTGAGATATTATACTAAATATTATCGAAGTGAGGTTTATTTATGTCTCAATAAGTATTCCACAGGGCTTATGAGTGGAAACATTATGGTTACGGGGTTATCTGGTATACCACCTTATTCATTTAGGCTGGGTTATTGAAACGGTTATTTTATTAGGTGGAGTAGGTGCTCCAAGAGTGCGCACACAGGAGTGGTTATGTGTCGATATCTAGTTATGAAAACAACATTTAAATGTTTTTTTTTTTACTTTTAGTATAGAGTCATCATGAAACTACCACTTATGTTATATAAGAACCTTATTGAATCAAAGGGAAAAACAAACAAAATTCAAGTACATTATTTATTAAGGAAATCATACAGTCTTTGTTTAAATACAAGGTACAAAAGAACAATTAAAAAAAGTAAGACCAATTACAAATTTCACACTAATTTATTATGAATGCAGGAGGAGAGGGGAAAAATTAATTCAATTCTAAAAAAATATAATAAATAAATATTAAATAAAAAGTACGTAAAAGGGAGAAGACATTGTATAACTCCAACTATACTTTCCTCCCCTCTCTCTCTGCTTCTACAAACATTTATATTTCTTAGTAAAAATTCACAACCAACAATAATTAATTAGATGCAGGCAGTAGATGTACATATGAATAAGTTAAAATTATGAGTTGAAATTAAAAGTTAAAATAAAAATTAAAAGTTTAAATTAAAAGTTAAAATTAAAAATTAAAATTAAAAGTTAAAATGTCAAAATTAATAGTTTGAAGTAATTATCATTCCCCTTTCGCACCTAATGGTGCAAAGGGCACTGCATTGGCACACCAATCGCAGCGTATCTCGATCATTTATGTTACATGAAAGAAATATGATCAGTCTTGGGCTTCAGGTGTTAGTCCAGGGACTATGAAATATTCCAGTGTAAAAACACCTTTTCCAATAAATATTTTTTGTCAACCATGTCGGGAATCAAACCCGAGACCTCTTGAATCGTAGGCACACGCGCTGACCACTACACCACGAGGTCGACCACGAAATTCAAATACTAAATCAACAGTTTTGCGTACTATTGCGAACTCATGTTGACATACAAAATAAAATACATAGAAATTTTTTCTTTGTGTTTGGTTTTTCTATCCATTTGATCATTCTGTGATTTGACTTATGTATACTTTGTAACCGACGCGACGGCATTGGCGCCGCATTTTCGCGGCGAAGACAATTTATTTAAAAAATGTATGCTTATATTTTAATTTTCGGAGAGAAAACTCAAATTGGCCTTGTCCATAAATTTGTATTTCTCACTCTGAAACGAGAAGTAAAGGTAGTAGTAGTAGCATAATATATTGTTTTATTAAATTGTTATAAATGTCCGGTGTGCTAGTTTGTTTTTTTGTTATAATGTAATAAATAATTGTAAAATTTATGTTGGTTAGGTGTGGGTACTCAATTTTTTACAGTATCCACTCAAATCGAGCGCAAAAAGCTAATTTGAAATCATCGCCACGGTCATATCAATTATGCGAAAGCCTTCAGAAGTCTTGCTAAACACTCTATGTGCACTCCAAATGCCACAACACTAGATAAAGGAGGTTTAATGGCTCTTCAATTAATTAATTACGACCGTGCTATTTTTACGACTTTTCATATACACATAATATACTTTGTGTACCTACATAGTTTCATTTGAAAAAAATGTAATTGCAATCAAGCCGCGTTTTGATTGCGTAGTAACGTTGACTTTAGAATTAATTTTCACATTCCTTGTTTTATTCTGTCACATATTAATTCATATTGTAATCATTGGACCAACCTTCCTATGGTTTTGTCTGTTGTATAAGCTATTTACATGTTAATAACTTTCGTGTCTTTAAAGGAGTTTTCCAACGTAAGGTTCTCTCAATTTTAATATTATAACCTATTGACTATATTATTATCGAAACTTCAAGTTCATAAATACATGTACTTCGGCGAGCTTATTGCTAAAAGCAATATCTTCTAGCCATCCAAAAAATGGACCGGTAATTAAAAAAAAAATAACTTAAAAAATTTAATAATATGAATCTAAATACATATTTATTTTCTAATTACATTTGTTTTCAGTGGTCAGATTAAGCTTGTACGTATGAACTTATTTATAAAAATATTTTCGTTATATATATTATATGACGAGGAACGTGGGATCAGATCAGAAGGAGATAAGATACATTTATTTTTAAATTAAACATAATTTATTTATTATACAGGGTGTTCTTTAAACCCTGTCACATCCGAAACCACGACGATCAGTATGGAAAAGAAGACATATTAGCATATTAAAAAATATTTAGAACGAAGAAAATTGAAAATATATATATAATAAAAAAAACAAATGGTCGCTTACTTCTGCAGGCGAGAAGTGAAAAGAGCGGGGCCGCGCGGTTGACGCTGTATCATACTCCCTTCTCCCCCCTCCTCATTTCTTCCCTGCAGAAGTAAGCAACCATTCGTTTTTTTTTTTTTTTTTTAAGATTTTAGTCGTTCTAAAAATTTATTTTAATGTTCCAATATGTCTTCTTGCTCATTCTGATCATCGTGGTTTCGGATGTGACAGAGTTTAAAGAACATCATATATATACGGCCTTAGCCAATTACAATAGTTTTATATGGAGAAAAATAAGCACACGAAACTAAACAAAACTAACATGAAACTACGTATAAAAGACAAAAAACGACAATAAAAGAATGGTATACAATATTATGTATTTATAAACACGATCAACATAATATAATACTTCGAGCCAACCCATGCCAATCCATCTTTATCCCACACTGTGTTAATGGCAAAGAGATCTACGAAAAGCCGGAAGATCTATAGCGGAGAATTCCAAGTTATTTGACGAATTGACTAATCTACACATTCTGGACATTGGGGTATAAAACAAAAGATGCTTTTAAAAGATTTGATTAATAACAGATTTTGACTTCTGGTGACACGGTTGGGAACATGAAAAGAAATTGATTCCAATAGAGATGTGACATCACTTATGGCATTAAGTATTTTGAAAATGCATATGTCGCCGCCAAATAGTCAAATCAGCCACTGAAATGACCGGCTGGCAGTTCATTAAAAGCCGGCATTTAACAGAATGGCTAGGCCGATCGTTGAATGAACGCTTAACGAAAGAGTTAAATGTCACTTAGCCTCTTTAATTTTAATGCAACAATAAAAATCGTTTATTTTTAAAATTTATTATGTTATGTGAAGTTAGGTCAGGTTAGGTTAGGTTAAGTTTAATAATAAATAAAAATAATATTTTCAATTAATTTAATCTTTTATTTAATACATTATATTTAACTTAACATGATAATTTAAGTAAAAAAACGTTTTTTTTATTTATTATTAAACTTAACCCAACCTATCCTAACCTGACCCGGTGGCTTTTAGTTCGGCTGTTTCCAAAGGGCTAGTTTTCAACCAGCGGGTGAACGATGAGTTATCTTAATTCATTCAACGAACGGCCTAGCCATTCAATTTAACGCCGGCGTTTAATAAACAGCCTAGTAACTCTGTTGAACGCTGTTAACTTTTTGGCGGCGACATATATAATGTCCATCTCAGGGAGTGCTAGATGCTATTTCTAATAAATTAAATTCAACAAGGAAATACTTTTGGGAGAGTGATGGCGAAGACAGACCTATGGATGGATATTAGGCTCTTTGCTAACTTAAAGATTCATATTTACGTTAGTTAATTTTGTTTAAATGCTTATATTATTAATATTTACATGTGTATATACGATGTATTTTATATCGTCGAACTAATTTTTACAATAATTTTATTTCAATTTGAATCTTTTGTATTGTTAAGTTTATTTAAATTCATATTCTTATTTTTTATTTTTTTATTTTATTGTGACAATTATTACTATAATTATTGAAATACAAAACTTATTATTATTACGAGACTATATTAATAATTTAACGAAATTCTATTCGATTGTATGAATTGCATCTATTTTAAATTAAATTTTATTTAAAAATATCTTGTGTAAATTTTAATAAACTGCTTTAATAACATATAATGAAAACTAAATTTTGGTCTATATACAATTTTTAATTTTTGTTTTGTTACTATTCGTGTTCACATATAATTAGTCAAAGATGTAAGTGTTATTATTTTTTATTTTGTAAATTGTATTTATATTGTGATATCTTTTCCTGTCTGTGAACTGAAAATAAATAAATCCTCCGTTCTACGACCCTCCAGTTTCTTGCGTATTGTTATTATGAAGAAATGCATCTGCTCTCGCGTATTAAAATACGTAATTTATCTAATTATTTATCTATGTATTAATTAAACTCCCGCATTATAAAAATACATACACCCATAAAGTAAAATCAAAACAAATCTCCCTTTGAACTCCAGCAGAATAAATTATTTGGCGTTCTACACAATATTTGACAGTTAAATAATTATTTCCCTCAGTAACATAAATAAATACATGGTAAGGTTGACTGTTAATTAATGAATGTAACATTGAATTGTTAATCTGTCTACAGCGTCGTTATTTTTTTAATCTTGAAAGATCATCAAAAAGCTATTTGGCATCATAATTCTTTGGTTTCTTTGATCATTTTTGAATTCAAATCATTCACTTTAAACGTATAAAATCATCGATGTATTTCCATTACTAGAAAATGTCTTTCTAAAAACTACCGAATTATTTTTACACAATATTTTTTATATTTTTATTCACGGTCCACAATTCTCGGACCGAATATTATTAAATTTAGGCGGTAAATCATTAATTTTTTGTTTTTTATTTGCATTTCGATACAAATTACGTTTCTGGTCCTGAATAGTTAGTAATTTCCATTATTAGGTCAATAGCTTTTTTTTTTCATTGACCAATATGCTGAGTACCAATTTCAAAAATAAAATTTTGAGTATTGAACTCAAGAAGAACTGTGTTTGAAAATTTTGGTCACTTATTGTTAATAAAACTAGGATGGTTTGTTATAAAGTGTCATTTTATCTGCTCTGATAATTATTTTTTATTAAAAGCATTTTAACTTTTTTTAAATCTGTTGAAATATTTTTACTTTTCCACGTACGCGGTATGTACGCGTTGACCTTAATTCTGGCAAGTATTTTTTGTATTTGATACCATTATTGTGATATAATACTACCTTTATTTGCTTTATATAACTGGGAAACTGATACATTCGTTTATTTACTTTACAGGGCTTATGACCTTTGATAAAACTAGTGTACGTCATTAGCCCTGTAAATACCTAGACCTCCATAATATTTTCTCTAAAATTTTTTTCATCTCTGTTACAATATTTTAATCATAATAACTCCCTGGGGGTGAAATCCAGTCCTTGTCTATAAGCATTTGGACGAATTCAAAATATCGTCGATACATATAAGGTAGTATTATTAGTATAGTCGGCCTCGTGGTGTAATGGCCAGCGCATTTGCCTACCATGCGAGAGGTCTCGGGTTCGATTCCCGACATGGTTGATATGAAATATTTATTTAAAAGGCTATTTTTACACCAGAATATTTCATAGTCCCTGGACTGGTGCCTGAAGCGTAAGACTGATCATCTTACCTTCATGTAACAAAAAAGTCGATCAAGATACGCTGCAATTGCTGTACTAATACAGTGCCCTATGCACCATTAGGTGTGGAAATGGAATGATGATGATGATGGAGTATTATTTAGTAAACATATGTAAATGTCTAAGGCCGCAAGACAAAAGAATGCCCTGCTTACATAGTATACTACTGAGGTTCATTCCCACAGATTTATTATTTAGGTGTATAAAACTAATCTTTGTGTTGTTAACCTGTCTTTAAATAACGTGAGAATTTTACTAAAATGACACCTGATTAAATATTGCAATATGTTGGGCCTTCAGTACTAGATTGTAATTTTAAATAGTGTTGCGTCTTATAACACTAATTAATTATACCTATACCCAACATATTGTTTAGATTTTCTGTAGGTGCTGAATTATGTTTTGCTTTTTATCTATTATTCTTTTTTGTGTGGCTTTGTTAGATTCCCCCGACGCCGACGCCGACGCCGACGCCAACGTCGGCGTCGGCGATCACTGCGGCGAATGTTTCCCCGTCTCGCGCTATCCGGAACCGTAGTTCTTCTACGCATACTGTTTCGGTCCAATCTCCTGTATTTGCGCAGACAGGATGTTTGCCTCCTGCCGGCTCCTCGCTGACCATCTATATTTATATGACCATCTATTATTATAATTTTCCGTGTATGTGGGCACCGCCAAGGAGACTTATGTCCTCAGATGCGGTGTGCGGTATGTGGTGGGCAAGCTGACCATCTATATTTCCCGTTAATATCGTTTGAAGAAGTCGGTACTTCCCTCCACGCAACAATGCCCAGATATGAGATTTTCCCAGTTTTCACACTCAGCGAGAGTTCTCTTCGTTCGGAGTTCTTGTCGTCTCCGAATTCGTCACTGTCTCGGCCCATTCATATATATATATATATGCAAAGCATTCTGCGGTTTAACCGGATTTCCAATGCTTCTAAGCGGTTCATGGGCCCGTATTACGATGTGAAGTTAACGTTTATCTTCAATTTTATCTACAAAGTAAAATTAAGTTATCTGTATGAAAAATATAATATTCATACAATTGTTCAATTCAATTACTTATTGTAATGGTTGTAATGATTATTGTAATGGTATCTACGCAGGTCTACCAATGAATAAAATGACTCGTCTGTAGTCTGTGCAGCGAGACTTATTTTTGGAATCTCTAAGTTCAGTCTTATCACTCCACTACTTCGGGAATTACACTGCCTACATTTTTCACTCTGTTGGCTTATGTATAAGTCACTGCACAACTCTGCTCCAGAATATCTAAGGGAGCTCTGCATTCCAGATGAACTAGCTGACAGACGTCTTACGCTTAGATCAGCTACATCTACGTCGAAAGGAATAGTTATTATACCTCTACGCAAACAGCGCACTAAATTCGGCGAACGCGCATTTGCAGTCGCGGGCCCTACGGAACGGAATGCTCTCCCAGCAGAGGTCCGAAACTGTGAGAGTGAAGTGATGTTTCGGAAGAAACTTAAAATCCACTTGTTATCTAAATCATTTGAATATATCCTTAGCATGTGGTGACAACGTACATTGTTTTTCTTAAATAAAAAAAAAAAGATATCTTTATATACTCACTTTGTAAAGCGCCCTTGAGGTATTATATTACGAAAATGGCGCTGTATAAGTTATCCATAATTTAAAAAATGAATAATCACAGGTCTCCGACGAAAACACTTTAAATTTGAGTACAAATATACGCATTTTCGGGCATAAATATCGATTTTACTTTATACCATCTCGATATGTACCGATAAGAATAGCGTACTATCAAAATAAGCCAAAAAAATGTTTTCTTATGTATCGTAATATCATCGCTACGACTCTAAAGTTTTTTTATTTTTTTATTACCCCGCGTGTGACGTCACTAATTCTCTTTGGTGTGTTGGCTTCCTGGAACCTGGAAATCTATGGTTGATTTAGAAGAACTTAGCACTGAGCTTCCTCGAGTCACCAGTGTTTTGCTTCTGGTACCAGTCTGAGAACTATGAAATATTGCAATGAAAAACTTCTTGTCTTTACCTTGCCGGGAATCGAATTTAGAACCTCGTGCATGATAGCCAAGCGCGTTTACTACTCCACCATGAGGCGGGCGGCATTTTATTTAGATATTTAAAAAAAAAAAAAAACAAATTATTGTTTTTATGCCCCAATGTCCAGAATGTGTAGATTAGTCACTTCATCTTACAGCTTTTCGTTGATCTCTTCGCCACCAACCCTGTGTGGGATGAAAAATTCCTTATGCACAACTAGGTGCAGATGGGAAAATGATGATGATGCACCAATATAAACTTTCAATAACATTACAAAAATTAATCAAAAACATATTTTTTCTACCATAAATGTTTAGTAAAGAGCATTCGGTAAATTCTTCGGTAATAGTTCCGTAAAAGTTATGTAAATACGTTGTTAATTATGCGGAAATGATACATTAGATTAATATTACGATTTCTCAATCGGAGCGAATGGTCGTTTTCTATTTCGAGTTGATACAATTTATTTAGCGCGTTGTCTTATTTCCGTCACATCTTCACGGGATACCTTGGTATTTTGGGACAGTCGCGTTCCAAGTCGGCACATTCCGCACTTTCCCGGCAAGTGGACCGGCAGACAAGAAGTTGGAGTGAGGACTACCTGCTGATGGGATTATTGCTATTTTTACTTCATTTCCGCAACATGCGAAATTCATTAGCTTACGTGAAATGCTATTGCAATGCTAATTGTCTTATATTTGACAGCACTGCTAAATTGTAATATCCTTAAATGTTTTCCGTTTTCCCCATTACTGTCGATCTGGCAACTCCAGATTTTTGCAAACATTTTCCGGATTTTTTTAGGGATTTTCTTTCTCATTGATAATTTGCGAGTATGTGAACAATATAACAATAGATTTACCGAGGCTGATATTTTTTATGACAATGTAAGTAAATTTAAATCAAAAATCATAGAAATGAAGAGAGCACATATTCAATTAATTTTATTATTGTATGCATATTTTTCATTCCTTATATTTTACATTTGTTATACTTAACAAAATTTAAATGATTGTCTTAAGTGTAAACATTTTTTTTGGTGTGTGCATGAGTGTCCTACACTATGATACAAAGAAATTGTCAATATATTATGTACATACTGTTTGTTAACCCAATAAAATAAGTAAATAATTTTATTTATGGAAAATTATTTCATATAGACATCATACAAAACATTGAACACATATCGCGGACCCCATGGTTCCCATTTTCTAATCTTAATTTATTAACAACTCGCTGAAAATAGCCTTAAGAATTGAAATATTTGTGTAAAGCGACAAAAAGCGAACGTAAAATAATATCTACAGCAAGTGAGGATATGAATTCTATCACTATTATATTAATTGCCAATAATAATAAAATATATGGCAAAATTGGCTCTGCACTAATTATCTGTTTCACTTGATTAAAACTTATGAGCATAAAGAAATAGTGCAATTTTATCGGGCTTTAATTTTTTTATTTGTCTATTCTTTTTTTCCGCACAATAAACAAATATCAATAGTAAAAATAATAAATAAAAACGATATACTTTTTAAAATATATTTTCACATTTGAGAATAAACAAAGAGATAATTAACAAAATGTGCAGACAGTTTTATACACTACGTATTTATGTTTACCTATATTATTTATATTAACAAACGCACAATAAAAGAAAACATAACATAACCTATACATTTGTGGAGCAGTTGATTGTGGGCGAATGAGACAATCCATTTTACTTCTACCCAGCTCCACTATCCATTTTTTATAGCCTTTTGAACATTTTCTCGTTAATAATTGTTTTAATGGACAGTGGAAGTAGGTCATAGATTTAATTAGCATAATACTCTAAATCCCTTTGTCCGAAAGTGGTATTAGTTTTTTTTTTTAGAATGGAAACATTTGCGTTCTTATTATTTACCCAAATATTTCGATTTTGGAGCCATTTTCAAAGAGTTAGAAAATAACTATAACTTATAACTCTTAGAAAATGGGAATCAAGTTGGGGTAGAGTGGGGTTCGAACCTCGGACCTCTGATCCGAGAGTCCGCAACACTAGCCACGGGACCACAACCCGATTCAAGTTTGTATTTGTTTAAGTTATCTTTGTGTTGAGGATCTAGTTATTATATTATTTGTATATGTTGTATTGTTGGGGTTATGTTTTTGAATAGTTTTTGAATCTGTAAGCGAGTATTGTTTTAGCGTATAATTGCTTTGGTGTCATTTGTGGAATATTTCTTCTGTAGATGTCTGTATCGGGACTTTAAGTATTATTTTAACTATGGATTTTTGTGAAACAACTACATTATTTAAAAATTTGTCTCTCGCACCACCCCATCCGATTATATACTCCAACATTGATTGGCACAATGCAAAATAAATTTTTAAAAGTTCTTTCAAATTAATTATACTTCGAATTGTTTTGAACATATACGTAAGTTTTATTGTAAACATTAAAATTAGCAAGTAGTATCAGTAATGTGGACGTGGAAACATGGACACAACATGGACGATCGCTCAAGTCACTTGTCAAGACAAAAATAACAAACAGCAATTTTAACAGATCCCGAACCAAATATTCTTGAGTTTCTTATCTGAATGAAATAACACGACACGTGGTAGTTTTAAATACATTTTACCTTCAGAACATTCCGCCATTTTCACCCGTTGGAACCAAAATTCAAACCATCAACAGTCGACAGATATCCAACTTAATAACAGATAACAGCAATGAATGAGTAAATCAGATTTTTTTAAAGCTATTGATCGAGCTTATGTATGTTTCTTTTTTACTACTCCATAATATAACAATAATTATAATAGTATATATTTTTTTATGAAATAGTTACAGTTGTTTCGCATTCTGATGTTATTTTGCAAACAAACGTAAAGATGTACACATATGTAGGTATGTTACGACAATTTTTAGTCAACCACATTCGTTTTAATAGATAAAATCTTTGTCAGTTTTTTTAAATCTAGAATAGTTACACTGGACGACAATGATTTTGTTACATGAACTATTCTCACTGATTTGGCGTAATTTTGTCTGCAGAATCCAAATATGCCATCAGAATTTATCTACCAGCCTTTGTTTTTTGTAATTCTATATTTTACTCTCAAATTTCCATGTCTCGCCTCTCATTTTTCTTTTATAATTTTTCTATTCGCTTTAACCATGCATTTTTATTTACCCATAGGGTATTAGTCTAGATAAATTTGAGACAATAATTGGATGACTCGAGGTTTCCCGACAGTGAGTAATTGCAGGGTTTTAAGCATGCTTGGGAATGACGCGAATTGTATTCTGAAAAGTCATTCTTTTCTGTTGTTTATAAAGTGAATATCTATACTCTAAAATAACTTCTTTTTAGCTTAAACTATCTGAATTTGTTAAGCACTCAAACTATGTATTGTTTAACGTTACAATGCCACGCAATTTGTGAATACACTTGACAACTTTTGTTACGTCTGTGAAGTGACTTTTTGAACGAAAAATGGATTAAAACCCCACAATTAAAAAAGGTATAATCTGTTCTTTGGGTGTAAAGATGGAGATCAAAATAAGGTTTGGGCCCCATATATTTGCTGTTTACCATGTGTTGAGAGATTTCACCAAGATATAAGCCACATTGAGTCGCGCTACAAGGGAAAATGGAACGAAAGCATGTTTGCGAACTACTGTTGGGATCTTAAAAGAGACAAACAAGCAATGAAAAAATCTAACGAAAATGTGTTTCGTAAATAAATTATGTTTTTATGTACCTACGCCATTCCTTAAAAAATCCATTTCTGAAATGTTTTACTCTAAAACCTTACCTGCCGGAAAGATTTGGAATAAGCGGGAAAAAATCTATAAGAATCACCGTCTTTAGTTCATGTAACAGTTAAAATGTTTTTCAGATCAGTGTTATTTATTTATTATTTATTTATTAACGGACATTGTCCATGTACACAATTTATAAGGTTTAAATATTGCAATAAAAGAATAGTTTAAAACATTTAAAAAAAGAAAAGAAGCATTGACAAACATAAGGGACATCGAGACAAGATCTAGACTATTTATTTAGTGCTCGTTAAAATCGTTGTAAACTTAAAGCAAAAAAGTCCAGATCTTGTCTTGAGTTAACAATACGACAAAGACGGGTCATTGGAGAATTAAGGCCATAGTTTGTTCTATGCTGATCGATGAACAGTACTTCATTGTTTCTCAATCTACGAGTCGGAATATTGAATTTTACTTGTACCAGTAATGATGGAACATCGACTATACCATTTAGTATGCCGAACATATATATGGAGTCAATATTAGTTTTACGTTTTTGTAGACTAGAAATATTTAACATTGACTCTATTTCAGCATAAGAATAATTATCTCTCTCTAGTCCAAGCATCCACGCTATAAGAATAATTATCTTACAAATGGAAGAGAAAACTTCAATGTTGTCATAAATTTTATATTTTAATTGCCCTTCTAAAGCGGAACATCGAAATATCAAAGAAAGACCAATCATTTACCGTCATATTTCTTGTGACTTGTTATTACAACCAAAGTATTCACAGATGAAAGAAAATTCTTGTAAATTATCCCTGTGTCCACTTAGATTAATCGCCGCTATAAGTCTTACAATCAAAATTATGATTCCTATCCACTTTTATTGGCGAGACCATAATATTACACCTATCACGAATTGGTTCCGCTGATCAGCTGATCATCTATACAAGTGATGAATGTGTTTATGAAAAAAGTCATTGTGTCCTTTCTAATCGCCTATTAAGATATTTTTATGTTTTCAACATACATCACAAGTTGCGTAAAACTTCATGAAGATTTGCCTGTATTTCTACTAATATTAAAGTATTTCCGTCAGGAAAGGCAATAATTTGCGTGCATAAATAATAATGTTAAAATTGTTCGACTACATGATAAGTTTGTTGCACGAACCATGTTATTGCCATTTTCCTTATCCGCTATTGATTTTTATGCTGCTTTTAATATTACATACCGAGTTTTTAGTATTTTCTCCATTGCGTGCTTAGGTTATCTTTTAATAAAAATTCAAAAGAGCATAATAGTTTTCAGACGCAGCTCAATAAATTTCACTTAAGGAACCTTAAGCTGCTATTTAATTTATACCTAATACTTACCTAACGACGTTCTTTCTTAATTGGTTCTTTGTTGAATATATCCTTACTCGATTATTTGGAATCGAGCCAACTTTGTTCCTTGTCAATATTTTGAATAAAGTTTTTTTGTAACGCTTCGATTGATCGAGTTTTGTATCGGTCACGTGCCCTCGTAAGCTCAGTTACGTTTGGATAATTGATCAAATTTAATAGATAAATAAACCCTTTATGACCTATATTTTGTTATTTGTATTTTTTTCTTGAAGTGGTATTGTTTTTTTGTATTTATGTCCGCGGAAATAGTCCTTAAGCGTTCGCCTTTACTAGATATACCTAGTAATAACTCGAGAGTCGGTTCTTCGGTACGAGTGGAGTGCGAGAACAATAAGGAGAATGATAAAGACAATCGGCATCCAGGAACACCCGCACCGCGACAATTCGGCGGTCAGTCACTCGCGGCCCAAGGCCAACGGTCAGCCATCAGCCGTGACCTCTGCCCCGCTACGGCCATGTCCATCGGGCGCATCATACGAACTGCAAACTCAGTCTCCGATTAGGCGGAAGGCAGACACCTACCGACTACAGACTACAATGGTCATATTCTCGCTTTCCTCGCGGTTTCTCCAGCTTCAGCACCCACCCCACCCATCTTTTAATCGCTTTATGGAAAGTACTTTGGAAAATCCGTCCGTCAATTTAGCAAGCATTGAGTTTTGCGATATATAATTTAGATTATTATCCCATAACCATAGAAATATCACTTACTTGTCAAGAATAAATAACCCGTTGTCCGTGGTTCATTGGCCTTTAAGTATAAATTTTAAATCCTAATATTTTCTAACTAAAAATCATTTGATTATATTATTATATTTGACATTGATCTTCTCTCGTAATTTGCTCAAACAATATTTATTCGTAGCTTCGGTAACGACATTCCGAGCTATGGATTAAAATATGTCTATGTCAATTCTTATAAATTTTCGCTATTCACAAGCAATATTTACACGTAATTCATTATTTATCGGAGAAAATTACCACAGATATTTAAAGCAACCCTTTTTTTTATTGTCAGTGCCAATTATAAATTATTTTAAAAATAGATTTGACGGCGGGGAAGGTAGCAATAATTGAGTTGATATAAGACGAAATACGTAGGCCGCCTGCCAACGTCACTTCAGCGCGAAAATTTTGATTTGAAGTAATGATATTTTTTAAAAATATTTTACGTCAAGTTGGCTTTTTTCCCCACGAGTCCGTGTGCCGAGCGGCCGGTGCGACATATATGTAGCTTACAATGGACACACCGCAACCGCGCGAAGCTCCAGCCTTTATTTGTGTCGCGAGTCCTATGTGAATTAGCGTATTCAACGTTTGTGTTTAATTTTAACTGTCTCAAAATAAATATAAACGTGCGAATGGCACCGTGAAGCGATTCCGAGGGAATTCCTAGAATAGCACTTCACTCGTTTTTATCTCTTTGTGTTATGAAATGTTGTTTTCTTGATAAGCGTATCTACTCACAACTACATTTGCTAACGCTACTCAGCATTTAGCTATTGTCTACATGAATGGACAAACATAATGCATGAAACACCTAAAAGCTATGAATTTAGCACCTTCTTTCAAAAAGTCAACATTGTCCCTTGTCATCTCTTTGTTTTCGCAATCCGAATTTCTAAAGGGCTCGTTGATATTTACGTTTTCAGCAAAAAGTTTATTTGTGTCGTCAATAGGCTACCTAAATATCATCCTTATCGTGGGACTTCTATACTGATATTTCGTTTTAGCATAATAATAATAATATATTTAAATAAATATATATTTTTTTAATTTCAAAAACATTTTTTACTTTGTGGTATGACATTTTACACTTATTTATTTATACATTTGTATAATCCACTTAAACTTTTGAGTTATCCGTTGAACGGCATCGAGGTTATTTCCTCATCATCGGGACTTGAACTAAGTTAGAATTACTCGCGATGCCATTTATGTATATTATAAAATATCGTAAGGAAGAAACAGAAGAATAAAAGGAGAGAGAAAGAGGATAGTATGAATCATAACGATTCATTACCTGATGATAAGGAAGTACCCTCGAAACCGGTCGACGTATAACTCAAAAGTTGAAGTTGTTTACACAAATTTATAAACAAATATTTGTTTGATATTATATATGTAAGTCACAGCCAGGACATTGTGGGAAGATAGTACTGTGGTTAGAGAAACTACACGTTAATAATCAGTGCAAATAACCATATTCAATGTTTCGTGTTTTAAATAATATAAATAAGTAATATTGTTATATAAATGTATAAGTCCATACATTTTGCCGTAATATTCAAGCTGTAGTATTGAGTATTGATGTCTACCCCTGTTTATGTTCTGAACACGTGTAAATTATCCATTTATAAAGAAATCTTCCTCCTCTTCTTCTTCCATCGCCTTGGCAGGCCCTCTCGACGTCAGCGATCACTGCAGCGAAAGCATTCCTGTCGTCCGCTACTCGGAACAGGCGCTAAACTCTCCTCACTTCTGTCCAATCCCTCAAATTCCGCAGCCAGGACAACTGCCTCCCGCTAACTTCATTTCGCCCTTGATTATCAGCTGGAGGAGGTGTTGTTTGTCTTCCCTCAGCTAATGACCTAAATATTAGACCTTTTTGACGTTCACACTGGACAACAGTCGTTCTTTATTGGCTCTGGCTCTCTGTAATACGTCTGCATTGCTGACCATATCGGTCCGCGGTGTACGGAGCATTCTGCGGAGCATCCTCATCTCAAATGCCTCTAACCGGTATATTACATTCACAACAAAAAAAGAAGAAAACATGACGTATTCAAATAAAGTTGGGTTTAATCTTAAAACAATGCCAATTGCAGTTAACAACATTCCGGTGGGTTTAATCCCTCACCTAAAAATTTAGGCGCCGGGTAATAACCGTACTCATTACTTAGTACCTATAGCCTATTAATTGCTACGTACATCGCTCATATAAATGTAGGTTGTAATCCCTCAACCTAATAATATAGCACCGAGGGAAATTAAACGTTGATTATTATATTTAAGTTACGTCGGAAGTGTTTCGGCAACTTCGAGAAGTGGTTCCCATACAAGTTTTGCTACACTTCTACACCTGTTCGTGGGGCCCCCGCGAGGGTCATTACCTACATGTAAAAATACCTTTTGACAATTTAAGCGCTTTACATTTATTTAAAAATAACTAAAAACGCAAGATTTTATTCAGTATTTGATAAATATAAAATACCATAATTATTGACTCTTGTTTATAGCTAGAAAAAATATTCCGGAGCGGAATTCAATATGTAATTGTTTTTTTTCCAGATTGATGTGATGAGATATCAATCCACAAGAAGGAGTTATAAGAAATAATATCGGAAGAAACGGTTCGCTACGGCAAAAACTTACTATTTTGAAATTTGGTGGTAAAGGTCATTTTCAAAAGTAAGATTGAAAAATTCATTAGAATTTTGCTATTTAAATACTAAAACGTTTTTATTTACATTTTCAAATTCTTCTCATCTTTTGTGTTCACCGTTTTAAGAACTGTCATTTTTGTACAAAAGAATTTCCCAGTTTTTCTAGTGCCATTTTTGTGTCTGAAAATTGATCATCTTGAAGGCAATTATTAGGTTGCAAAGCACAACAAGGAAAGAGTCGTGCAAATTATGAAACGTGAAAATGGTGATATTTTTCTATTGTTTTTCATCAATCATTCTTTAATTCTAGCGATCTTCGACGATTCCGCATATGAATCATATTTCATGAAATATTTTGGACCCTGTTTAGCGTGGTGTACTCTCAACCCCCGGCGGTGGTTCTTATCACGTAAAGTTATTTGCCCAGATCCCTGTAGCTGGCCATTGTTTTTTTTTTTTTTATATACATGGTTGCAAAATTTATAATTGTTTAATAATTATTCATCCATTTTTTTTATACCTATATGTTGTTAATAATCAAATAAACACCGACCAGTACATACTGGTGTAAAAGCGATGGAATATGTTAACTGTAAAAATCCCTAATAAAAAAATCACTGTATAAACACTAAGATCTTGGGTGGGTCAGGGCTGTTCTGTGGATCTGTAATCTGTACTCGAGCGATTCGAATGAAGCCGTCCTTCGACTGCCGTTAACGAGTGTTCGGCATTCGTGTGGCATGTGTCTATTGGATTCGCGAGTATCCGGCTATCAGGTACAGCTACCCGCTATCGGCATGTGTAGTGAGGCGCATAGGCGTCTGGCAAGGTGGATCAGTCTCAGTCGCGCGATCGCGCCCGCCCACGGAACTGTAGCCCATAGTACGCTGGTGACGTGATCTGTCGCGGTGTCCTTTTACAGGAGAGCTGACTCAGAACACACGTCCTGCAGTGAAAACTACAATGCCCCATTCTCTTCATACGAGTGTGGGTGACCTTTAGTGCGTCAATCAAACTACAGAATACAACTGACATTAGCTTGTTTTTTTTTTAATACCTGCAATACAGTAACTAACACTAAACTGAGGACATTATTATAATAGCCTAGTTCCACCTGTGCTATGCGGGTTATCAGACATACGTTTTTCAATGAAATGGAATCGGCGTTTTAAAAAAAACCATCATGGACTGTTGTTTTCAAAAAATTGCCGCGGTTTTTAATTTACATTTTTCTTAGAAAGTTTTCTCATCTTAATCAAACGAAAAAGTTTTGAAAATTCTAGGAAAACTTACGTCAGTTTGCCTTTTCCCTAGTAGAGAAATGTAGGCATAACGTAGACGCTTATCTAGGTTCTTAAAGATAAAGTTTATTTTGATATTAATTAGATTAAACTTTTAACGAATGTCTTTAGGACCTCTTTCAAACATTCATCTCAGCGTGAAGGCATAGGCTTTTAGGTCAAAATATGATAAATAATTCCGAGTCACTTACAACTTACGACTATCTTCTGCGACGGAAAATGGAGTAAGTTCTTTCACCCAAAATATCTGATTAAATTAATGAATCTACCGGTTTTATTTTCGTATGCCAGGTAAATTTATTGATAGTACCCACATCGCACTACATTCGTCGAAACTGGCGGCATGGCGTTGTAATTACACGTTTGGTGTAATCGGTTTCTTGTATGGTAATAATTACCGAACAGTCACGGCGGTCGTGCCTAATGGATAATTTTTTCCTCGACTCTATGTTATTTTTAATGAAACGTATTCTGCCTAATTTGAATAAATAGTTAACCACGAAGAAAGTGTGCGAACTATCTGCATTTTATCAGATAAAATATCCTAAAGAATGTGGGCCTTATCTTGTTTTACTTCTTTTTGTACCAATTTGATGAAATTAATTTTTCGTGTTGTTCGTTTGTTTCTACCACTGTGTAAATAGGTACTTACTTTAATTACTAATCTAAATGGTGCGATCATAAATGGTTATGCTAAATTTTCGACTCGATTTTCTCATGAAAATTGTACGAAGTTTTGTCGGTAACATATCGTTTGATAATAATTTGAAATTTTACTTAATCGAACTTAATAATACATTTTTAGATATATGTTTATGTTGCAACGTTCCACCGGGCTGCTCTGTGATCGGTGGTAATTATTATTAGTAATATGATATTTACTAAGTATCGCTTCATCGATGCGTTTACTTTGATAACCTGAAAACAAAGTGTAGCCAAACTGTTGAGCGTTATTATTAAACTATAATATCGCGTGCTTGCAGTAGCTATTACCTATTTCACATGATTAGCGACAACACGCCCTAGAGCGAATTATTTAGATTGAATTTAATCTGCGTACGGGCGCTATTATGTAGCGGAAGTCCCTTGCTGTTCCTATTTACTATGTAGGTACTAGGTACTATACGATTCTATGGGATTACGATTACAGTACACGCGTCATATGAATAGGTAATGAACCTTACTGTACTGATTCTCGTTACTAAATTATACCAACTACCTACCACTCGTCCGGTTGAATGTTCACAGATTCACCGATATGTCCACATTTCGGGTTTTAATTACCTCGTTCCTCTAACTTATGGGCAAGCCGGGTTACTTTATTGGAAACAACGAGTGAGCGGAAACGTGAGATCTTTTGCTCGAAAAGTTTTTCTTCCTTTCTCATGTTTTTTCTAAGTGTAACTTGCTCTGCCCTTTTTGGGGTAGGTATTTGTTGTTGGCTTAACTCAATTTTAACTTAATATATTGGCTTACGCTCTTAAGGTTGGTTTTAACTTAATATCCTAAAAAATCTCTTGAAGTAGAATTCGTCCAAATCTATTACGCCTGAAATATTTCGTTTTGCAGTGAATTAATTTCGATTGCTCACAAAAAAGTATGCGCTTATGATATGTTTCATATGTATCGTCGCTTCAGACCAAAACATTAATCTGCAGAAATAGAGCTTTAAAGTTTTTTTTACGAAATAGGCATAAATAATGACCATAACTTAGACAAAATTTGTTAAAAAACCCCTTAAACAATTAAAAAAATACATATTTTTCATTTGAATTTTATTAAAAAAAAACTTATTTCTAGAACTCCTGTACACTTAAATCAATTTCGTTAAAAATGGTCTGTTGGATAAAAACGAACTAAAGCGACGATATGTAGGCATTGGCCCCCAAAATTTAAATATTTAGATAAATCATAAGAATGCAAAAATTTTCTTTTCAATTAAAAAAAATAATTCATGATCATCCCCTTTCGGTTCCCAGTGGTGCATAGGGCACTGTATTGGTAAACTAAGTGTAGCGCAGTTCAATCATCTATTACATAAAGGCATGCGCTCAGTAGCTGCAAAACTTGTAATCTAACTCCTATTTTTAAACATGAGTTTTTATTTTTATATTTTAATATCATTCAAACACCAAACTTAATTTTAAAATTAAAACGTAATGTAAATGGGGGCTAGATTACTTACCGCCTATGCGCTCTGTAGCTGCAAGACGTACTGGGATGTTTATTTATTGTACAGCGCCCTTGAAGTGATTTTTACGAAAATGGCACTATATAAATTATCCAACTATAGTAATAATAATATTGTCAAAGAAAATGTCGCCTCTACAATATAATACATTTTTTTAAAAAGGAAAGTTTTATTTTATGTCAAAACATATTACGAATCTTATGATAATCATTTATTTTTATTTATTCATCCAAATACATATATATTATAAAAAAAATACTACATTATACTTACTTTGCAGCTTTGTAATGATCGTGGATGTATTACGGCTTCACGACAGATGCTGTGGCTCGGTTGGTTAAACGATCAACTTCGAAACTGGCATAGTGGTGTCGATCCCCGCCAGTTGCGAGAGAAAATTTCAATAAAGTTTTTTTTCTCAATAATTGGTCTGGGTGTTGTCGTGTATTTCCATAACTTCTTTCCATATAATCTCTTTCCCACCTACTAAAAAGCCTCTAAAATAGAGGATTAGCGTGTTATTCCTTTTAAAAACAATCCTTTGAAACTTTCTTTAAGCAGCTTTGACGTTTTGAAAATATAAATAACAGTTTTTTCCGTTGCGAATATGTGTGTAAAAAAGTTTTATTACGTTTATGTTAATTTTACATAACGCATTTGTTTTGTAGAAAATTAATATTTGCTTGAATGACCGTCGAGTATTTGGAAAGAAATTCAGGTTATCGAGAATCGAATATTGTAATGTACGAGTTCCGAGTTCTTACATTATAATATACTTATGTATCTATAGAGGTATTTTCTTTCATCGGAAAATTTTTGGCCACGCGAAATGTTTCTCCAAGACGTGTCGGCACGTCGGCAGTCGGCATATTACCCAGTGAAAACGTTTCCGTGAATATCGCATACTGCACGCTATCCTAGAGATTATAGCACTGTAGACATAGACACACTCCCTAATAAAAGCCTGTGTTAACTAGCCGTTACTCCTAACCGACAAACAACACGCCTCGATTTATGGCTCAATTACACATTATTATGCATCTCACAAATTACCTATTCGCATTCTAGAAACGACTGTTTCGCGAAGTTTTCTTCAACTTCTCATGCTTCTATGCACATTTCTGAGCTTCCTATGCTAGATACGGGGTTTACGACCTTTGTTTAATCGTGACTTTTCTTACTGACCTTGCTTTGCCTTCGACTTAATTTTTTTCGCAATGAAAACTACTTACTCTTTTTAACCTACATTTACTCATTTTTATTTATTCAACGCCTCGTAACTATTATACTCTCGTACGTAATGCGATTATTTTCTTCTTTCTGTGGTTGTCAAAGTGCAAAATGATGACAAACGCACGGAAGGTGATCATGTTCTAACTCCTGAATGCCAAATCGTTTTGCGACAGAATTCGCAGTATTGGCCATGGCCCGAGATTTTTTAACAATTGCGCTTTATAACGTGTGTAATTTTCACATATTACACGTTAGTTCAATGTCTAGAGTCTAACTATTATATATCCAGTCGTTTTTTTATTATAGGTTTCACGCCTCGCTCGCGTGCGGGACAAAGGTACCTGTATCAACAGTTAATATTACCGTATAAGACGCACTTTTTTACTCTTTAAATTTAATCAAAAATTGGGGTTCGTCTTATGGTCCGATGCGTCTTATCGTCCGCAAAATACGATAACATGTTATTTCCTCGTGGTCTGCTCTGGCAAAGAGCGGCAAGTAGCGGCAATTAGCCTTTATCCCCCGCTCCCGCTCTAAGCGAACCTCATTTATTAATTATTGTCATTGCAAGCTATATTGTAGCATTAAAGTATCACGAAACGTTCGAAGCGATAAATCACCAAACTCAATAATCTGATTGTGTGTGCGATAGGTTGAACCTTCATCAATTTTAAAGCTTGTAAATTAAAGTTGATGAATAAAGCTATTCGTTTAGTATTCATATAATTAATAAATCTATTTAATAAGGCAATTTTTTGTAAGAAACTCAAAATCGCTATACCAATTAGGTGGGGGGGTACAAGAGAGTGAGTCGCGAGATCGAGTTGTTTATGCGCGTAGTGCCCGATGGAGCTACGAGTATATAAGGGCGCGCAACACGTGACTTGCCCCTTTCTGTCTCCACCAGCATTCCGATCTATTACACAGTCTTCTTTGTTTTATTTTTGCAGCTACTACATTTTCGCGTGTACAATAAACTTTAATTGTAAGTAATTTCAAATCTTTTATTTACTTATTTTTTGAGGTTAAATTCGTTTAATCCTATTTTTACATATACCACAAACTAATTTTTAACCTCCACATAGGTATTATCGACGTTTTACGATTCTGAAAAATAAAATAATACTTTAAAATAACTATTCGGGTATCATCTATCAGAAACTATTTTAGTGTAGGTGATAATAACTATTCGATTGTGTTAGGTCAGTTGTCCACATTGATAAATGAACAGTAGATTGAGAATACTGTCGAAGTAACTGAGCGTGTCTTCAATGCCTACACTTCTTGAAACTTAATTATATTGTTTGACCGCCCACAGAATATGGAGCGGCGATCCTTTATCGATTTGTAAGATGGTTTCATAAATTATCATTTTATAGCCTTTTAATGAAAACTTTAAAATTTCCGTATTTTTATCACTTGACATCTTTGAAATAATCGCTCGGAAGAATAGGTAATGTTTTATTTTCTTTATAAAATTCAAACCAGTCTGCTTGCTAAAGAGCGACGTTTAAAGTGTCTTAAAAATTCAAAATATGTACTACTTTTGTAATTAATGTTCATTTGTATTCTAAAATAAAGTCATCAAATTAATGTGTCACGTGTTACGTGTCATTGTTGAGTTTCTCCCAAATGACGGAAAGCGTTCCAATCCAAAAAAATATGCTTCGATTTTTACAATTCCTTTCGAAAATAGATAAAGCTCGAGGGTTTTTAAGGATGGAAACTTTTTACCCTATTTTACTTTTTTAGTTGCAGCTTTTTATTTTTATAAAGAATAGTGCAATAAATCACTATTTTTTTTATTTTATTATTGAGTGTATTTTTTTTTTAAAAGTGAAAAACGCTTTTCCAGGTGGTATAAATTTGACTACCACTATGCCAGTAAGGAAGTAAACAACTCTTTGAATCAGTCGGTTAGCGAAACTATCTATATTGTATTATCAATGTTGTAATTAATATTTACCCAAGTTCTAGTTTAAAAAATACATTGAACATGTGGTACGTTTTTTATACTTTATTTTATAGAAAAAATATAATGTACCATATTATGAATTGAATAATCCGGACATATTTGCGGAGAAACTTCCGCCTCGTCGTGTAGTGGTCGGCGCGCATGTGGTTCATAAGACTGATGAAAATCAATATACGCCACATTTGATTTAACTTTGCAGTTTCCTTTGCACCATCGTGTGCGAACAAGGGTTTGATATTGATGACGAGTGTGTCTAATTATAATTTGAACCTTTCACGCATTGACACTACCAAGTTTAATAATTTTATTTTTCTATTCAGTGATCCTTGGAACATTTCTGTATTTTGCGGTAATAACCGTTTAAAATTTATTAATGCACGAATGTAAAATATAAATAATCTTTTTTTATTATTTGGTGCTAGACACTTGTAACCGGTGACCCATGATATTTTAGACTTGGATCCGCTGCGTTCTGAGACAATGATGGCTTACTAATGATTTGATAGTCAGTTACACACTCGATGTATTAATGATTAGTTATATTCTAATTAATGTTACATTTTGTCGATGAAGATGTCTGTCACGGTTTTAGATCATGAAATGATCTCGACATTTAACTCTTGACTTGACTTGACACGTAAATATTAAAGATTGACAGGTATTTCAACAGAGATGAAGAACCTGTTTGAGCAAGAAATTTGAGTGGTAGACATTTACTGTAGCGTCTATGACCTGTCATTGTGCTGATTTAAGTTATTTTTAAATTCTACGTACTACTTACTAATGAATAATGAACGTACAACGTCCAGTACAAGTTGGGTCCAATAATGTTAGTACGTACTTGTAAACAAGAAATAATGATATATTGGTAATTGGTTGTTACATTGATATTAATGATCCTCTCATTTGTCTTAGTTTATTTTAAATATATTGTGCCATGAATAAGTTTTTTATGATCTGTCTTCAGTATCAGTATCATGACTCGGCGTGCTAGAACCGGCTGCATGCTTCGGCTCAATAGTGCTGTTTATATTATATAATACTGTAATGGTGGTAAAAGTATTCTCATCGCTTCTCAATACCATTGAGTTCACATTATGCTACTTAAAGACTTTAAACTACTTTATTACGTGACGTACTCACAATTCACGCTCTTATATATGCTACGTAATATGTGAATAATATTTTTTGTATACGTAATTCATTAATTTATATCTGCAAGTAACGCATTTATAATATAACTTACGAATTCGTTACTTATAGTATTTAATTGCCCAGAAATTGTACAATTAGTACGGTTTCATGCACCACAAAGACATACACGGCAATAAATGTTGTTTCCGGAAGAAAACTGTTACTTTAATGTTATAAATTGGTTGGCAATTATTGGTAATAAATTTGAGAATATTAGAATTATTTAAAAGTAAGAATAAATTAAATAATTTCGACCAAAAACCCGTACAGCGTAAGGAATTGTTGGACCATAAGAAGGAATTAGAAACTAGAAAAGCTAATGGCGATCAAAACCCTACCATAAAGTATAATTACTCTTCCCCAAAGATTGTCAATACCCTTCCAAAAAACTATACAAAAAACTACAATAAATCCATATTATCAAAAAGTTCGAGGCATAAAAACTAAATTGGATTTGCTAGCGACCACAATTCCTAGATTAAATTATGATATAGTGATTCTTACAGAAACATGAAGTCGTCAGAACTTAGTTTCCATAATTATAATATTTATCGCCTTGATCGTAATAATTAACACAAGTAAGAAGTCTAGAGGAGGAGGTTTATTAATTTGTATAACTGTTGATATTTTTAGTACAAGTGATTCGCAAATCAAAAGATGTCTCGTAACGATTTTTTTTAACCTTAAAATGTCCTTAATTATATTTAGAAAGTTTAAATATATTCAATTAAACACTTTTTAAAAATACCTTTATAGTAAAATATTCTTTACCCCAACGACGTTTGTTATCACAGTCGATATTCGATCGATTTTTTACACGTTTTTTTGTACTTGTATAAAAATCTAGTTTGAAAATTGAGATAAAGTTGCCAGACTTGTTGCTGACGATGATTCGGAAGATGATTAGAGCACTTTTGGTCATCGAATATAATATTGCGAGAGTTCACATACTCTTTAGAAATAGTATCTAGTTGTCAGTGATCTGATAAGTATCGAGAAAAGCTGCACTGTGGCGTGGGTAGTGTGAGACAGCCTGTTGCCTGTTGGTTTATTATCGTTTGATGTGACGATAAATGACATTTATTCAATAAGATAAGTGCATACGCAGAATCGAAGAATGTTGCCGATTCTCGCGTGCGAAATAATATCATACTACCCACTCGGTGACGTCACTATCACGTCCCTCTTTCTACTTTCTGTGGGAGATCTTCGCCTAATTGCGTTCGCGGTATTCGAAAACAATTGCTCGCTTTTACGTCATTATTCGCGGGACATTTATTAATCTCACACCTGCGGCAATTCAGGAAATATACACTGGCCTTAATAAAACGAATATATTATTATCTATCTCGTGTTGTATATTCGTGTTTTCCTGTACATTATAATAATGGATGCGTTAAGTGTGACATAATATTTATAAGAATGCCGTTCTCTTGCCGAGTCGAGTGTCACGCAGGACCCAGGAGGCGATGTCTTAAAATACATTTACCATTTGTGTAGGCGGTATTGAGAAACAAAACATAAAAATCAATGAGGTTGGTAATGAGATAAATAAAATTAAGAATAATGAATGGGACAGCGTCACGTTTATAAACATCGCTTCAAGCTCGCAATGCTACTAATAGTGCGTACATAATGTGATTATAGTGTCTTTGCCTTATAAAAACATTATGCCTATTTAATCAACGAACACGAAATGACTCTTACACAAATTAAGAAATATTAGAATCTAATCTCCTTTAAATGTTATGCACCGAATGAGGAAGTTCATTGCTTAAATTATTTCTTACGCGCGGTAAAAATTAGAGCATTAATTGTACGGCGAAGTTTCTCGAAAATAAATGAAAAAAATATAAAAATGGTTATAGTAAAAATGAACTACTTTGAATGACATCACGAGTTCTTGCGAATCAACCAATGCTAGAGTGTTGTGATAGATTTCCGGTTTATAGGAAGCCAATTCACCAATCAGCAGAACTCACCGAAGAGAGCTGGTGACTTCACACGTGAAGTAATTTCAAAATTACAAGACTTTAAAAAATCACAGCTCTGATAAAACGGTACACAAAAATATACATAAAACATTTTGGCTCAATTTGATAGTCTATTAACAAATGTTTTTTTTTAAACCACTGAACTTACTCATTGGGCCCAACTTTCGTAGATTAAAAAAAGCTGTTAAATTTGTGTTATGGATATAGATTAGAGTTGGCAGATAAAGTAATGTTGATTAAGATGTTCTGCAGATCTAATTCTCGCTACAATACATTGTATCACACCAAACAATTATCTATACAGTAAAATAATTTGGTTGCTACTGTCCATTAAACTGTGTTTGATATTTGTGTCGTGATTTTCGTGCTCCAATTTTTATTTATTACCGTCATAAAACATAATAAAGTGAGTCCCATCGTCCTGAAGCATAAACAATAATTGTGATCTTCGCGCTCTAACTATATAACGCAGAACCCGTTCGTACCGGAGGCGGGGGGGCTACGCACTAGGCACTAGTCACAGTCACAGACGCAGATCTTGCGCAGAATGCACCGACCAGCCACCAGCTACCAGCCGCCAGTTACCAACCTGTACATTGTATAACAGCGCATGTTCCCGACAATCGGAAGAAATCGAAACTGAATTGTGATTACAGCCTCGTGACATAATGTCTGTTCAGGCACTCGCCGAGTACAGAGTGTCGACAATGCGACTAACCTAGCATCAGTACTTATGCCAGCATTGCTTTTAGGCACTAACTGGTGCCAGACAGGAACCTGCGGCATTTAAAAAAAAAATCTTTAGTTGAACAGCCAACAGCTGTATTTATCTTATATATAAAACAAAACAAATTACAAATAATCTTTCTCGGAATAGTACGCGTTTTTGATCATTTTTGTTTGCGTAAGCTTAAGTTTTCGCCGGTTGAAGATACACAATATGTATTATAGATAATATATTTAATACCAGCAGACCCGACAGACGTTGTCCTGCCCGAACGTTGGCAAAATACTTTTCATTGATACGTAGGTAGCTAGGTACTTGATTGTGATTGATTTCCAAAACTAAAAATTGTTTATATTCAAATATTGAATTCAAGTAGGTACCTAGGTACTTGTTTATGGTTGATTTCCGAAACATAAAATAAATATTTTTTCAAATATGGCATTCATTCTTTTTGCAAACGTCAAACTTCGGTCGTCTCACAAACAAAGGGATGTACTTATGTAGGAATACGATTTTTAAAAATGAATTGAATTTAATATTATTTTAGTGTTACCAAAAATCCAATAAAAAGACATAAATGGGTAGAAATTATAAGGAATTTAAGGAAAGAATCTGATTGAGATCCACAAAAAACAAATGCTGTTTGTAAACATTTAAAAACAAACTTTTTTATATACATAAAACAACATCTTTCCATTTTTTCGCAATTGCATTCTCCTCGAATGCAAATCTGGTAGATCGATGAATAAAACATTTATGCTCCCAACTTCTTTTTTACGTATTCGATTGAAGATTTTAATATCTACTAACACGCACAGCGCAAAGATCTATATTTTTCTGAAAACCGCACGTAAATCGGTTAAGCCGTTTAGGAGGAGTACGGTGACATCACACGTACAGAGGAATTATATATATAAAGATGTATCGAAGTACTTTTTTTTTAAATTGAGTTTTTTAACCTTTGAAATACGTTTTAAAATATGTTATAATCAGCCTGTATTGAATTTGTGCGTAATACCTGTGTATCATAATCCACGGCTGCACTAAAACAAAAATTACGCATTTTTCCACAATACGTGGTATGCAATTTAAAATTGTGTAAAAATGTTTTTATCGCGTCTTTGCAGTGAAAACTATTAGAAAGACTTCGACATTTTAAATGCTTCTCGTGTGTCCGTATATCGATATCATTTAGTGTTTAAAATATTGAGTGAGTGAGTAAAGCTGAAATAAAAACTCAAACCGAATCACGAACATCCCTAAAATAATAGTTGGGGGGCATGGATCGAATGACAACATTAGAAGAAAGAACCTACGAGTATTTACTGAAAATAATTACAAAGCGTTTTTTTTTAGATATTTTTTTACACAGAGTATTTCTATGCAAGTTACGGGTTCGATGAACATTTAATACTCATTAAAAAACCCACATGGATTAATTCATTAGTTTAATGATATCGTGGCGTGCTGTGTGCGGTTCAGAGTAAATGTTTACCGAATAAACTTACATTATAATTCCAAAATAATCAACGAACCTTTTACAAAAGTAACACGTCACCCATATTTAGTAAAGACAAAGACCCACCACCCTTGTTTAGTCGAATATAGAACCTTTATTGTCTCCCTTACGGGGTAAACAAGTGTTCTATTATATTCCCGTCCCCTTCCACGAATTGGGATCCTAGCGCAATGTTTTATATTTTCGTTCATACTTTTGAAGGGTAAAATACACATTTGATTTAATAGCATAATTATACATTTTTACAATTTAAAAAAATTTCACTTGTTATCTTTTTACTAAAACTAAAATCCCACCAAGCCACTTTTTGTAGCTTGTTGGTGAAGATTATATTTATACTGACTTAATAATATTATTTACATTTATAAAAACAATGAATTACATATAAAAATTAACAGCCGGAAAGATCAGAATAAACATGTTTATACAAATAATAATATATAAATTTATTTTTTAAATACAAGAAAATACATGAAAAAATAAAATATTTATACCTAAGCTACTTTGTAGAACGTTTCTGAGTATTTAGCACAGGAGTCACAGAATATTCGTTCGTATCTATGTATCTACTATTGAAAACGAGAGCGAAACACGATTTTGATATAATTAAACATTTTATTTTTTATTTTATTTATTTATTTTTGCACCACAACAGGCCAGGAGACTCAATTAAAGTGGTGAATTACATCACAGAACACCCAGGCTTGAGAAAAATCACATTTTAATGTTTGTGTTCTCACCGGGAATCGAACCCAGAACCTTTCGTGTGTGAGTCAAGCGTCTTGACCACTACACCACGGAGGCCGCCAATTACATTTAAGAGGTGTTAAATTATTCCCGCAACTAATGTTTGATTGTTAAAGCTTGTTCGCTTCGTCAGCAGAGCCGTGGAAACCGAACGCAAAATTGTCTTATTTTATAAAATTGATTGTATTTGTTTTTTTGTAGATAACTTTGTAGATTATTGAAAGCAATTAAAAAGAATAATTGCTATTGATCATTTTGATGCAATGTATGAATCAAAGTTATTGGTTTAGTTTTACTGATTCTTAATTGTTGACTTCGTTGAGCGCCTTCGTCGAGCCATCTATAAAATAATTGCCTGGTAGATAACACACGATGCATTTTCGAGATTAAAATTTAAAGCAGATAAAAATTAAATTTTAGGAAATGCAAGTGAAATGTTATTAATGTTTAAAAAATCTTCTCTAGCTACATAAAACAACTATAGATTCCACGCTAGTGGAAACATTGTAGTAGGTATACCGTATGCCTTATTAAAATCGGCGTGGAACCGAAACGTTTATAATTATATACAGCTATTGTGCTTAACTGATAATTTTTCTTATTTTAGATTTTTTTTTAATCATTTGTAAGAAACTGCATTTGAGAGATGACGTATTTCAATATTGATCGTAAAATACAATGTCGCAGGTCGCGTCGCTACAAATTTACCACCTAAGTTAGAATTCAAGCCTATACATTGTACACAGGCTGTTCTTTAAACCCTGTCACATCCGAAACCACGATGATCAGTATGAGCAAAAAGACATATTGGCACATTAAAATAAATTTTTAGAACAAATAAATTTTTAAAAAATAAGACAAAAGAAAACAAATTGTTGCTTAATTCTGCAGGGGAACAACGAGGCGGGGGGAGGGGGAAGTCTGATATACCGCCAACGCGCCCCCCTCGCTTCTCCCCTGCAGAAGTAAGCAACCATTTGTGTTTTAAATTTTTTTTTTTTTTTAATTTTCTTCGCTCCAGATATTTTTTTCAATATTCTAATATGTCTTCTTACCCATACTGATCATCGTAGTTTCGGATGTGACAGGGTTTAAAGAACCCATATATAATGATACTCAATAATATCTAGAAACAATGTGTAACGTGAATCACATACGTTTGTTTAGACTTTGTGGAAAGATTCTTTGGATCAATTTTAAATGATTACGAAGCCGAACTTCGTCGACCCGAAAGAACGAAGATCAGAGTTGTGGTGGGACCTTAGATCGGCCCTCATATTGCAGCCCAGCCTTTGTGTGTTCAGCATACACATGAAATACATTTATTTGAACTCTGTTTTCTCTTTCGATCGCGCGTCAAATTTATATCGGTACAATCGGTACTGCGGCGCGGCGGTTGATGGAGGATGCTCGTAAATATTGCCAATAAATCCGCCACTTACAAGTTCGTACAGCTTTTGTGCCGCGAAGTTTTAATACGAGTATTACCATTACACTACCTACTTGATTTTTGCTTTGCGAATGGCACTGCGTGGGAGGAACACTTATCACATTATTTCTCCGTATCCGAGTCAGGGAGAATCTAATTATTGGTTATACATACTTTGTTTTTAAAAATTCTCGGAAAATACGAGAAATACACACATTTACTGTAACATTTTCGAACATGCTTTTCAAAATCGTACGATGTTCGTTAGCTTTTAGGTTGGAAGTGAGTAGGTATCGACTACATACTGAGTTTTTTTTTTTAATACGAATGCGATGACGCCATGTTAGCGTAGTATCTGCCCAGGATTATCAGTTTTGATCAGTTTTCCTCAGGGCCACCTTCGCTAAAACTACATCCTTTAAACCCGAATATGGGTTTTAAACTTAGTCATTGCTAAATAAAATTGCGTCAATTTTTACAGTATATATATTTTTTTCAATCAAAATAAATTTAAACGGCATGTTGTTATTATTTAGATTATACGTACCTATTGATACACGAATAATGATGAAGTTCAGTGGTTTTTGAAAAATATTTTTTAATCGACTATCAAACTAAGGCAAATAAAAAAAAATAAAAAAATATTAAAATATTATTTTAAAATCACTCCACGCGTGGCGTCACAAGTTCTCTTCGCTAAGTTCTACTGATTGGTGAATTGGCTTCCCGTAAATCCGAAATCTATCACAACACTTTATCATTGGTTGATTCGTAAGAACTAGTGACGTCGTTTAAAGCAGTTCGTTTTTATTATTTTTTCATACATTCTCAAGTATCTTCGCCGTACAATTTAATGCTCTAATTTTTACCGCGCCTAAGAAAACATTTTTTATATCCATTTTCCCGTATCACCGAAGTTCCTCATTGCAGTGTAATTCGTTTATTATATGAAAATGAAGGTAAAATGAGAGGTACATTTTGCGATTCATTTCATTCAATCAGCCCGCATGAAACAAAAAATAAATGTATTTAAATTAGTGAATTGCGCCTGAAACTCAATGCATGCACCAAACATGTTAACCACTTTGCCAGGAGATAAGATATTTTACACATAATATTTATCATGTAAATTGTTTTGTAACATGAAGTCAAGTACCTACAGAACATATTCATGTACATCTAATGGGCATAGATGCTTTTAGATAAACCAACAGCTGCTTATTGCCAATTCAGTATGGTGGCAATTAAGATTAATTTGGTTTGAAAACAATTTATCAATAAAAAGGTCAAAATATTGTCTATTCAATTTAAACTTAGGTATTTCAATTGCGAAATGTTTAGTTTACATATTAAAATAGAAAACAAATTCCGCCTGATTATATTTTCGATTGGCAAGAAAGGGGTCTTAACTTAGAATATGCACAAAATAAAAAATGTCACAAAGTCGATTTGTTGATGCATCGTGTAGTACATTTATTATAGTTCTAGGTCAGTGATGAGTAACCTTTTTAACTCGGCGCGGCGTGTCGAAATTCTGAAAAAACCTGGATTGATTTAGGTGCCCTAGTAAATAAAATAGAAACGAAATAAGCCCAGCAAGCGAAAAAACGCGCATCACTCGTTCTTGGGCGAAGATCGTCCGTAAACGATGCGCGTGTCACCCAAAATGTCTTAACGTGTCACAGGTTACCCATCACTGCTCTAGGTGACGGAATAGGGATAGTGAATTTTTAATAAAAATGTCGATTGCCTTAAAACCTATTAGTAAATACGTAAAATTAAAAAAAAAAATGTTGTTTGACCTGTATTCTTATTTGGAAAATCCATAATAAAACTATTTATATTTTTGACATAGAACCTTTTTCCTGCCCATAAATGATATTATCTACAATCGTAACATTTATATTTATAAAAGCGGAAAGCGTCTGGATTTTATAACAATGTTTTGTTTTTGAAATTATTTTTGTATATACCTATATATTGTTTATTAGTTAAGGTATAACTAGATGTTCAAATTTTATTTGTATAACTATCTAAAGAAATACACCACGCAAAAACACATTTTAAAATGAATATTTCAAGTCAATCTTATCTGGAATCAAACCCGAGACCTCATGCATGGTAGACAAAGTGCTAATATCTGGACTCTTGACCACGAGGCGATTTATTTATAGTAAGACATCGTTAATTTAGAATAATTCCACACAAATTTCTACCAAAAATAATTTAGGTTAATTCAACAATATTTTGAGTCTATCCAAATTTTTGTAGACAAGAACTGAGTTCAACCCCCCTTAGGAGTTATCAATATGAATATATTACAAAAGAGATGAAGAACATTTTATAGAATGGAATATGGAAGTCTGGGCATTTACAGGGCTTATGACCTGTCATTGGCTGGTTTAAGTGTTAAGTATAATGTGACCACATACCAGCCAATGACAGGCCTTGTAAATACTCAAACTTCTATAAAATGTTTTTCATCTCTGTTTTAATATATTAGTAAATTTAAATATTTTAATTAATATTTTGTTATCCATTTCGGGTGGTGTCTTGATATTATTTTAATAAACGGAATAATAATTCATGACAGTGTCTTTGAATATTTGGTAATAAGTTATAAGGCCATCTGCTGGTTCCTGTATTACAATGGGAAGTTAACATTTATCTTAAATTTTATCTACAAAGTAGAAAATAGAATATGCATACAGTTTTTTTTTCTAAACATGTTCAGTTACAGATTACCGACGAAGGTACTTTAAATTTTCTTCTACTACCATCACGCCATTTCTCCGTAGGGGTAGGCAGAGAGAATGGACCGCCACACACGTCTATCCTGGCATACATTTGTAGCTTCTTCCACATTCATACATCTTATTATACTTGCCCTTCGGTTCTGTCTGCTTTTGACATAACCAGACTTAAGATTTTGGTTTATCCGATCATGCCATGTCTTCCTTGGTCGTCCTCGTCTCACGTTGCCGTTCATTTTCACTATAAATACTTGTTTATCCATTCTTTCGCCGTCCATTCGTTATACATGACCAAACCATCTCAGAGACTCTTTCTTAATTTTATCAATTATACTTGACTCAGATTTATACTTTTGCCCGATTTCATCATTCGTAACCCTGTCATACATTGATTTCCCACACATTCGTCTTAGAGATCGCATTTCAGCCGCGTTCATTCGGCTTTCATCCTTCCTCTGCCAGTTCCATGTTTCACTTCCATACATAAGTTTTGGGACTAAAACTCCGTTGTTCACTGCCAGTTTAGCTTCGATTGAAATATTTCTTTAAATTTTCATACAAATATATACATTTTCGTAAAAAAAAACTATTTTATTTTGAACACAGTTGAAGATAACTCTGTTAACGAGAGTTATCTTCAATTGTGTATAAAGTAAAATGGGTTTTTTTAAACGAAAATGTAAATATTTGTGTAAAAATTTGAAGAATCTTCACCAGTAACATGTAATTAAACATGTTTAAAAAAAAAACATAAATATTATATATATATATATATATATTAACACATCTTTGTACATAAAATTGGATTTTACTGTATAGACAATTGAAGATAACTAAATTAACTTCCCATTGTAATCGGGGACCTGTTTCTTGAAAATAAATAGTTATTGAAAAGAATTCACAATATTTTGAGCATGTCCAAATGTTTGTAGACAAGCCTGAATTTTACTCCCGGGGTGTTTTTAAGATTTAAATTTATTGCAACAGAGAGGGAATTTTTATGCAAGTCTAGGCATTTACATTTACATTGGCTGGTTTAAGTGGCCACTTCACAGACTGTGTAATATTCCCAATATGATACTTAATGGATCCTGGCTTGGAGGGGGTTGATTTAGCAATATGAGAACACTCGCTCTTCACTCAGTAGCCAGGTTTTTTCAAAGACCTGGGCTTGGAGGACGAGAACTAATTTACGGGGAACTGTCACAATAGATCTACTCAAGTCGCAGTAACTTTAGAAGCGGATGAAATCAGCTTGTCCAAGAATAAAAGTATAAAAATAAAGAATATTTTCAGGCGTTGCCCAACATAATAAATAATAAATCTACACTTGAATATCGGTCTAATAGTTGCATTTTATAATAAATATTACTAATTATATTACGAATATAGCCGACCATACAGCGTCCTTTACATTAATAATATGAGATACTAGACCAAAATATTGTTCTATATTTCTCTAGAACTCTCAGTCAGATGAATCTCACCCGCATCAATGAAGATTTCAGCTTTTTATCTTCACAAAAATCGATAGATGGAAAATTTAAAAAAAAATTAAGGTTAAAAAAAAATTACGACTTGTAGTGAGCACTTTTAAATGTCTATAATTTACATCATTGTTCACTTCATTTTTTTAATAATGTGATTTGTATTGTTACAGGATCTGGAAGTCGTAGTGGAAGAAACCCGACCGGCAGGATGGTGGACTACTACCGGACACTCGGCATCACTAGAGCCGCCTCTGATGCAGAAATAAAAAAAGCGTAAGCTAAAGATTTGTTTTTTTTCTTTTTGTAGAAATTAATTAATTATTTGTACTGCTTATTTACAGTTTCAAAACTCCTAATTTAGTATTATTTCAACACATAGTAAGGAGTAAAGCAGATATATATATTGAGAAAGTGAATAGTAATGTAGGATGAGGATGGTCAAGAAAGACTTTGCATGAACACATGAACCAAAATCTTATGGTCTGGTCATGTCAAAAGCAGAAACAATCTAAGGCCTATGTGACCAAGATGTTGGAATATAGAAGAAGTGAGGAATGCGTGTCAGGATAGACGCTTGTGGCGTTCTATCCTCTTCCCTACGGTCAAATAAGGTGATGGTAGTAGTAGTAGCACAAGAAGTAAACATTCAAACCATGTTTTACTTACTATTCACTATAAACTTATAAAACCTTTTTTTCAGATTTTGAACACATTCAATTATATGCTCCATTAATTCACCATCATCATAATTAAACTCTTATCTGCACACTTTGGTGCATAGGGCATTACATTGATACAACAAATTTTGCGAATCTATAATTTATTAGATGAAAAGTTTATCAATATGCTGAGGCCTCAGGTGCCAGTATAGGAACAGTGAAATATTGTTAGTAAAATAATTTACGTTGACTTTGCCAGGAATCGAACCCGGGACATCAAGCATGGTATTAAGAATCGTTAACTGAGCACGAAATTTATAACTTTCATAGTAATAGTTAATTACTACATACCGCTAAATATATTTGTGTCTTAACTAAATTATCTAGTTCTTATATTCTCTTTTTAACTTTATATTTCTTTCTATGTTAATAAAATATTCAAACACAATTAAATTTTGAACCTAATAAATTAATAAATCGTTTAAAAAGATATCATTACATTTTTTTTCTACGTATCTTAATTTATTATAAAAATGCATTTTTCAGATATCGTAAACTAGCACTAAAGTGGCATCCAGACAAAAATCCAGATAATGCAGACGAAGCTAACAAAATGTTCAAAGAAATATCAGAGGCTTATGAAGTACTCTCGGATGGTAATTATTTTATATTATTTTTATATCTGATACATAAAATTACATTGTAAACTATCCTTTGATATCAAGTGGCGTACTATAATATTTTAAGAAGTTGTTGCTTAGTCAAATATAATTATACAGTATTATAATATACATAATGTTTTGGAATAAGCGGTTGAAAGGTTTCAACATTAAGTATTGCATTTTTACAAATAGGTATTATAATGTACTCATTGATGCCTTCAATCAGATTAATGTTACGGGTTACGGGTTATCATGTCTAATTGTTCGCAATTCCAACTCATCAAACTCATTTTATTACTTGTTTACAAAACAATTGAAAAAAAAAAAACATATTGCCAGTCTAACCCAGTACATAGTGAATTTGATTACAAATACGGACAAACAACAAATATGTAAATATGGATACATTTTTAAAAAAATTATATGATTTTTTTTCTTTTCAAACATTCTCACGCATCTTGAGAATAAATAGATTATTTTTTGTTAGAAAATTGACTGTAAGATAGTTAATGAAAAAAAAATTAATGCAATAAATGAAAGTATCGGTAGAGAATTGTCAAATTTGTAAGCATTGGGTATTGTCGCGCACGCCGTGTGTGTGCCCCCATTTTCGGATTGTAGAGAGCAAGCGGAAAATCTATGACGCCCGAGGAACCCAGGGACACAGGTACTCGCAGAATAAAGGCGGAGTCAACGGACATCGCCACTTTTCCTTCCGGGGATTCTTTGGAGAGACGCCATTCCACCGCTTCTTCGGTACACACTGATGTTGATGTAACACACGGCGGTAGCGCAGATATGTGGCACTACAATGTTTCAATCTTTACTGGCTCAGATAAATTCAAAAGTTATTCAATAAATTCACCTTTAATTTGTATATTTTTAAGAAAGTAAAGTGATACATTTTTAAATTAAAAAACCAGAAAGATTGAATATTTCAGTGCTAGATTTCTCAATATAATTCGAATGGTTTTCTTGGTCCCTTTTTAAATAAACTTCCCCACAACTAACACGGTATTTTTCGGTTTGGATTTCACTAATTATTTAAGACAAAACTTAATTAAGATATAACCCGATCAATGCAGCCTACGCTTATTATTGTTTGTTGTACTCTACAGTATGATTTGTGCAGGAAACTTGTTTTTTACTTTTTCGTTTGTACATATTATTATATATAGTATGATCAACATGAACACGCAAACAAATGGAATAGTTTACTACAAAAATGCTTTATATTAACACTAGTTATGATTATGAATGTAATTATAATATATTTTCATTGCAATGTGCTTTTTGAATAACCTAATATCTGGAGAATTAATTGTAAGAATTCTCAATAATTTTACACGCAAATATAAACATAACTATTTTTAAATTATATACTTCAGCGATTAAGTGCTGTAGTGAGAAATTCTGATTCTTGTAAATGCTTAGAGCTTTTACTATGCTGTAAAAAGATTTTAATTTGTTAAAAACAAACCACTGTACTCCTGTCTTCAAACTTTTGTACTATCATTACTACTCGTAAGTTCAAAGATTAACTATACCTATTAATGTCATGGAATACCTGTATTTGTTTAATGGTTATTTGCCACTAGTCAGTTTTCTTTACATTTTAAAATCGCCTGTTTATGTTGATAATTTCTGATAAAACCTCATTTTGTCCTATTCTCGGAAGTTACAAGTATTTTTTTCTGTTACATGAGTTATAATTTTATATTATTATCTGAACTAACAAAATTAGTAATTTGTGAAATTTTGGGAAGCAAATCAGATAAATAAAAACAGGTTTAAAAAGCTTGCTGATGGAAGAATATTTAAAATTACTTAGGGATGGTTTGTAATAGATTCAATTATTAGTATTTGTAAGTAGGATCTTATAAAAATTGTGTTTTTTTTACAAATGTCATTGTTTGTCATAGTTTCATTGTGTATAATTAATGAAATGATAATATTTTGTTATTATTTGTACCAATTGCTTGTAGTAAATAATTAATTTACCATCTATTAAAAGGGTTCACATATAAACTTTTCTAAGGACTTCAAATTTGTCATCCTGCATTAAGATTGTTTGTTGTGTGTTCTTTTCCTTGATTTTTTTAAAGCACGTTGTGAATAATTTCATCATAAATAAGAGCTCTCCATGATAACACTGATCGTCATGTTGATTAAGATGGAAATGCTACTTATAGACATGCTACTGTAATGAAAAAGATAAAATAAAATTTTCAAAATTACATGGAAGTATTTGAAATAAAGAGAGGTGATATATATATTCTCATAAATAAAAGTATTTTTTGTTATTCCAAATTCCAATAACCAGATTTAACCCTATTTTAATAATATTTGTTTGTAAATAAAAGTTTTTTGTTTTCTTTTTACATTTACTCGTATTTTCAAGTTTTTTTTTTTTAGAAAATCGCTTTATATTTATTATAATCAAACTTTTATTATAATCATTAGATTTGTGTTGATTTAAGACTTCCTGTGCATTAAAAAAATTAACAAAATGAAATGTTTTTTTTCTCCTTTAGAAAGGAAACGTCGCATATACGACCAATTTGGAAAAGAAGGCCTCGGTGGAGGAAGGACTAGACAGACCAGGGTAGAAGATGACTACGACTTCCATTATGGTTTCCCATTCACCTTCCGCGATCCTGATGATGTCTTCAGAGAGTTTTTCGGAGATTCACCGTTTTCTGACCTCTTTGCAAGTAAGATAATTTTATTTTGGTTACAATAATTGTTTTTTTTAAAGTAATGTATCTTAAGTTATTCGTGTCCGTAAATTTGTTCGACAACAGTTGTTCGCAAGACATTTCTTCCCGGACATTTCTTCACGGAGACAATTCAACGCCGAGCGAGTTGTTCGCCACAGGACTTCCGTTAAACATTTAATCGCCAATACACTTGTTCCCTAAACATTTAATCGACAGTTTATTTTTAACCAAAAATGAAGGATTCAAGTTTTGTTTAAATATTTCGTACAAAACACGAATGTGTACTTGAATAAGTAAAAAGGTTCAAATCACAAATGGGTGAGTAAGGGTAAGTAAATAACTTTGACTGAGAAAATAAAACGACTTATACACCATAACGCAGACTACTCTAAGGGGTAGGCTGAGAGGATAAAAACCCATACTTCAACATTTTACAGACATGGTTTATTTAAAAAAAATATATACATATTTATTTCCACTCCGCCGCGCAGCACCGGTTTCTTGGCAAATATTTTTTTAAAAATATTTGCTTATGATTTACTCAATTTTATTTTGAGGGCCATTTTCAATGATTTGTAAATAACTCACTATTAGAAAATAGGAATTAAGTTGAGTTGTTACCCCTATTTTATATCTATTTTGTTACTAAGCATAATACTCGTTTCTTAAAAAAGGTAGACAAAGTGGATGGAACGCCATACTTTTTTTTTTAGGGAAACATTTTTTCAACAAGTTGGTGACTATAAACTTACTTCACACGCAAACTTTTGTAAATAAATTAATTGTGAAGTGTTTTGTAATAAGTATTAATAAATTAAATTAAATGGATTGAATTTACAGGTATGAATGGGCATTCCCGCAATCACTCCAACCGAGGCGGGGGCTACCAGGCTGCGACGCTCATGAACCCATTTGGGTTCAGGCTGGGTGGATTCGGGGCGCTGGACGACATCCTGGCAGCCGGGGCGACGCACCACGACCCGCACGCCTTTGCCTTTTCCAGCCTCAGCGCGGCACACGGCCCACATGGCCGCGCCGTCAAGCGCACCTCCACCTCCACGCGCTTCATCAGCGGGAAGAAGATCACCACCAAAAGGTTAGAAATTTCTTAAAAATCAGGGGCAAATCATCCATAAAAGGGTGTGTGTGAACGATAGAAATTGCTGAAGAAAAGACAGGAAGCAAAAATGACAAATAGTTTTGAAGAAAACATTAAAACATTCTGGAAAGCAGTAAAAAAACTCCAGAAATAAATAGTAATGAAAGTGGATGTACGACAGCAGTAATAGAAAAAGAAAAATGGTGACGAATGATAGTGGAATTAAAACGAGATTGATGGAATACTTTGAGGTCTACGAAACGCACACAGGAAATATAGAAAAATATTAATCCAGATGATGATATGAGAGAGATAAGTATGGAAGAACAAAAAGTGCTGCTAAATATATGAAGAATGGGAAAGCGAAAGGTTTTGACAATGTTGTTACAGAGTTTATAAAAGCGGGTAGTGAAATAATTTTTGTATGGTTGCACAAGCTTTTTAATCTTTATTTTTTAGGTGGAATTATAGAGCCTTTTAAACGCTGTTGGCAAAATGTACAGTAGAATACTGCTCGAAAGAGTGAGAAAAGTGACTAAAGATACAGTGCGGGATATACAAAGGGACTTTATGAATGAAAGTGGATGTATGGATCAAATATTTGCTTTTTAAAATATGACAGAAAAATTTCTGGCTGTTCACCAATAGCTTTTCTGCGCATTTGTGGATCTGCTAAAAGCATTTTATCAAATGTTGACGGTGAAAAATTGTGGAAAGTTTCATCGGAATATGGAGTGAACGGCAGCCTGATACGGACATTTACGTCACTGTATAAGGACAGCACAACATGTGCGAGGGTAAATGGGTCGTCAGGTTTGGATTAGGAAATGATGATGATATTGTGTTATTCCCAAGCTCGTTGTGTTGACATTTTTATGAAGTAATTCATTATTTATGCATTTATTGACATCTTGCAGCTACATTATATAAATATAAAATGCATTTTACAGTTACAAAGCCAATTTAAAGAATACTGTGTAATACTAATAATGTTTTTTTTTAAATTTATTTCTGTGTGAACGTGTTAAGTATCCAAATATTTGTGGCCAGTTATTAAATAATATTTATGTAAATCAATCTGAAAAAAGTTCTCAATGTAAACTACTAGTTTACATGACTGTGCATTTATTTTATTTACTTAGCTAATAATTGCCTTCTTACCTCAAAATACCTACATTTTTTTTTTAATGTGTTAATTCACTTTTGAAAATTCAAACCTGTGTTTTTGTTTGTTTTGGTCTCGTATACAACTTTTTTTTTTCCAGAGTATCGGAAAATGGTCGTGAGACAGTCATGATGTATGAAAATGATGTCCTTACCTCGAAGACTGTGAATGGAGTCCCACAATCAATCACTTACAGCTAAACAACTGGATACTGTCACACCAGATTTGTTTCTCTCAAGAGTTCCGCGCACTCAATCTTCATTTAATCTTTATTTTATTAATTTTTCGCTGTTTTTATTTATTACATTTTAATCCTAACCGGTTCCTTTTAATTTAGTTATAAAAACTGCCAAGTAGATTTTTTTTAAAAATGTAAACTTAGAACACTTTTCGAGTGAAAATGCATTTTTTCGTTTTGTTTTATTATTTATTTAGATCATTTTAGTGCGAGTGTAAATTGTTCATTTCCAATGATTGGAACATTATTGTGTCTATTGGTGTGTACTCTGTATGTCGAATCTTGAAGAGACACGATCGACATTGATTTATTTAAGTATTTTAAATAATGATTTTCAGCCACGGCATCAATTTATTTTTATCAATCTAGTGAAAATATTTTTTTTTCTATCCGCCAAACAGGCGAAAATTGTACAAGTTGAGAATGAGAGTTATATAAAATGTCATCCGTTTTATGCTGTATGCCGAAAATTTGATTCCAGGTAGTAAATAAACTTACGGGTATAAAAACATAACACTCTTCACACCCACGGTTTGTAAAATCGTGCTATATTCGCAAATACCAAGACTAAAGGAAACATAATTGTCTTTGTTATTTATCTTGCAAAACTTTGAATGTTTACCAATTTTTTAAATATCAAAAGTTGCGTACCTACTTTGTATTTTTGACAAATTATGCAACTGGATATTGTTGAGGAAGAAAAGTAATATGTAGTATAGATGTAATAGTCACACTGGACTGTAAAATAATAAATACAAAATTGTATGGAATAATTGGACTTGTCAGATACATATATCCAGCTGCTGAAAATATGAATGGAGATGAATGATTGCACCTAGCCACTTGCCAGTAATGTATCCATGCAGTGGAAAGTGTTTTAATGTAAAATAAATAAATATTTTAGTTTTTTATACAAATTACAGTGAGTTTAGAATACCCGGTGTGATCGATTCTCACTAATAGTTAATATTTTTAATTACGCTTTACATTTACTGATGCCTAATTTTTGTGAAATGTGTTAGTTGTATTTTGTCATTTATTTAATATCCATAAACCCATAGCGGTTAAAGAACTGGCTAGAGACAGATCATTAAATTTGCCATTTGTACATTTCGCATGTCACCTATTGAAAACATGTTTCTACATCAAATCCAGTATTTAGTGTATCTTAAATTCAAAACTCTGATTATTTAAGAGAATAGAATATCAGTACCTATTCACGTACAGATATGTTTTTTTCAAGTAATTCCCAAACAAAAATTGAAATGTTACCAAAATTGTAAAATGCAAAATATGAATCAATGCTTGCTTCCTCGTGGAAATAAATTTTCATATATTATTATGTAACCTGTTAACAGAAATTGTATCGAAATCGAATTGTTACCAGATCTACCTAGTGCAAGGTAATTAATATTAAGTCATGTAGGTATACCAAGAAGACTCCCAAAATATCTACACACGACAGATAAAAGTATGGTCATTTATTATCATTCCTCAATCCATTATATTGGAGAGTTCAACATGGTGTTTCTCAAGTTGCTTTAAACATAAGGAATTTTATATTATTATACTATTTATTCTAAATATGTATCCCCGAAGCTTAACACCATTAGAAAACTTTCCCTTTGTTTCTAAGGAAGATCCATTTCATTTTTGTTTGTAAAATTTAAAATCGATGTCTCATATATACCTAGTTAATAAAATTATAGTGTTTTTTCTAATAAAATGTAATGTTATGTTGACATACATAATTACATGAACCTTCCATCACAATTATTAACAAGTCATTTGACATTTTCTCTAGATCTCGCATTTGTTCGATTGCAATAAATGTATATTAATGAGAAAGTTATGTAGAATTTGATAGTAGAATATTCATACTACGGAAGGATCAGGTCAATTACTGTAATGGAGACAAGACGGGGGGGGGACTCTTATAGTGTGTGTGGGCGGCCGCGCAGTGCCCGTCGCACCACCACCCCACCCTCCGAGGTGAAGGTTGAGGAATATTCTTAATGACTGTAAATATGATGAGTTATTTTGTGACAAGAGAAAGTTTCAAGACACTCTCATAAAGGATCGATTTTACAATTAATCTTTATGTTGAATAAAAATTATTATTTCCAAGCAAATGTCTTTTATTTAAACTGTCCCATCAATTATCATTTCATTTTAAAAATAGCAAAAGGTAGTATGTTTTGTTTGATTTTCAGCAAATTAGAAAGAGAGGATATGGAAGGAAGTTAAGAAAAGTACACCATAACACCCAGACCAATGAGGAAGTTCAGTGGTTTTTTTATTTGTTAATCAAACAAAGCCAAAAAAAATTCTAAATATTTTTAAGCATCGTATTATCAGCGCTATGTTTTTTTAAAAAGTTTTGTGATTTTGAAGTTTCTCCGCCGGCGACATCTCAAGTTCTCTACGGTGAGTAGTCCCAATTGGTGGGTTGGCTTCCCGATAACCGGAAATGTATCAAAACACTCCCTGTCATTGGTTGATTTCAGAGAACTAGTGACGTTAAAAGTAGTTAATTTTTATTATTTTTTCATACATTTTTGTGAAACTTCATTGTACAATTAAATGCTCTAATTTTTACCGCATTTAAGAAAACAGTTTTTATATCCATTTTCCTGTTGCTAAATTTTCCTCATTGAGAAAAAAATCTTGGATATTTTTCTTGCAACTGGTGGGAATCGAACCTGCGACGCCAGTTTCGCAGTTGGCTGTCCAACCAACTGAGCCGCGGCGCCTGTTAGCATCATGTATAATTTTGATTCTTGAATTTGTTTTGAAGAGTTGGTGGATTTGAATGCTTTGCATTTTGATCAGAATTAATGATTCAAATGCTTTGTTCATTCTCAGTAGCTCAATCACAAATAACTATTGACGTGCTTAAAAACATGTTAATCATTTGAGGGATCACAATGAACAATAACGAACATGCTTAATAACCCGCAGTCATAAGTCAACGCGTGTGTAATCTCTAAGTCAACGCTCGTGTCGGTTTGTTTTTTGTTTTCCTTGTAAATAAATACAGTTCACTGGCGAAAAATCGGCATTTACCATAAAAAATAATACAACATATGTATTGCATTTGCAAAATAGTGAGGAGTATCTAATACAAAAAAGTGAAAATTAAATTACAATTTACTATGGTGACTGCTTTTCTTGACATTTGGCTAGCCACTGCTGCAATAAATAGCATGATAAATAAAAAATAAAAAAAGCAGTTTTGGAATATTGTCCATGTAAATACACCGATGAAATTCAAATATGTGATTGCGCAGCAGTATTATACGTTGTGAAATGTAAATATTTTGATATTTAATATTAGGTGTTCATAGATTTTCCATTGTGATTGTGAATACGATAAACAACCATGGTGAGAAATTGTTATCACGTCGATAGTTATTTGTGATTGAGCTAAGCTAATGGGTTATTTTAACAAAATATTATGTAGGTACATTATGCATAATTTTTAAATTCAGTATTGATCAAACTGGTTTCCATGGTAAAACAAAATGCACAGTGCAAATTGAAATTTGGTCAATACCTGTATCAGGTAGACAGTTCTACATTATATCTGTGATTATATCTGAGGTAGACAGTTCTACATATCTGAGGTAGAGAGATTCTTGTTATAATTTTGGAAAAATTTACAAAAATGCCGAAAATAAATGAAATTTATGGCAAAACTGATGGCATATGTGCTTCAAACATTGCAACACATTCTCTGATTGCTATTCCACCGCGAGGTGCGAGATTCACCAAGGAAGAATGGTATTTAAATAATGATATGCGTTATAAAAATGCAGTGGACCAACAGGAAATAGCTGAAAGAGTTTTAGGGTAAGTTACAAAGTTAAAGGCAGATAATTTATAATATATCGATATTTTAATGAAATCATCTCGAGAATACTATTTACTCTTACAATTTTTTAATTTGCTGATAATCTACTACAATTATACATATCTACCATACCTACCATTCTGATGTATTATAATATTTATCTTTATGATTAAGCTGTATTGTTTTTTTTTTAATTAATAAATTCCATTCTAATATATCGGTATCTCAGGCTTCATGGAGTCAAATTATTGATACTACCGATATTTACTGTATATGAGATTCACTACGATATTTTACCCTCAAGGTGGAGAAACATAAAACTGTAGGTATCTATCTACACACTGATAGGTATGTAGATAGATACCTAAGCAATAGGCCAATTTGTTGATAAATACATTACATTCATATTAATTTATTGAGGTATTGATGGCTGTAATTGAGTCTAAATAAGAGACACAAAGTATGTTTACTTATAATAATTTTATTTCAATAAAATTATTTAAAATGGCCCCAAAATTTAAATATTTAGTTAAATCGTAAAAATGCAAAAAATTATTTTAAATAAAAAAAAAGTTTCTAATGTTGATTCTTTATAAATAAATATTAGGTGAAACAGTTTTTGACTTGGTGAGATTCTTTGCATTGATGTAAGGATAAGATTGTTGTTTTGTTTATAAGAAGTTTAGAATATATTTCTCCAGTCTGGTCGCCCCATTATAGTGTACATTCTGATTCACTCGAGCGCGTCCAGAAGAAATTTCTAAAATATATTAATTTTAAACTACATATTCCAGCTGCTTTATTTAATTTAATTTAATCAATTGTTATCTTCAGCAAATCTTTTGAAACTTTCCGATAGAAGAATCCTAACTGAACTATTATTACTTTATAAAGTGATCAATTCATTCATTGACTGTCCAGATTTGCTGGAGTTGGTGTGTTTCCGTGTACCTGGTCGACATACCCGCCACAGATCTCCTTTTTGTTCTGCAAGTTCTAGGACCAACTATCACATGCACTCGCCTATCCCTAGGCTCCACAGATATGGTAATCAGTATGAAGACAAGGCTGATATATTTGGTTCTGGACTTTAAAGTTATAAAACGAGTCTGATTTCTTTTTTTCTCGCAATCTAATTCTTAAACTTTTCTTTATATTCAATAATGTTTTCCTTTTTTGCTTTTTCATATTTGTGTATTTATTTCTTTAATTTTTTGGTTGCTTATGTGTATTTACTTTGTTTTTGTATTTACATGTTACTATTGTTATAGTTATGCAATTTTATCGTTTCTTGTTAGGTATTTATATTTGTATTTTTTTTTTCATACTTACGTTCAATATGCAATAAAGGCAATTTATGACATTTATGACAAAAAAAAAAAGAAGAATTTTTTAAAGATTTAATACATAGTGGTAAAGCTATTATACGATTTACATACTTACTATCTTGAAATATTTTTATTTGAAGAGAGTGTGAACGCATAAAAGGGGAGACTGAGGAAAGAACTAAGTCAAATAAAGAAACCACAGACAGAAGATTTTTGGAACGCATTGGAGATATTGAATTCAATAAAAGTGAACTAGAAATTCAACGTAATGAAGTTTGCCTTGAGCTTGAATCTTTAGATGTCTACAAACTTCGTTTGATTGACTGTTTAACTTCTCTGCAAGAGAATGCTCTAAATCAGTGTAAGAAATGCATTATACTGAGGTAAGCGTATGTGTTGTTTTTCAAATTAACACCTTTTTATAATGTACTTGTATACTAAATACTAAAACTAAAAAAACTGTTTACAGGGAGCGTCGAATAGGTGTAGATTTAGTTGTGGATGAAGTTAGCATAGCTTTACAGAACGAAATCAATGTTATTTTTGGCGGACAGGTAAATATGACATGCATTAACTTTATTTAATCATTGTAAACATTCCACGAATAATAATAAAACATTTGTATAAACATATGCTGTTTCTGATATTAAATCATTGTTCTCTTGCGATGTGAATTCTATATACATGATAATACGAAATGAAATGTTCTTTATTGTAACTACGAACTGATTGAGTCTGTAAATAAATAAATAAATACAGTACAGTCCTGATAATACGAACCAATTGGGACCGGACCTTGTTCGGATTAGCCGAAATAACCGTGTTAACGCGGTTGAAAGCAAAAGAACGAGTCTCTTGTTGTTATAATAGTGGTGTATATCATTTTAGCCTAAGTTTTTACATTGTTTTGCTAGCCTAGTTACATTGTACTGTATTTAATTTGTTTTTGAATTGATTTGACAACATGCACTTATTTTTACTTTCCTTAAGAAATGCGTATTTTTGTCAGATAAAAAAACTAATTATTTCGTTGCGGGGCATGTTCGGATTAGCGGTACTCTACTGTATGTAGTAAATATTACTTATTGCTCACTTCCGGATTCTGAATACTTAATATGAATTAAATTTTAATTGAAAAAATATATAGATATGTAATTGCCTTATGAACATTATCCAGAATCATATTTCTAGTTTTTGTTTTATAAAATTCATAGCATTAGCAAAATATCAAACGTACGTTACCATTGGTTTTTAAAAAATCTTATAATTCTGTATAAATAATTACTCGATGTACATACTCTTTAAACGAAATTCCTCGGTTAAGGAGTTAATAACAATATATATTTTTTTACATTAAATAAGTAGATGAAACGTTATAAAGCCACCCTTACTTTTTCTTTAAAATCTGTAAATTTGTTTTTATCAAAATAGGATCTCTTGAAAAAAGCCCTGGAACAAACTCACGAGCAAATGCGCAGACTTCGTGCTACTAGATATGCAATAGATCATGATCTTGAACACAAAGAGCATTCTGTGCAAATAGACAAGGAAAGTGCGTATTTGAAGCCATCAGACCACCGCCTAGCAGTTTATGAGGGATTTTCCAACCTTGATCCAGCGTATGTTAAGATGAAATCATTAGCCTTTAATTTCCTATAAACACATTATTATTAAAAAATAAACAAGACAAACGTCATGATAAAACAATAAATGTTTTGTTAGGGATTTAATTTTACTTTAAATTCCCATAAATTATTAATGCATATTGGCAGTTTTGAATGTTTTTGTTATTATATATTTTACCATATTGTAGTTATATGACAAAAACATTTTAAGATTTTGGATTCCTCCTTTTGGTTACATAAAAGAAAAAAAAAGTCCAGATTCACTAGCTTTTTATATAATATAATATTTTTCTCGTATCACAGCATGCTAAAAGTATCTACTCTTGCTCATATTGATAAACTAAATCATAAATATTTGAACATTATTCCCTTGGTTTATGAACATTATTACGAAGGAAATAAATTTTTCAGGAATATAACAAAGGAAGAATGGGAAAAATACTCAGCCAAAAATATAATAATGGCAGCAAAAGAGATAACCAGTGCTCGACCTATACGAGTTATGATTGACACTCTTCTCAAACAGGTTAAATTAAAATAATAATGTATGAAAAATATTTATTGAATCTATAAATTAATGATGTTCGACTTGAAAGGTTACTGCGTTGATGAACTCATTCAGAAAGTTCGTATTACATGGGTCAGAAAATGGTATTGCGCAAGTGCAATTTCGTGCTCAATTCTTGTGTGAAATTTTGGGCCATTTTATTTGCTGTTTTACACGGGGCAGTCTCTGGGATTAAAAATTGCGCATGAGAGTGCGCGTACGCAGATGTTTTCTGCGCCATGACAAATAATAGGCAATTTCGCAGTTGACAAAGTGAGCTATCTTGTGACGACGTGACAACTGTCAATTAACAATAAGCGTTAACAGTTGAAGTTGATGGTTAACAGTATCACAGGCGTGGGATGCGTGCGAAGGTCTTGGTTCAAATGTTTGTTGAAAAATAGGAAGTGTTCTAATTTTTCTGAATTTGACCACAGATTTCACGCAATTTGTGTATTACTTGACACATAATTGGGTCAAATCTTGCACAAGATCTTGTACCATTTTCTGTCGAATGATATTAATCAATTAGGTAAATAAAAATATGACGTAAAGTATTAATTTAGAATATAACTTATCCAATCTAATCTCAATATTATAATTTACATATATGTATTCAAAAACTAATTTGTGATTGAATTAATTTGTAAGTACATATTATATTACTGTTTTTAACTTTTGGCTAATGTTTCGTTCATATAAACAGGTTTACGAGGACTTGGTTGCTGCCAATCTTAATTGCAACCGCGCTTTCAAAATTCGCATCGATGAAACAAAAAAGATAAAAGAAAAATTAGAATGTGCACTTGCTCAGGTATACGGAATCAATTTAGCAACAAATAGTATATAATTTCCATACGATGTAAGGAACTCCTATAAATGAATGTGTCATTGCGCTGTTTGTCAATGTTATATACACCTTAAGGCTGTAATCTGCACTGACCCCATCTTTAGGAACAAGGCTGTCAATTTGATTTAGTTTAATTTCCAACCAATTGCGTAAAATAATTTCATTTCAAGAGGAAACCAGTAAAAAAAATCCATTAAGCTTTGTATGTTTCTTAATTTTTACCACCTTGTTTGAAAATTTGCTCACCTGAAATTCTCGATTGCACTGCACAATTTTAACCTCAGTATATTTGTAGATTAAAAATCAGTATTCAAGTTGTAAAAATATGCTAGCTCGCAATTACAAACGCATAATTCAACTATGATTAATATGTAATGCAGATTAATAATTAAAACATATAAATTTAGATGTTTTGACAATTTATTTATGATTATTCTTAGCTGAAAAGTTAAAATAATTTTTGATGCGAATGAGCCCACATCACATTTTCAAATGATTATATTTTTAGACCATTATCAAAGTGGATCAGATGACAGAGAACATATATTCACTAGAGAAGGCCCTTTTCGATAAGTTGGGTTATATTGCCTTGGCACACACTCGTATGGGGAAGCGCGCGCAAAGGCCCGGTGCAGAGTTAGTTAAGGATTCAGTTTGCCATAGTCTTCAGGCAGAAACGGAAATGCTTCGAGCGAGCAAGGATGACCTCGTTCGTGTACTAGAAGAGGTAATCTAAATACATCAATTAGTCAAATTCTATATTTTCACAGTCATTTCTTTAGAACCTTTTAGATCTTGAAAGTGTTTTTCTGGATTGTTATATAATGTGTCATTGCGCTGTTTGTCAATGTTATATGCCTCATCAGCCTCAGATTTTTGTCTATTTATCTTCTGGCATAGTGATTTTTAATTAGCAGTTGAAATATCATTCCTTGAAAATGTATTTATTTGCTATTCCTAGCTTTTTTACTAAAATCATTACTGAAGAACACATACATTTTTTTATAAATGTGATATTTTTGTATGTTTCAGGCAAATGCATCTTTGAGATTTTTGCTTCAAACCCAGATACAACTCGAGGAGGACATTAATGTTAAAGTCAACTCAATTAAAATTGATGAAGTGGAGTGTATGGCTATAAGGGATGGAATGGATTATCATCTTTATTAATGACTTTTTTTGGAAAAAAAGTATTTTCACCAAGTAAAACATAATTAAATCACATCAAAATTTTATTAAATATATTTGAGACATTCATCAAACATTAATTGATTATAGGTAAATGTATGTTTAACACTGAGAATTCGTTTATTAACTCTAATAAAACACTTATTAAATTTTAGTACGTATATAGGCCGATTAGCCCAAATCGGCTAACGGTTAGTATTATGTAGTACTAACTCACATTTCATAAGCAAAAATTACACCAATGCCCTTACGGCTCAACTAATTCAATTTGGTTGAAAATAATAGTTAAATTCAGGGACCGAGAGTTTAAAACGCAAAGAAAGTAGCAGTACATAATTATTACACAGGATGAAATATGTCCCATCTCTACATGGGACATTGTTTATCAATATTTTACGAAAAAAACTCTTCTAGTGCCAATCTACGTTCTGAAAACATTTGTTTAACCTAGTATATTTTATAAATGGATTTAAAGTATTTTTTTATAGAATTTCTCAAAAAAATTTAGATTTGAGATTATTATTGCACTTTTGTTTAAAAAAGTTATCAGAAATTACATTTATCTATATTGAATTAATCTAGTAAACATAATTCACACCATAATTGAAAAACTGGAGTAATATGAATACACTGAACATGTAATATATTTGAGTACGGGATTAAATCTTAATATTTTTTGTTTATTTTCACAACTTGATTATTAGCTTTATCTTCAAGCTAAAGACATAATTTGCGTACATATTATAAATCATTTTTTAACTTACTCTGGATATTACACATCCTTACCGATTGTAGAAAATAACTCACTCCGGTTTTACACTCACGAAGCAATAAATATGTTGTTCAAATAAAATATTACCTTTTAAATAAATACTATCTTTAAATGAAATTGTAGTAAAACATTGTTAGATTCCATCTTATTAAAATCTTGACACCTAAATATATTTCTCTACACTAATAAAATTGCAATTTATATATCTAAGCATCCAATAATTATAATGTTTAGTAAGCGTGACATAAAATACAATGTAAATGTTTCTAAAACAGGCATACAGTCGTTAAACACATCCTGAATGTGTGTAAACAGAATCTAATTTCCATCAATCAATAGAAAAGACTATTAATGAATCGGCTTCCTTATTTTCATGGGATATATTTTATTTTCAAGTAAAAGAAACATGTTTTGGATACCACGCATGTAACCTCAGATTTGAATTTTCTATTCCACAATATCAATGGATGCGAAGAAAATATGCGCAACTATATTTGGATTAGTGCGAATAAATTGACCAATAAAAATGGTACACTATTTATAAATTATAGTATCCTCTCATGACCATCATTAACTATCATAATTTGTTAGATAAAAAACATTTAGATAAATATTTAACAAATGACAACATTTGACTAAAGGAATGTTCTTGAACATTGAATTACGTAAAATTAATAATAAAAACTAATGAACTTTCGTTCTCAGGCTTAAGCCTTTGGGACATGAATGAGTAAATTAAATAAGACATGGTATAATCCACAATCGTCAATTTGGTAGTTGTTGCACTTATTGCGATGAAGAACGATTTTGGAAGAAGTCACTGACGAGTAAATCATTCGGATACTCCCTCTTCTTCTCTTCATTTGGTACGTATTGGAAACCATTAAAGTGAGTAAAGTCAATGGCTATTTTCTCTTCCACATTCAAAAGCCTGTATGGATTGCGGATGAATTCCAAGTTTTCTGAAACAACCGACACAAACATTTTAGCGAGTGATTAATATGAGCCAAAATCGAAAGGATCTATGACACATACACCCCACTAGAGTGAAAGCTATATAGTAAAGAGAAAAAAATAATATTTTTATTCGTTTATGCTTGTTTTCTAAAATATGTAGTATTTGATGCATGTGGATGCATGGGAGCTCCTACCCAGTTGGAGGTTGACAGAAAAGAACGATGTTGAGGGTTTAAGTGAATTATAATATGATGAATTAATAGAGTGACAGTAATTACATAGACGTTTTACGTTGAGTCACTGAGCACTGAACTAACTGTTGGAACTCGCTGTGGCTGACTGAACTAAATGTTGGAACTCACTGTGGCTGACTGAACTAAATGTTGGAACTCACTGTGGCTGACTGAACTAAATGTTGATATCTGTCTTTGTAATAGGGAAATAGGTATCACGTTTTTTTTTTACATTTTACAAGTATAATAATAACAATAAAGGTGAATGAAATACTGTCCAGTAAAAAAAATAAATTTTTTGCTAATTATTAGTAGCATAAAAAATATTTTTAAATTTGTAATTTTGAATTCCCGCAAAAATGGTCATTCCATTGGCCACCCTAATACATCTCGATTTATGTTTATTTGTTTCTGCCCATTCAAATTTGTTTAGAACATTGTCACGAATCTTGACGTCACAACTACCAAGGCCAAACATGTTGCGTTTTTCTAGCAACATATTTTTATTAAATTTATTTTTTTACATTTATGTATGAAAACATTTCTCCACAATATCCATATTGATTTTGAAAATACAATTAATTATTCTAAATCCATTTCATATATTTTTATTAGTATTCGAGCATGTGATATTTCCCTATTACAGGAGTTGCTACTTTATAATATATTGTCTACTGTTCACTTTACTTCCTAGTGGGAACTTGATTTCGTGAACAACTTCCTCCTTGGCTGTCAGCGATTTTATCGATATGGCTGATATCCGCACATGTCAGCAATAATTTGTCATCAGTAATTTAGATGTCTCGGTAATCAATTGGTTTTTGCATCGTCCTTAATACGATAGTAGGTCAGCTGACACTGAGAATTGATTTCTGGGTGACTCTTACAGATATACTGTTTTTCATTATATCCAGGACTTTATTTATTTAAAAACATATTATTTTTATAGGTTTTATTTCATTCAGAGCTAAACTGTATGGCTAAAATGTTTGCTTGAGGGTTCAGAGTTCGATTCTCGGTGAGATCACAATAAATCATAATATATAAATAATGTGATTTTTCTAAAGCCTGAGTGTTTTGTACTGCAACTCACCACTATGGGTGTAATGTTGAAGTGAAAAAAAATGACGAAATTCTATTTTAAATATTTCAAATTTACAACTTATATTTTAAAATAAGTTAAATAAACCCAAAAATGTTTAAAATATTAACGAGCAAATTGAGAAACTTTTTTTATTCATACTGATTATAAAATGTACCTTGTGCCACATATCTCTGTGAGCCATCCTCAGCCAAGGCGTGGTAGAAGGGCTGATGTGGGCCGTCCTTGAGACGCAGAACCCCCATATTCTGCTGCCACTCTGCAGATGCCTGGCAATAGGGGTCCCAACCGATTAGCATACACTTGTACTCGTATAGTTTGTGGTGGCAGACCATTCCGATGGCAAAAAGGATTTTTGGTGTCCGAGTCTTGATGTTTATCTGGAAAAACATCCAATTCGTTGGTTAGGAAAAAAAATTATATGCCCTGTCGATGTTGTGCCCACTGGATCCTTTATCCGTATTTTTACAAACTCCTTACCTGATCGCACATCCCGTGCATTCCTTGCACCATAATTTAAAAAGATTTTTTGATGAACCATTTTATATGCACTAAATACTCATTAAAAACAAGCTATAAAATTAATCCGTACAAACCCTTGACTAACACCATTTTGTTTTTGGTTGGAAGATATGGCTTATAGCAATGCATATAATTATTCTGCACAAAATTAAAAAAAATAATAAATAAAGTATTTATAAATAAATAAAGTGAACATTTTAAAACCTTTTGCAAAGGACTTTCTTCATTGGAGCGAAGTTCTTTATTGGCATTTTCCAAGAGGAAAGTCAATTCTTCTCTATTGCGTGTTGTGAGCTGAAAACAAAGTTGAATATTGTTTAAGCTATGCGCCTAACGTAAAAAGCATTATTTATACATTGAGGAAAGTTAACATTATTTTTTTAAAACTATTTATTTTTGCATCGGAAGTCCAATAATTACAGCACAGTACTCAGACTTGAGAAAAATCATATTTAATCTATTATTATTGTTTATAAGGCTAGCTTTTTAGCCATTACACCATGGGGCATCCTTATTTTAATTATTTTATTATATTTAACCATTTGCGTGTTAAATAAATCGCGTTATGGTTCCGTGGCTAGTGTTGCGGACTCACGGATCAGAGGTCCGAGGTTCGAACCCCACTCTACCCCAACTTGATTTCCATTTTTTAATAGTGAGTTTAACATCTCGTTGAAAATGGCCAGCAAGATTGAAATATTTGGGTAAATTATAAGAACGATAATATTTCTTTTAAAAAATAAAAAAAAACCACAAGGCGTTCATTACAATTTTTTAGATACAATATTGGTTTAAATAAAATACAACTAAAAAAGTTAAAATGAAAAAAAAAGGATAACCTAAAGATGAGATCTGGTATATTTTAATGATTGTTTAAATCTAGAAAGACTTGCACCAAAAAAGTTCAGATCCTGTCTCGAGTTTACAATATGACACAATTGGGACATTGGCGCATGGAAGTCCTACTTCGTGCTGGGCTGATTGCATATGTCGCAACTGGCAGATCGGAACATTGAATGCCACTTGTTTCAGTTACATAACTAAATTAAACACGAATGCCAATGTTATTCCTGCATTTGTGTAGACTTTTTTTTGACAAAATAAATAACGTATGGCTAAACTTCTGTAAAACGTACGAAATTTTTTTTCAGGATAAAATAACTTAAAAATCTGTGTTGCAATTATTTACAAATTCTGTAGTTCACCAAAATTTTATGAAGCTAGGAATGAAAAAAAAAAAAGTGGTTTGTATCTTCGTCCTAAAGCTGACCTCCCCCCATGCCAGAATCCCGCACTTGGATTCTGAATAAGTGAGAACCATTGCAGCAGTGTCCAATTCCCATTTTACATATGAGTAGTCTATTTCCGAAACCCGCTATTTCCCTAAGGCGGCCACAGGGAGATAGCGGGTTTTGCAAATAAATGACTCGCCTTGAACTTGTTCAGAATCACTTTGGAGAACCAAGTGATGCCATCAAAGTGGCATATACATATATCATCACCATAATTTCCCTATTTGGATTTAGTGGTGCATAGGGCACTGCGTTGACACTCCCCACTGCAGTGAACCTAAATTGATTTTGTTACATGAAAGGTAAGGTGATCAGTCTCACGCTTGTGCCAGACCAGGAACATTGAAATATTGCAGTGTAGAACTAAATAAATAAATAGCACTAAAAATATTTAATGGCAGGAATCGAACACTTAAAAATGGTAGGCGAACACACTAGCCACTACAGAACAAGGTGGACTTATCTCGGCTCGATTTATTTTTCCAGGATTTTTACCTGAGAGTAACCATCGAGTCAAAAATGCTCGTCCTGAGTTCTTTTTCACACCCAGAACGGTATGCTTTATTTGCCCGGACCCAGAATAAATAAATAAAAATATATACAGTAATACCACAGTATCTTACACGTGTTTCATTTAGTTGGGTGGTTATCTCCTGAACAATCCCGCGTAGATCTTTCTTCTGTAGCACGTAAAGATGTGCGATAAACTTTAGGTTATCAATGTAGCCAGGCAACACAGCGTACAGCAATTCTAAGGTGTAGGTGACAATGCTATTAGAAAACAAAAAGTTGCAGTTAGTTTAAATATAGTGTTTGTAATACCACATTTTCAGGAAGCTATGAATTTATAATCAACTAATGTAGATTCTATGTGCTTGTTTGTATTAACTTGGCTGAAATATAAATAATATGTCACATAAACATAATGGTCTTTGTTATTTTTACTTACATTACTTACATAATTTACATTCTTATGATTTACTAAAATATTTTAGGGTTAACTGATGATGAATATCATCATTTCCCTATCCACCAGTGGTGCATAGGGCACTGCATCGGTACTCTAATTGCAGTGTATCTGGATCATTTTTGTTAAAAAGAAGGTAAGATGATAGGTTGTTTTTGTCAATATGTAAATAACAATTTTAGTAAAACATTAAATTAGTTGATAAAATTTCTTGGAAGTTCTTGTAATTTAAATTTTAAAATATATTAAATGACAGGATCCATTTAGTTCAATAAACCAAAAAACAGTTTCATCGCTGTCGCAAGTCGCTCATTGAAGGTTAAAATTAAAATTGAAAAAATGTTTTTAGCCACTTATTTTTTATATTTGATTAGTAAATTATAACTTGGAAAAGAAGCTTGTGTAGCTTCGAAACTGGTTGGTAAAAAATGTAAATGGTTGAAAACAAAGTTGTTTTAATTTTATATTAATAGATTACAAAATATTGGCAAAGAATATGCCTCATATTTTGATATAAAGTAAAACCCCCTTTTTACGTTTTTCAAAGGAGCAAGAAAAAAAGGTGTAAAACTGAGGAAAACGCTAAAGTTTGGAAATGAAAAATCTATGGAAAAAATAGACATTACATGAAAATAAAATTGATTTGCTACACTTTGTAAATATACTTTCAGCAAAATAGTAAAAACGGTGATAAGTGGAAATTGTCAATGATTTCACAAAAAATATTTTAATATTTTTTCAAACAATATTATGTAATCTGTTTTTTAATTTGATTTAAAAACAGCATGTTAAAATTATTTTATATGTAAATAAAAAAAAACTAAAACAAATTTTGAATTTGCATAAAATAATTTTTCCCCTAAATGTTAGGAAATTTTATTTATACAGTATTACTTTTTTTTCTATGGCATCAATAAAAACAATTGTCTCGAAGTCCCAACTCCATATGACTAAAAGTCCTCTGTTGAGTAAATAGGTACTGAAGAATAACCTATAATTGAATAATTGAACTGTCATAGTCGGCATACAAACATTTTATAATTCATGTATATTTGACTTTTGTTTGGCGTATTTTTGTTTTTCAAAACCCACCAAAGGATTTATGTACCGATATTTTAATTTGTAATATGATTTATTTTGCAATAAATTCACTTTTAAACGGTGGTTTGGTGAAACAGGACATACCAAGTATTATTCTAATCTAATTTCCTTGTTAAGACATAAAATATTTGCTATCTCTTTCTCACATATAACCAGTGTGTATAATGCTACCTCCCTTGCAGTCTGAAGTTAAACAGTTTTATTTTAAAGAATAATAGCCCATATGAAGAAGTGTTGAAAGACTAAATTACATTAAGAAAACCTGCAAGAGTAATCAAATTAATATTTTATCTTTAGCCGCGCAAGCTCGTGTAAACCAGTAGTAATAATTTCGGCCAATAGAGGCGCACTGGCTCGCTGTATGGAATGAAGCTTCAAACTAAATATGATGTAAATTTACTAACCCAAGAAATGCAAAGGATGGCTTGTTACTTTGTGAATAAATAATTTGAATTTTTGTGATGTATTTTTTCATAATAATAATGTAACATAAAACATCACTTTCAATGTCAAAAAAATATGGTAAGCTTCAAATAAAAGGTTATTAGGGGAATTCGCCCCTGGCGTATACATATATTCATATCTCATATTGAATAATTATTTTTAAGCACTCTTTCAACAACACGAAATGTAAATGACAGAAATGCCGACTAAATAAATAAACAAACAAAAACAAAAAAATAACCACAAAGTTAGTGCTTCAAATATAAGTTCTATGTAGCTGAAGGTGTTTAAATGTATTTTTAGGAAACCATTATTTTAAAATTTACTTTACAACCATAACAGTGACAATGTTCCAAGAGTGATGAAACCGATAATTGGTCTGTTGAAAATTCAGTAATTGGTTGTTAAGTGGATTAAATTTTCAACCCGTCACTCATTAAATTTTTAAAATTCAAATTACAAATTTTTGTTTCACAATATTGTTGTTTTATGATATTAAGCAAATATCAATAAAAGCGAGGAATATGATTTATATTTAACTTTCTTTTCCCTCTTTTAAACAACTGGCATATACATAAATGTACTGTTATAGTTACTTGAGTTCAAAGGCTTGAATAACATCGTTAACTTCTGGGACGAGTGTGGAGAGTAGCAGACCTGCTGAATATTCCTTATCATCTTCTGGGCTGGGGCTAGCGTTAGAAGGTACAGCGTACGGACACCATCCGAGACTCAGTTTCATGCAGCCCTCCATAATGTTCACAATGAATTTGGGAGATCCCTCCGACCAATTTTCGCGCCAGTACAAGAACAAATGATTTCCAGAACCGGAAATATCGCATCGAATCCCACATCTCCTGGCCACCGATTCATACAAAATGAATGTTAGATATTTGTGAGAGTTTTCATAAACGATCATCTGGAAGAGATTGATATATTTTATGTTCTAGAACACATGAATAAAAAGTTTTTTCAATAGAATACTATATAATCAAATAATCACAATTCAAAAACCATTTGCAGTTACAGGCGGCATGGCATAGAATGCTCTCCCAACAGTAGAACAGTAGTGCCAAGCTGGGAAAGTGAAGAGATGTTTTGTAAAAAGAAACATAAAACCCACCCGTTTCAAGTTTAAGCTAGATGAATTATTTTTTTTTAAAAAAAATATTTAAATAGGTTTTAAACATTATATTTGATTATTATTTCTTTACAAGTTAGAGTGAGTGTACACTCCATCTCAATTTTTACAGTGCAATCTGAGTTTCTTTTTCTTCCTAGTTCAATGAATGAAACACTAAAAAGCCAAGCCTTCGTGGATTGGTGCTGTTATATATATTTTTTGTATTTACAAAAATACAATTATTTTCATAATATATAAGATAAATAGAATAAGTACATACATCATGAATGTTAAGGGATTCAATGGCGAAAGACTCTTTGACATGGAAAAAGTGTTCCTCAAAAATGATAGTAGATAATAGTCGGAACAAAGATTTGCAGACAGATACACTCAACTGATTATCTTCCAGCAAGTTTTCCGACCAGTTCTTCCGTTCTGCTTTATGAACTCTCATGAGAGGATGGTCGGGTGAAATTCTTGACTCTATTATGCCCACCAGATCTTCGATCTACAAAATAAAAACAAACAAATGGGAATATTCTCTTACACAGTGTAAATAAACATGTTGTCACAGGTTTACCTGCTGCAGTGTTCATCAATAATTATAATCTATAATATTGGGTGTCTCAAAACCTACTTGAATTTTGAATAATTTTAGTTGTGTCAAACAAGTAACGCGGTTACTTTGCAGTTGTCATCAGCAAAGTTTGAGGTTAAGTCAAGCAGTGTTTTTCAGTTGAGCAACGCATAAAAATTGTGAAAATTCACTACGGAAATGGTGAGAACTTTGCAGAGACTGTTCGAAAATGTCGCAATGTTATGCACCATCTCGAGCCGCATCTTCGTTCAGGATGTTAAAGCAGGTGGCCGTCCTCATACGGGTCGATCGCTTGAAAACATTGCGGCAGTTAGAGAAAGTGTACACGAACTCCCATCCACCTCCATTCGTCTTTGTTGTCAACAATTTAACATCTCCAGAAGCTCTTTGCAATGAATTTCGACTAAAAACCTGCACATGCACGCTTACAAGATTCAATTAACACAACATCTAAAACCAACAGACCATGCCCAGCGCTGAACATTTGTCAATTGGATAATGAAACATCAACAAGTCGATGGCGATTTTTCAGAAAAAAACATCTTTAGTGATGAGGCGCACTCCAACTTGATGGCTACGTCAATAAACAGAACTGTAGAATTTGGAGGGCCAAAAACCCACGAGGGATCCATCAGCAGTCTATACAACCACCGCGTGTGACCGTGTGGTGTGGATTTTGGACTGGCGGAATCATTGGTCCGTATTTTTTTAAGAATGCAACTGGAAATGCAGTTACCGTCAATGGTCTTCATTGTCGCGATACGTTAACTAACATTTTATGGCCTGGGTTGGATGAAACTGATGTTAAAGACATTTGGTTTCAATACGATGGTGTAACCTGCCACACTGCGGCAGAACAATACAGTTATTGCAGAAAAAAATTACAGGACGAGTTATCTCGCGGCGGGGAGAAGTTAACTGGTCACCAAGATCGTGTGATCCGACACCTCTGGACTTTTTTCTTTAGGGGTTTCTTAAAGGAAAAGTGTATGCAATTAATCCGCAGACAATTCCAGAGCGCAAAACCGAAATTCAACAAGTTATTGACGAAATTCCTCCACAATTATGTCAAAAAGTGATCGAAAATTTTGTGAAAAGGGTGAACGTTTGCCAAAAAAGCCAATGCGGACATTAGTCGGATGTTGTGTTCCACAAGTAACCTCCGTGTCCATATTTTACATTGAAAATAAAACGCCCTCAAAATCCAACTGCAGTATGTGTTTTAATAAAAAAAATAATTTCAAGTAGGTTTTGAGACACCTTTAGAATTCAATGTATAAAAAATAAAATATTAAAAGAAAACTTAGTTCCCGATTGTGAATACTTACATATTTGGCAAAAAGTAAAGCAGAATTCCCATTTCTCGGGAAAAGCCATTGGAGTGCAAAAATAGCCACCCTGTCTGGGACTAATGTAGTCTCATGCTGAATCATTTGGAACCACTTCTTTTTCAGGTGATAATGTTGCAGTACAAACACATACACTTGCTTTGCGTAGTGTTGATCAGTCAGGGTAAATAAACTAAAATAAACAAATTCATAGTATGTTGATACACAACATTACATACAAATAAATAAATAAAAGTGTTTATAATTGTATATACTAACTAATCATTTTTTTTATAATTCTACCATGTAATTGAATTATTACATCATCTCTTCCCAGGATGATTTTAATGGGACCACACCATGTCTAAAACTTTGATTGGGTTTGCTTAGTTTTGGATCTCGTTATTATCATAATTTCCCTATCCGCTGCATCGGTACTCCAATGCAGTTAAATAATTTGATACATGAAGGGAAGATTATTAGTCTTACATTTCAGATACAGTCCAGAGTCTATGAAACATTTAAGTAAAAATCATGCTTTTAAAAACCTATTTCTTGTCAGCCTGGTATATAAATCATAGAGAAAGTTATTTTATTTGTAATAAAAATAATAATCTTTATTCGGAATTTAAAAAAATTGCATTTACAAAAAATACAATGTATACATTTCAAAAAAAGTGTAATACAATGTACCATGTCTATTTTTCAATGTTTGTTTCTGTTGCATCAGTGTTGAACCAGTGCACTAAATGTAAGGTTATATGCAGTTGCAGGCCTTAGGGCATAAAATTATTGGGATCATGCATCTTAAAAATGAGCATAATATATTGCTTATATAAGTTGGCTGTGAGCATTTCACCATAAGCACGAAACTTTGAAAGAAGCTATGTTTTGAAAAATGCTTAAATGCTTGAGGTTTTACCTAACAAAAATGGAGCTTTAGGTAAGAGAGCTACGTATCAATAATAAATATTAAAATATTTCATTTTAATTTAATTTATTTTGTTTATTTATACTTCCTAAGACAAAATATACAAATTAGCTCCGTAATATGTATAACATAAATAAAAATATTAATTGGGTTGTGGTCCCGTGGATAGTGCTGCGGACTCAAGAATCAGAGGTCAGAGGTTTGAGTCCCACTCTGACCCAACATGATTCCCATTTTCCACTAGTGAGTTATTTACAACTCGTTGAAAAATGGTCCCAAAATAGAAATATTTGGGTAAGTCATAAAAATGCAAATATTTCTTTTAAAAAATAAATAAATAAAAAGAGTAAACATCTACAATATTGCATTAAATAACTGTAGGTACATAGACTATTTTCATTTGATTAGGAATATTGTAAAAAAAAAAGAAAAATATTATGACATTTTATAAATTTAATGAACATACATTGTTTGATTGACTTCGAATAGCATACAACATGCGTAGAAAACAAAAAAAAGGTAATTTAAAGAAATAGTTGTATGTATTTACTAATTGTGCGGATTGTTGCTGGGCATATTGATTTCAAGATTAATAATCATCTTTAGATACTGGGTCAGGTAGTAAAAGGCCAGTCCATCGTTTTCCTTTGCCTTGTTAATATAGTGCTCCAGGTCGGAGTATGATATCGCCTGCCTGCGCCTGTAAGCAAAGAACAAAAAAATGTTATTGATTCATTTTTGTAGATATAAAAAAAAAAGAATTGATGGTTCATTTTATTATCTAGTAAAGTGGCCACTTAAAATATCAAGATTTTATTGAAGGTTCCTAACTTTACATCTAAATATCTTCAGATCAGGATAAATGGACTTGATTCACCACCTACCCATAAAAGAAAGTCATCGGTCAAACATCTCTAAATGATAAGTTTAGAGAAAGTGAGAAAATAAATTAACAACATTTTGAGCATGTCCAAATCCTTACGAGAGAATTTCATATTACGGAAGTTTTATTATTTCAAATAAATTAATTATTTTAAGAGAATAATATATAATTTTGGTTAATTATTTAATTAGTAATACGAACCATCTATACTGAGATGACATCAGCTTTACTTGGTTCTTGCAGTAATTCTGTGTTTCCATTATATGCCTTACTTGAAACAACCATTCCAACTGATTCCTGTTTTTGTAAAAATTTCTCATGAATGGCCATCTAAAATGAAAATAAAAGGTGCATAAATTTAAATTAATTATATATTGAATAGTTATTATTAACATAATAAACATTATGCAGTTATATGTAAACCTCTTAGGCCCAGTTACACTAAAAAATAAGTTCAGTTAAAAAACCTTTAAAGTTAAAAATTGTTGTTTTTGTCAAAACAGGTAGTTTAATCTTACTATTTTCATGCAACTGACTTTTTTTTATATCCTACTTTTTGGTTGCAACTGGCCCTTACAAAGCTTAGAATAATGGGACATTTATGATAATCATTTTATTCTAGTAACATGAATTGATTTGTTTGGTAGTTTATGTGCATATTGCATTTCGTTTGTACAGCAATTTCATCGCTGCCACGGTGATTTAATGCAAATCAAGGAAGAAATATAAGTGTAACGTAAAAAATCATGGCTAAAATTACAAATTTATGAGTGGTTTAGTGTTACTTATATTGATTTTTGGGTGACATTGGATTTTTGATACAGAAATTACTTGATTTTTCAATAGATCTTTGGGTAGCTTTGAACTGTATTTATGATGATTGTGTTGTGATTTGTATCTGATAACGATAATATGAATATTTTCCCATTTTATTGTATTAATGCATACAGTTAATTTACAAAGTCTGTTAAAAATATTGAATTGCAAAATATTGCAATATGCAAGTCCTGATAAAATTCCACTTTTATGTATTTAAACCTATTGGTCCTCTCACTGTTTTTCTTTTTTAATAGCTCTCTTACATTTCCTAATACTTGGAAGTTTAGTCACAGCTCCCATTTTTAAATCAGATGACAAACACTGCATCTCTAATTATCAGATTATCAGCAATACCAAAGCTTTTTGAGAGTATATTGCATCGGATAACATTCAAAATAAATTTAGTAATATAATCTAATCTCATTTACATGGATTTATATCTAGAAAATCAACTGTCATAAAACTTGCGGTTATATGAGAATTACATTTGCGAAGCTTTTTCAAATAATTTACAAGTTAATTCCAAACACACTGACTTTCAAAAGGCATTTGACCCCGTGAACTTTAAAATTCTAATAGAAAAGCTGAAAAAATTGGCCATTTGATGTACCTTCCAAAATTGGTTATCAAGTTATTTGACTGGCCACAAGATTGCTGTAAAATTAAATGGGCGAGAGCGCAAATCTGAGACAGGTATAATAAATTGATAAGATTAAGAAAGGGTCACTGAGATGGTTTGGTCATGTAGAACAAATGGATTATGAAAGAATGGGAAAACAGATATACATATACGGCGAAAATACATAGTAACGTAAGACGAGGACGACCAAGAAAGACGTGGCATGATCATATAAACCAAAATCTCAAGTTTGGTCTCAAGTTTGTCAAAAGCAGACACAGCCGAAGAGCTTGTATGACAAGATGAATGAATGTGGAAGTAGCTAGGAATATATGTCAGAATAGACTTGTGTCCATCCTTGTGTAGTAGTAGATATTTGTCAAATAAATTTTCAGCTTCTTCGGGAGTTCCTCAGAGTTCTCACCTTGGTCTTTTTCGTTTTAATACATTTATAAATGATATTGCACTGGTATTTGAAAATGTTTTTGACAATTAAGTTTTAATGATGTAAAAACATTACAGTCAAATATCGATCGATTAAGTGAGTGATGTGTATTAAATTGATTTTATCTGAATGCTGATAAGAGCTATCATATGTCTTTCAATATCATACACTTTCCAATAGTATCTACCTATTATAGCACAAATATTACTGCTCAAAATTTGCATATATCCTCTCTTTAAACTAGATGCATTTACGCTGATGTTGTTACAATATATATTATTGTGAATAATATGTATTTTGGAATAATAAATAATATAAATTCCTCATTGAGAATAAAATCTTTCTAGGATTTTTTCTTGCAACTGGCGGGAATCAAACCCACGACGTCAGTTTTACAGTTAACTGTTACTAACTTGTTCCAATTCTATTTCGGTACTTTTGTCTTTGTTTCGTGCTATGTGCATAGTTTAACACATTTACTGTCAGTCCAATATTGAAATCTTGGAAAAAAAATTGAACATGTTTTATTATCGTATGGTATATTTATTTATTATATATATACGGCCTAAGCCAATTACAACAGTTACATGAAGAAACATAAATGCAAGAAACTGAACAAAAAGAACATAAATCTATTTAGCAAAGACAAACAAGGGCAAAACAATAATGTATAAAATATATTAAAAAAAACGAAAGACCAAAAACTTTGAGCTAAACCATGCCAATCCAACTTCATCCCTCACTGTTTAGTCGCGAAGAGATCTACGAAAAGCCGGAAGATCTATCCCAAAAAATTCCAAGTCGTGTGATGAATTGACTAATCTACACATTCTGGACATTGGGGCATAAAAGCCAATGTTGCTCTTAGAAGATTTTATAAATAGCAGACTTTGACTTCTGGTGACACGGTTGGGAACATGAAAAGAAATTGATTGCAACAGAGATGGGACATCACTTAAAGCATTAAGTATTTTGAAAATGCATATAAGGTCCATCTCAGTTCTACGTCTCTCCAATGAAGACAGATTAAGAGATTGCTCTATTTCAAAATAAGAATAATTACCCCTTTGTAATCCGAGCAACCATGCCACTTTTCTTAAAAAACGGTGTTTGACAGACTCGATATGGTCAATATGAGTCCTGTATATCAAAATTAGGCAAAAGAATATAAATATAATTTGACAGAGTTTATATAATAAAGTAGAATATATATTTAATATAGTAGAGTAGAGTAGAATATAATAGAATATATATTGATACAATTGGCGGAGTTGGCGGTGAACCTGTTGAATGTAATATTCTTCCCAACTCAACACAGGGACTTTGGTCCAATGGAGTTGGGACTTGTGTCTCAATAAATGTAAATCAAATTAAATAGTAAAAAAAAAAACTGCATCCTATTATTGTTTGTAAACTTTAATATGTATTTTGTAAGCAAATCTATACTGTAAAAGCCCTCAAGGCGTTGATGTATAAAATTAAAATAAAGGTCATGCTCAGGTACTTGTCAAAAGCACACAAGAATTAAGTGTCAGCAGCATGTCTTATGAAAAATTGTTAAAAAAAAACTAGTGATGTTTTTCTATGTTGTCATGTATTTATTTTACTTTTTGCCTCTGTCTTGGACAGTGTTGCAGTGTCCATTATCTGGGCTAAAGTGGTTTTATGTCCAAGTGTGCTGTAGTCGTATGAGAAATTTGTACCGTACCACAGCCGGCAGGTTTGTTTTATATCAGTAAATGTAATTATATTCGACGCCGGATACCATGATACTTTAAGGCGCATTCCATAATTTCTATATATATTATTGTAAATTTCCATGGCTTCTTTTATCAGAAGAGGTATTGCTTAGCTACTATGATTGTATCAGTCTACCACAAATCGATTCTTATTTTCTGGTAAATATTCGCGACTGGTGGACTTAAAATTTGGATTTAGCATAGAAGTGTTTATTTTATTACAAAATAACGTTAAAGTAAAAATCAATATGTGCAATTGAGATACCGTGATGCAGCATAATCGAATAGTAAATGGTAGAAACACTTACTTTGCAAATAGTTTCTTTTTCCAGAGGCTTTGACGTGAATTTATAATATCATGAAAATAGCGGCATGTTAAACACATACTCAACATATCGTGGAGAGTAATTTTAGGATTACCCAAAATAATCTCAATTATTTCTGGTGGCATGGATGAAAAATAATCGGCTTCCATCTTAGATATAGGTATATGAAATTAAGCGAAAAATTTCAGAAAAACGAGTATTTGAAACCAACGTTCATCTCACGGTTACTGCTACTAATTTCTACTGTTAAATAGCTTGTATGACTAATATGGCGTTTGAGGTCTTATTTTACACAAAGCCGGCCGTTCGGTTACATAATTAAGATTAGTGCATTGTTTATTTAAACGGGAAAAATATTAGCGATCTGACACCGATAGTAATTATGAGGTACACAGATAATTTGCAATTTGCAACTGACGACTGACGAGTGACGAACTGACATTACATTTTTTTCATGCATCATAGACAATTGGAATTTCATTTTTATTTTCACTGTTTGTTTCTTTTTCCCTTTACTAAAGTATTGTATTCAAATAAGCCAATAACAAGCATTTTCACGGATTATTTAACTTTATCTTTTTATTCAAGAAATATACTATAACAGTTAAAATATTAGGCCCAGAGAAGGAAATGTGACGTTATTTTTACCTTCTGACCACTTTTGAAAATTACAACACTATTTGTCTCTATTTAAAATATCGTACAAGTTATATATTTAATAACTATTTTTAAATAATAAAAGTTATTTAAAAAAGAGATAGAAAAAACCTCTTCGAGAAGGAAATACAAGAAGGTGAAGACACTTGAAAAGTTTTAGACTTGTATTAGCAGCGTCATAGCTAGGGACTGACTAGGCGGGCAGCTGCCAAGTCACAACCCTCAGGGAGGTGCACTTTTCAGGCCCACAGCCTTTATTTCTCTTTCCCTGCCTAGAAAATAAGTTATGGGGGGAGTAAAATTCAAATCTTGTCAGAGGCGCTTATATCTAGCTCTAGATACGATGCTGGTCATTGACTAGTTCAAGTGATCACGTACCATTAGATATTGTATAACACTAACCATCTGTCTGAATCGTCTGATAAATAAATTTCAAAAATTCTTTGAGCTTTTATTTCACGAATAACGACAAACCGAAGTAAGCCAGAGACATATAATTAAGAGATTTACCAATCGCAAAGCAATCATCGACCGTCTATTTTTCTTGTGTTTTCTATGACTAGTTTGACACCTTCGTTGGTTTTTCTGGGGCCGTAATTTTAAATTTACGGTGTTTTTATATTAATATAAAGCGAAAATGCTGAAAATATGGAATGCTTCGAGTTTCAGATTAACCCTCTTCATATTCACATTGGTAAAATATTATTTTTCAATTATATCTAATGAAGCAAAATGTCACCAAAATTGCCACGACATTCCGGCGACATTAGTTCGGTTAATTTTTATGATATTATTACGTCAATTGCCTGTAAATATTTAGTTTTTTATTGCGTATAAGTTTTTTTTCTATTAATATATCCACCCTAAATGCTCAATTAAATTTTTTGAGTCAGTAGATTACATATTGTTTACTTATCTTGTTCAGCAATTAATTGAGCAATCTGTGAGTTATTATGGTTTTATTTCAAGGTATTCCACATGTTTTACAACCCAACTGACAGCGGCGCGGTTCAGCTCACTAAGGACAATTTGGATATGACCCTGGGTAAGGTGGATTTTAAAAATTGATTTAACATCCTGCCTAGCGTAATAATAATTTCGTTACTTTTTCAAGTTTAATGCATGCTCTTTTACTAACGGTAATTTATTCGTTCAGATGTTTAATATGTGAGGAAAACTACAATCTGTATAAATATTAATATGAAATATGTATGCAAATTAGTAGTAATTGATTACTATAAACTGTCCATCTCCCAAATTTAGTGGCTAATTTAGCTTGTTTAAATGGTAAAAACCCTGGATTTCATCTCAAATAGAGTGAACAACCGTTTTTCACTACAATATTTTATTTTTACTTTTAAAATTACAGACATATCAAACAACTAAAATTAATTGTATTGCACAAAATGTATATAACTAACCAACTTTGTGGTTATTCATTGTACTATCCACTTATTATTTATTTGAATAGTCACGCTAGTTTACACAAGATGCAAGACTTGACTATCTCTTCCGTTGTTTTTAATGATGAAGTTTTTTTTTGTAATCTTCAAACGGACAATTTCTCACTGGATTTGGAAAGTAAAATTTCTATGCTCTTGCTATGAATGAATGTGACGCCAATACAGCAATAAATCTGTATAAGAGAGAGCACGTAGATAGAACTCGTAACAAGAAAGACAGAGGCGCTGTTCTGCGGCCAGTGTTATTGGCAGTGAGCGGGGGCGCACGCGTTTAAGATGACCGTCGTATTTATGATTTTATATTTATTTTCCTGTTATTAGAGCTAAATTATATTTTTATAAATTATAGGAAAGGAATTATTAAACAGCATGTCTCTATGTTTTTTTTTCTAAAAATCCGAACTTCAGAATATTCCGTATTTTGTTCGTGGTAATACGATGTTACATCACCGCGTGCAAATAAATTTTTACCATAGCCTTTTCTGACCGACCGAAAATATAATTTACAAATGAATTATTGAAGGAAATATATAGATAATAGCCCCGAAACCAACCGCTTATTAAATACATAAAAAGTGGTTAAAAACAAAGTGTTTTTATTTTAATTATTTAATTGTATTGCATTTATGCAATTTGTGATGCATTGTTGGGTGCAATTGAGGAAAAAAAAAAATAGCATTATTTTTATTTATTTATATTTTTTGTTGATTTAATATGGAATTAACTATCGCTGTGTTGTCTCCCTGTAGGAGGTTAGCAGAGAGGATAAAACACCATCCCGCTCTATCTACTTTCCTACCTCTACATTTATGAAACTCCTCGTGCATGCACTTTGTCTACTCTTAATTTAATTTAGAAAGCATAAAAATACAAATAAAGAATCACTAACTTCGTGATTTTCTATGTTTTTTAACAGTTAAACTACTAAAGTATTTATTTTGTTCTAAATATAATAATTATAATGAAATCAGGCGAGAGTGTAAATCTAAGTCAGGTATAATTGATAAGATTAAGAAAGTCTCTGTGATGGTTTGGTCATGTATAATGAATAGAGAAATAATGGTAAAACAGGTATATATGGCGAAATGAACGGTATTGTGGGGCCAGTACGACCAAGGAAGACTGGGCATGATCGGATAAACCCAAACTTAAAGTCTGGTCGTGTCAAAAGCGAGCAGAAACGAAGGGCATATATTACAAGATGTATGAATGTGGAGGAAACTAGGAATTTATGCCAGTATAGACATGTGTGGCAGTCTATCCTCTCTGCCTACACCTATGGAGATTTGGTGTGATGGTAGTAGTAGTATAACTCATCAAAAGAGTCTGATTTAAGCTAAATAATTGTTACATTCTTGTCAAAATGGAAAAATGAGTTGCATGTAACGAATTGGATAAAACAATCCATTTTTACAAAAACACAACTTTTTTTTACAAAAAAAAGAAATATAGGCGTTCTTATGATTTCCCAAATATTTCAATTTTGGGGGCCATTTTCAAAGAGTTGAAAATTAATAACTCACTTAAAATGGGAACCAAGTTGTAGTAGAGCGGGGTGCGAACCTCGGAGGTCTAATCTCTGAGCACTCCAGCCACGGGACCGCAACCCATATTTTTTTGAATGTAACTTTTTTTAGTGTAACTGACCCTTAGTTAGGGATTTATGTGTATGTACAGTGTGTTTAAATATTTAATAAGCCTATGTTGGTGCCTTAGTTCCTGTGTTTTAACTTTTAACCCTTTATAGGACACATATTTTTTGTTGATTTACGTCTTGCTAACCTAATAAAATATATTATTTTTTAAGATAATAAACATACTGAGCCAGTATCTTGTGACATAAGACTTATTATTAATATGAAATATTTAAAAATAAATACCTCAATTCTTGTGGCATATTTATGTACCACTTTGTTCTATAAAATTTCAAGATTTTGTGGATACTCCGAGATAAAAATAATGTTACTAATTTCTTGTCTATATTTAAGAAAATCACTTGTAGTTTGGCATTACATCGTGTATTGTTATGAATTATATATATTTTTTTCCAGCATCAAATGAGTTGGTGTTCATAAACTTCTACGCGGAATGGTGCCGATTCAGTAATATGCTGCAGCCAATATTTGACGATGCAGCGGACAAAGTGGCTCTGGAGTTTCCGGATGCTGGTCGCGTCGTTATGGGGAAAGTGGATTGTGACAAGGAAAACTCTGTGGCAACAAGATTCCAGATCTCTAAATATCCCACCTTGAAGATTATTAGAAATGGCCAGCCAACTAAGAGAGAATACAGAGGTTTCCATACTTAATTACTAGCAATTTTACCATCATCAACATCATCATTCCCTTTTCCGCACCCAATGGTTCATAAGGAACTATATTTGTGAAGGTGAGGTAAACAATGAAATTTTGTAATGAGGAAGCTCAGTGCAACGGGAAATTGGTAATTGTGTAGCGAAGTTTCTCAAAAATGTATAAAAAAATTAACTACTTTGAACGAACATCACTAGTTCTCCGAACTCAACCAATGACTGAGTATTGTGATACATTTCCGGTTACTGGGGAGCCAACCCGCCACAACTCGCCGTAGAGAACTTGTGATGTCACAGGCGGAGTCATTTCAAAATCATAAAACTTTGAAAATTTATAGCGCTGATAATACAATGCATAAAAATATTTTTAAAAAAAAGGCTTGAAAGTCTATTAACAAATAAAAAAAACCACTGAGTTTCCCCATTTAAATAACCTTTAAAATCAATACTTCACGTCCACTCTGCCAGGAATCGAGTGTTTTTTATGATAGCCATTGGCTGTTGGAAACTAGTCACTTTATATTATTCATAATACTAATACATAGTGGCATAAAGTAACATTCTAATGTTTGCATTATTTTGTAAACATATGTAGTGCTGAAAGTTATTTAATTATATGAGAATAAAGAATATAATTGTTTGTAAAAGGTATCTTAATGTGTTACTCTTAAATCTCCGTGTTTAAAACAAATATGGTTATCTCAGAGCGTAATAAGGTTAGTGTAAGGTGATTTAAGTAAAAATGTAATATATGTATATCTCTTGAGCGATGAAATTTGATTCATAGATAAATATATTTACAAAAATATAAAATATGTAGTAGTATACATATGCCCTCGCGGCTTGAAGCTGACACGTGAACATCTAAAGTACAAAAACAATAAAGCATTACGCAGTTTCTCTGTAGGGGTAAACGAGAGGATAAATGCCATATCACTCTTTCTTTGCATACAGTCCTCGCTTATTCTACATTCATATATCTTAGAGATGGGCATTTCGGTTTTTTTTTATAAACTGCAATAACAGTTACCGTATCACAAATTAAGCTGTTTTGTGAAAACATTAAAAAAATAACAGTTTAGCGCAGTGGGTGACATCCCCCCCCAAAAATTTCTCAATTTAAACACATAAAATAATTTTTTTGGCTTCCCATTTCCCTTATTGCATAAAATATTATGTAAAAAAGATACGAAAGTTTTTTCCGTTGCTCAATTTTTGATAATTGAGAAGTGAAAAATTACTAATTTTCTAAAACGTTTTTTCGTTTTTAAAACTATTATTTAATGTACGAGTATTTTATAGGAACCTCATTTTATGAAATACCACTAATATTTTTTAGCTAAAAACTATTACTAAATGCAAATAGAGACCTTTAAATTGACAAAATGTCATTTAATTTATACCTATAATTATGTTTTGATTCGGATTATATCCGTAATATATGTACTTAATTATTTATTTAACATTTTTCATAAATTACCCACATTAAAATATTAATATATATAAGATATTGCCAGCGCTAATTATTTGATGCACGTATGCGGCGGTTTTTTTTTAACTTACATTGTTTATGCGATTTTATGTGAAATTGAGCCACATAGTATATTTTGCATTCCTTTTATACGAATGGAGGTTTATGAAATGATTTTGTATGAAAAACCAACACGCTTGTGAATGTAATATTTAAACCATGCATATACAGCAGGGCCTGGATAGTCCGAACCCCAGCTAATCCAAACGCCTCTATAATCCTAACGACCCCCCTATCTCTGTGAAGACTCTGTGGCCCTTGTTATTTGAATCAGATGACATTTCCGGGCAAGTATGAATATAATACATGCAATACATGAATAGTCAATTACCTATTGCCAAAATGGTGAAAGTCACTCAGCATATAATATGATCACTCAACCTAGCTGATGACAGGTCATAAGCTCTGTAAATGCCTAGACTTCCGTATTCACAACAGCTTCATTTCTGTTGAAACTATCGAAAAATGTTCATGGAATGTGTTAAACGCGAGTTAAATCCTAACCAAGGTTGCTTTTATTATTTTATTATTATTATTTTAATTTGTTGCACTGTTATGTTTTGTTGTTGTAACCTGTCTCAATAAAGTTTTCTCAATAAGCCCACATAATCAATCGTCAATCACGTGTCAAACTATCATTCTGTGTTTTTTGTTATTGATTTATGTAATTATTGAAATGATTTCCAATGTTTATACAGCAGCTGTGATGTTTGTTTCATAATAAGTATTTACCACATTTCTAATATCCCGTTAATACACGTACATTATGGATCAAATTTATTTCATCAAATAATGTTTTATCTGAATTTGTTTTTTGTATTATGAGGCGCCAAGAGCCATAGGAGCTTAAGTGACATTTGACAACAATTTAATCCGAGTATATGGTTAGATGTAAAAGAAATCCTGTTTTAAGCCGCACTTACTTGAGGCTAAAAAAACAAAAAATAATTGTATTTAAGTTTCACAAAAAATTATGCCAGAGAAACATAACCGCCAAATTTGTATGAGCTGTCAGTTTATGTTAAGAAAAAATTGTAACACTGACCTTAGTCATTTTATATAAAAAGCAAAAGTAAAAAATTCTTGTTTTGATTGTTGTTTATATTTTTAAGTCTATAATAATTAATTACAATGCAGAAAGTGGTTGTTGAAAGGCTGTAGCACTTTTAAGGGTATAAAAATCTTAAGAGTCCATACTATTCCATAGTTTGTAAGAATTTTTGAAAAAGGGGCGTAGTCGTATGTTTAGTGAAGACGTCTTTCGTTTCCAGATGTTTACAAAACAGGGTTGTCACAAATGGAAGACTCTCGGTGAATTTTTACAGAGATTCGTAGGGAGTACAATAAAATGTTTATTTTAATTTAGTAACAAGTTTACTAAAAACATTTTTATTAAATAAAAGTAAGCAATAATAAACATTATAAATGACATTGTGAGGTACATTAATTAATTTAATAAATAAATATACAAATATAGTAAAAAGTTAAAAAGCAATAATGTAAGTTTATTGATTTTGAAAGATAACCATTTTGTTGAAATATTGTCTCACTCTGACGGCAGGTTGTACTGCTGATTTAGCCAGAAAGTGAAGCCTGACATCTAAATAGCACATAGCACATAGAAGGAGAAAAAGTTTTAAAAAAACGCTGACAGGTACCTTATTTCAGATGTTTTTAGTAAAAAACATTTCTAGATTTTTGGGGGAAAAAATGGTACATCCCTCGACTTTCCAACATTCAACATTCATTCACACACAGTTTCAGGAACCAATTGTGAGTGAAAGTCGAGGGCCAATATTGTAAGAAATGTGTTGAAACAGGAAAAAAATGTAATAGATTGTAAACTTTTTTCTTGTACTAAATAAACTATAGTATGTTTATACTGCTTTCTACATTGTTAGTCATGTGAGTTCATTGTCGTTAATGATTGATATTATAAATTGCAGGGCAGCGCTCGATCGAGGCATTTGCTGACTTTGTTCGAAAGGAATTGACGGATCCCATCAAAGAATTTCACTCTCTATCAGAGTTGACAAGCTTGGAATCCAATAAAAGAATGATCATCGGTTACTTTGACAGGCGCGACATGCCAGAGTACCACATATTCCGTCGTGTAGCCACTTCCCTGAAGGAAGACTGCCAGTTCCTTGTCGGGTTTGGAGACGTGTCAGCTCAGATGCATCCACCAGGTAACGAAACACAGAGTATGTCTTTATTATTTTTTTCAAATATTATGTGATGAATATAGAAGAAATATTTCAAACAAAAATATTGTTTTTATCAGTTTAATTTTCAAAATATCTGTGCCTCTGCGCTTGCAAAGCATGGCCAGATTTACAATTTTACAAGCACATAAAACACTATCTCAATAATTTTTACATCATAATGGCTGGTAAAAAAAAAATATGTCCGGAATAATTTTTCATAGATAAATAACAAAATAAATTTTCAAATACAAATAAATGTGTGGTTCACTGAATCACCGCTAACGCGCTAAGTCAGCTGATCTGATATTTAATTTTCTGTAAAGTGTCACATACATGTACGATTTAAACTAAACTCATAATGTACCGCTGTGAGCGGCCTATTAGAAATCTGAGCTGCGGCTCAACAGCTCAAAGCGTTTGAACCGTCTTTTTGAACCAGTTCAAAATTGAGTTTCCCATACCTACCTGTAGTAAATTACAAAGTATTATTCCCCAGGAGTTACTACAACTAAATTAGGGACTGAAGTAGTACTAAATAATTATATAAATGTGATAATTGTATTTTATTTCCAAGTAAATATTAAAATATACTAAACAAACTAAATTCCAGTAACTCTGAAGACCAGTCACCTTTGTCTTAAAAAATCTTTTAGTTATTTAAAAAATATATATGTAAACATTTTTATTTATTTTATGACAATAATTTTAGATTATAGCAGGCTCTCACAAATATCTGTACATCTGAAGTTCCTCCTTACATACTCTTCTCTAACCCTGTGAACCTGTTTGGATACGGGACCCTTTTACGAGTAAAATAAGATCTTGCGACCCCTCCTTCAGATCCTTAATTTTATTAAACTTTTGGCTTGCTTGGGGTGGGGGGTCCCCGTTACAAACTAGGGAAATTTAAATAAAATTATGACCCCGGGGGTGGGGTAGTGCCAAATTACTTTATGTTGTGACTGCGAGTATCCCATGCAAGGCCTAAAAAGATCCGGTTACTACATGTATGACTGTTATTTAAACCTTTGCTTTTTACTTTTGCCTTACATGTGACTGTGACCCCCAAGCGAGGCTTGAAGGCAGCCCACGGGTTGGAAAACACTGCTCTAACCTGACTAACTAATATTTTAATATGTTTTGTTTCTTCATTAAGTAACTGGCAACTATTGAACATTTTTGATAAAGATAATAACTACATATCTTGAGCCATAGATAAAAAAACCAATTTGTAAGTGAAATGCTAATTTGTATTCCCACAAGTTATCAGGACTGTTATAATAAGTACTTATGTAGAGAAAATATAAAATATGAAGTTAAATGTTTGAAATGTATATTATTATACTATTATCAATTAATTTCCTTCACAGGTCATCCAATCATTGTTTATCGTGCGGACACAACTCGATCCAGTGAAGTGGATGAGACCTTCATGGGATCTCTGAATAATTTCGACGAAGCTCATATCTGGGTACAGGAGAAGTGCGTTCCTCTGGTGAGGGAAATAACATTTGAGAATGCAGAGGAATTGACGGAGGAGGGATTACCTTTCCTGATTCTTTTCCATACTCCTGGAGATACTGATATTGTTAAAAAGTACAACGACCTTGTCATCAGAGAACTTCTACCAGAGAAACGTGAGAAATGTTACCTTGTATTAATTATTTATTTAAACAATTTTCAGTCAATGTTTATTAGATATATCATTAAATAAATATACATAATGGGAAATATTAATATTTTTTATACTTCGTCTGCTCAACTAAAGTTCTATATTCTAACACAGTAAAAAAAACATATGATTATCAGATCAGAGTTCCGAGGGTCGAACTCCATTCTTTGCGGGGTGGGTGACTTTGCGCCTGCCTTGTATAAATCTAAGCAGTAAAAATATTTTTTTCCCTTGCTACCCTGAGGTCGTTGGTTGCATATGATAATCTGTCAACGTGACATTTCTATTTTAATAGTATTTATTGAAATGACATTCTTACGTGTGTTCATTTTCAATAGAAAATGTTTTGATAGAAAAGTATAAATTGCATCAAAACATAATTTATATGATTTTTGTTTGATTTTTTAATTAATTTATTTACATACATAAGTTTATTGTACATTATTTGGGACAAAAGTCCCAACTTCATGGGACTAAAAGTCCTGTGTTGAGATTGGACGAGCAATTAGTTGACACAGACACATGAGTATATCACCACAAATATAGAATCAGAAACATAAAAAATAATTTAAAAAAAATATATATATGGAACATCAATATGGTAAAGCCAAGGAGTTTCCTACTCAAATCCCTCCCACTAGGGAAAATCCAGTCCTTAACTCCTTTCTTGAAAATAGTTTTTGTCCTTGAGAGCTTAATACGCTCTTCCAAAATATTGAACACTCTCGGTGCGATAAATGAGAGATGCCTCTGAGCAAAAGTCGTACGGGTTTTGGGTATGACATAATTCATGCTCTGGGAAAACCTCATACGGACATTTTGCTGAGACGTCTTCTCATTGTTCGACCAGAAGTGTGTAAGTGCTTCTTTTAGGTATAGTTGTCTCATATCCAGCACCTTCATATATTGGAACAACTGTTCTGACGGGTATGTTGGAGAGCGCCGGAATATTATTCTCAATAATAATTTCTGTAAAATTGTGAGAGACTTTAAAATGGATGCCGCACAACCCCCCCAGCCACAGGTTGCAGTGGATTGAAACAGAGCAAAGTACACACTCGATGCAAAGTATCCCTGCCATATAGGATACTTTGTTCCAAAATGACAATTTTTCTGTTTTTTTTTCTGCTTTCATATTTTTGGTTTTTACTCAATAAATGTGAAAAACGTACATATCTTCCATTTAAATATGTTTTATTCTTGATACATTGGGTAGGATTTTTCAATATTCACAATCATTGCTTATTATGGCGTAAAGTCACCTCGGGTTATGGTACGGTTATTCCCGACTAGTTGGAAACTGACCCAAAATAGATATATTTAGGATCACAAGATTGCAAATATTTATTTTATTCTTGGTACATTGGGTAGGATTTTCCAATATTCACAATCATTGTTTATTATAACGTAAAATCACCCTGGGTTATTGTACGGTCATTCCCGACTAGTTGGAAACTGTACCAAAATAGATATATTTAAGATCACAAGATTGGAAATATTTATTTTATTCTTGGTACATTGGGTAAGATTTTCCAATATTCACAATCATTGTTTATTAGAACGTAAAATCACCCTGGGTTATGGTACGGTCATTCCCGACTAGTTGGAAACTGAACCAAAATAGATATATTTAAGATCACAAGATTGCAAATATTTATTTTATTCTTGGTACATTGGGTAGGATTTTCCAATATTCACAATCATTGTTTATTATAACGTAAAATCACCCTGGGTTATGGTACGGTCATTCCCGACTAGTTGGAAACTGAACCAAAATAGATATATTTAAGATCACAAGATTGCAAATATTTATTTTGAACCTCTGTCATTTAGTAAACTATATTTTGATTTTTATTTCATTTGATGATTTTGATCAAACTTGGTTAAGTTTTTCTTTGTTAAATTTTACCAAAGAGTGCTTTTGTTACAATTTATATTTCCCACTCTGTTTCGTGTTGTGTGTTCTTTTCACACCTTTTAAATAATAAACATAGCTTAATCCCAATTTCAACGCAATAAAAAACTTTTGTTTTGCGAGCTAGTAATTATATTTATGTTGTCCGCTCCTAAATAAGATATTAACCTGGGCCGCGATTATATACGGGTATCTTCATCGGTATATACTGAGACGGTATAAACTAATATCGATATTTATGTACGAAAGTGTGTATATTTGTATGAAAATTCAAAATATCTTCGTCGGTAACCGGTAATTTAACATGTTTAGAAAAGAAAAAAAATTGTAAACATATTCCATTTTTCATACAGAAAACTTAACTTTACTTAGTAGATAAAATTTATCTTCAAATTGAAGATAAATTTTGTCTTCCCATCATAATCGAGGCTCTGATATCTTCTCCTAAAAACCTTGTAATTTTTTGTATTTGATTGTATATTTTAGAGAGTGTGAATTTCCTGACGGCCGACGGTAAGAAGTTTGAGCATCCCCTACACCACCTCGGTAAGAGCCAGTCTGACCTTCCCCTGATCGCCATCGACTCCTTCCGCCACATGTACCTGTTCCCCGATATCAAGACCATGGAAGTACCGGGAGAAGTTCTACAATTCTTGAAAGACCTGCACTCGGGGAAACTTCACAGGTTTGTATAGACATTGTATCTTTAAAAATAATATCAAATTAAAAGCAAATTTACGAAATGGTTCGGTTAATCAATTTTCATTCCAGTAAATATTGTGTGGCCGGGAGAAAACATTTACATATGTGCGAAATAGATAATTTTCAAATTCTTAGAAGTTGTTATTGTTGAGACATCTTATAATATATTCTTTGATTCTAATTTTTGATTTGCATGAAGTTTTACCAGTATAAATTTGGGAAATTTAAAAAACACAATTCAAGAAATGCTGGTCGAATATTGTTAGAAAAAGTCTGAGCGATGTTACTGCTAAATGAGTTAATTTAATATAAAAGATTCCACAACAATTATTATAATATAAATATTTTTTTCAAAGGTTTTTAGTTTTTTATTCAAAATATCACCAATTTAATCTGCTTACAACCATTATTGAAAGCTAAGATTTTAATTGGGTTTGATTCTGTCATAGTTATTTTTATTATATGGTATTGAAATAAGACAATCTACCAAGAATAAAAAGCAGAATGTTTGTGCGGTAGTGGATGGTTGAAAGAATTGTGGATGACCATATCTGTATATTATGTTGGTTTTCTAAATACTTATTTTAAATATGAATGAATTTTTTGTGTTAATTTAATTTAGTAAAATAAATTGATCCATGATTTAAAGCGTTGTTTACAGTTTACAATAGTGCAAATGAATTAGATTTATTTAGAAATAAATGTGTAAATGGTAATTTTTCCAGGGAATTCCACTATGGCTCGGAAGAACCGGCTATGCAGATCCATCAGCATCAAGTTTCCGGGGAGAAGAAGACCACCGCACCTCCCGAATCTACTTTCAAGAAATTGGCTCCATCTAAAAACAGATACACTCTGTTGCGTGATGAGTTGTAATGTTTCTAGATTGACCAATCAAGCATAGCACGCTTACTTAACATAAAGTGAAGAAGTAGATAATTTTAAAATTCTTTTAATTATTATGTTTTTCCTAATTGATCTTCAACCAATGACAGTTAAACCATACCGTTTTGGCTTTGTCTGCCTTGTGTTTAAAAGTAATTGTTTGCTTTTATAATCTTATGGTGTAACTTGTCTTAAGTTTTTTTCTCTACTCCCTATAATTATTTCTTTTTTTTTTTCTACAATTTGCTATGGCATCAATCAAAACTGCAGAAATCTTCTGGATTTTTTTTCCAAGTAGCATAATGTTAGTAGCTTGCTAGGTAAATTTCCAATTTATTATTTATTTTATTAATATTACTTCTGGAGAGTGAAATTTAAACCTGTTCATTTTCCACTATAACATCTGTCATAGTAATTATGCTCGTAAAATGAATCAGTGGCCAGGTTATACCGTAATATTAAGTATGTAAATAGTATTAAATATATGTGAATTTCAAATTTTGAATTTGTACATACCCGGAAATCGTTTTGAAAGTGTTTTGCTTGTGTATAAAATCATTAGTGTTTTTAAAATCGCTAACAAATATTACAACTAAAAGATGTTATAAAACACCGCAGCAAAATGATACATATGCGCATATGAGTTGACAAACTACAAAGGATGAGAACTGCTAGAATACACAGTTTGTGAAAGACTTTTACGCAAATCATAATGTAAAATGGTAGTGAGATTAATATGTATGTTAATATGTAAAAGTCATGCAACACCTTGCGGAAAATTGACAAAATTATTTTAAGAAAAACATAAAAATAGTTTTTTGACATATTACAGAAGTATTTTATGAATGCTTTCTTTTTTTAAATTTATTTATTCCATTCAAAATTCAATTCCATGAAATAAAAATTCAAATTACTAATTAATTTTCTTATTTTTGAATAGTAAACAAAACAGCAAGATGCATGCAGGTAATTTAATTACTTATTCGCAGAACCGAGTGCCCCATCACTATTTATTGAAAATATATAAAAAGCATTACTCGATTTGGGATTGAAAAGCCAATTTTCACGTTATTTGTTTTGTTTTTATATTTGTATTATGTATACAATAGTTGCTTGTACTATTCGCTTATGAAACCATATTTTTATTTAGTTGTTCACATTTAATTTACTTAAAATTAAAACAAGAATCTTTGGGTGTGGCCATTATGTATAATGAATGCACTCTGTGTTATAAAACTGCGCATATATATTCAGTAAGTAGGGTAAGCTTGGTGTAATTTGTTTATTTATTGAGTTGGCAAATATTTGTGGACCTCACAAAACATGATTTAGCTGATATATCTTATGACTCTAACACGGATAAGCGTGTACAAAGTGTTATTTCAAGGTAATTTTTTTATCATAATAAAGAATGCCTCTATCCATTCCAATATTATTTGGCGGTGCTCTTACCAAACGCAGCTGTTTTCCTAATAAACATGTTTTTAACCACTTAATAAGTGTTTGATTTCTTAATTTTCTAAAATGTCTATTATCTAAATGGGACATCACAGGATACTAATTTGAATCTATGATAAAGTATGATCTATAGATTGAAAATGATTTACCCAGCCATTTATTTTTCTTTCAATATTTTTATCATGGCATCACAATTACACAAATTTGGTTTGCAAATACATATCTTCAAAGTAATATTTTGGCTTTCTAAGGCAATTGAAAATACATCTACATCCAATGAATTATTTTATTAAAAAATCAGTCAGTTTATTTTAGATTCAGCCTGAAAATACATAATATGTAGAAATGGCATTATTTTTTTTATTTGTTTGCTAAAGGATTCAATTTTGCTTTGTATATAATGGTCTAATTTTTACAGGTCTCTGAAATTTTTATTATCTTAATTATTATTGTTTATTTTGATGCATTGATTAACACAGATTTTATTGCATAATGGTAGAGTATTATAAAATATCATTTTTACTATTTTTTAAATAACTTGTCATACATTTATAAATCATTTAGTTTTGTAAACTGATTGTCTAAAAAATGAATAATGTTATTATTTATTTATGTAAGTTATTAATAAAATAAGAAGCTAATGAGATTTCTATTTCCAAAAACATAACTAATTCTAAAACTTTTTTCTGTGTTACGGCAAAGTAATTTTTCCAGCACATTCAATATTTCATTTGTTTTGCACGTAAAAATGTCACTGACATCTATTTACATGCACCAATTAAAAATATGTTCATTTTATTATTTATAACAGCTTCGAATCTTGATAATATAAAATTTTACAGGTAGGGTAAACTAGCATTTTATATTATTTATTTTATTTTATTAGGCAATGAGGAAGTTCAGTGCTATGGGAAATTGGATATAAAAAATGTTTTCTTGCACGCGGTAAAAATTAGAGCGTTTAGTTGAGTGAAGTTTCTCAAAAATGTACGAAAAAATGAATTACATACTTTGAACGACATCACAAGTTCTTTTGAATCAACCGATCAATTACAGTGTTGTGATAGATTTCCGGTTTCCGGAAAGCCATTTTTTTCAACATTTAGTATATTTTGACGGCTACGGGGCTCTACTTTTAAATCTCACTACAACTTACCAAAGAAAACTAGTGACTTTACGGGCGTAATAATTACAAAACTTTAAAAAGTCATAATGACAAATGAAATCACGATTTATTAACAAATAAAAAAAGAACACTTTGCAAACTTCCTCATTATACTATTTTTAAAAAGTGGTGCATGTTATTTTAATTTTGGAATTTGGGAAGAATTTGATTTGAATTTAAAATATACGCGTTACAAAATTGGTTTATGGTGCTCTTTTTTAGCTGTCTTTTTAATGGTTGTAAGTTGTACAGTCTTTATATTGTCACTGATTTTATAACATAAGAATGCTTTGTCTTTGTTTTAGTATGCATTTATATAAATACACCACTTTAAGACAGGAACATGTTCAAATTAGCTTTTTAAATATCTGTATTAATTTTGAACTTTACTCTACTTCTTTTTTATGAAAAAATATAAAAATGCTCATATCCCTTTTTGTATTTTAAAGCGATTGACCCATTATAATTTTTAATCTTGTAAGCTTGTCTGATGTCAAAAAAAGATATCTCACAATTTGAAATATGTACTGATTAATTTTCGTAGTGGAAATATTTTAAAACTTGTTTCAGGTTTTCAATTGGGGTATTGATATAATTGTGAAGTCATTAGTTTAAATGTAGATAATTATTGTTTCAATTAATTATCTTATAAAATTATAGTTAAATATATTATTAACTCAATTATTATGCAACTAGAGAAAACATTGTCATTGAAATTTGATATTTTATTAAGAAATATTACAATTTAAAAGTTTTCTCCGATGGTTAAGCACAATGGGTTGAATACGTAACATTATGAACACTCATTTTCCATAATTTTATTTCCTATCTGTTCCCAATGGTGAAACAATCTAACTTAATAATTTGTTGCAGGTAAGACTATCAATCTTACGTTTAAGATTCCAGTCGGGACTATGTAATATTGTGTTAAAACGTATCCTTTTTTAATTTGATATTTATGTCAAAAATCTAATACATGTTAGCTAACACTCAAGCTAATGGTCATTGGAGATTTAAATACAAACACAAATTTTAAATAATCATTAGAATGTTAATTCCTCCTTTGAGTTCATATAACTGTGAATTAAATGCAATAAATTATGGTCATTTTAAATATTTTTTTGTTATGATTGTATGTCAAACGTCCAGTTTATTAGTTAGACATATTATGTATTTAAAACACTATATTAAAGATATATAGTCCTCCTCAAAACAGATATCATAGTAAGGAAGACTTAAATCAATTTTGAATACAATTTTTTCACATATTGGGTGTTTTTTAAGCAAAATTCAATATTGAAATAGGAAAATATTTTTCTGAATGAGTTTGTTATTCTTGAGCTCAAAATAATGAAAAACTGTCATCAGAACTTTGACAAGGGACAATATTACCATTCGAAAGTTTTATCACAACTAAAAAACACCTTTTAGTATATATTTTTTTAATTGCCAATATTGTTTTTAAAGTATTTGAAATGATTGCCTTTTAATTCTGTTAGAAATTTTTTGGTGACTTTTTGCAATTATCTGAGTAGTGAATTAGACCGTTAAGGAATTTTTATATTAAACTGTTACTTAAATCTCGTTGGTGTTTCAAGAATTACCTGAAAAATGAAGTGGACGATTGATGTATCTTATCAACAATATTTTGAGTTCTTCCAAATTTTTGTAGATAAAGACTGGATCACCCCTGTTCAATCTCTTAAATGTTATTATTTATATTAATAAACATTTGGATTAGTATTATATTTGACAATGTAATACTTAGTTTAGATTAGAAATTCAATCTATTACGTATATTGCTCTATATTTTATTGAATTTTGTAATATTTTTTGTGTGGTATCAGGCCTCTGTTTGTAATAATTAAATTAATGATCTTTGCAAAAAATGTTAATCAATAATATTGATAATTTTCACATCTTTTTTAGAAATAACATTTAAATTTTTTTTAATTTCCACTACTATCCTGATCAACTAGTTCATAATATTAAAGAAAAAATATTTATGATTAAATATTAAATAATAATTGTAGGAGTAATATTATCATAATCTTAAAAAATATCTGTCTTCCTATTCTATTTTTTCACTCAGAATATCTACATGCCTTTCGTTTTTCTTCTTAAATTTTTCCAGCTTTTAATCAATTGTTATTTTTAATATAAGGCACAATCATTGAATATGCTTATATAGTGAAGCAGAGACGGAAATAGAAATGCTTTAATGATAATAAAAAAACAGTATATTAAAATGTTTAAAATATTAATTATAAAAATCGTCAGGTCCTTGCAAAAGTTAAGAATCTGCATAAAGTCGAATTACCTTATTTACATATAATGGTGCATGGGGTACTGCACTGATACTTCAATTACAGCATAATTTGTAACACACCAGTCTTACTGTTCTAACGTCGGTCCCTGGACCATAAAACGATCCAGTCAAAAAACACCTATTAAATAAATACAGACCTTGCTGGAAATCAAAACTGGGTTCTCAAATGTGGTAGGCATACAAAATAGAATGATATCCACTTAATTTCCTTTACAGAATTTACATATATTCAAGAATTATTTATGTTTATAAAATAAAATTGCGAAAAGGCAGGTTCATATCTTTTGCATGGACACATATTATGTGTAATTTCCATAGATTTTATTGATTACTATCAATAGAGCATCACATTTATATGTTTAATTTAATTACTTACATTATTTTGCTTTGGTTTAATGATAATTATATCATGTACTTCCCTTTGGGACAATAAATAAATTGTAAATATTTCAGAAAAATAGCTTACACAATGTTTTCAATTCTTTTTACATTTTAATTTTTTCTTCATATTAACCTAATCGAATCCGGGGCATTGGACATGGTTGGCAAACGCGCTAACCATTAGAACACTAGGGGTGCTATTATGAACTGCTCTTGTGGCCGTAGAAAACGCTTTATCGCATGTATTTTGTATGTACACGAGCTAAATGGTTTTTCTACGGCCGCAAGAGCGTTTGGAATACCAGTCCAGGTAGATTGATCTCAATTTTTACCAGAGAGTAGCCATCGACTGGAAAACACTCGTCCCAGTTCTGGTATTTTCACACACAGAACTGTATTCTCTATTCCGCCCTGACAGGGATCGTTAATGAGGGAGTTCAGTGTTTTTTTTATTTATTTGTTAATAGACTATAAAGCTAAGCAATATTTAAAAAAAAATCTTTATGTACTTATCGTATTATCCGCGCTATGGTTTTTTAAAGTTTTGTAATTTTGAAATTACTCCGCCCGTGATGTCACGAGTTCTCGTCGGCGAGTTCTGCTGATTGGTGCGTTGACATCCCGGAAACCGGAAATCTATCACAACACTATCACAGAAGAACTTGTGACGTAGTTCAAAGCGGGTTTTTATTATTTTTTTCATATATTTTTAAGGAACTTCGCTGTTCAATTAAATGCTCTAATTTTTACCTTCCTCATTGCATAAAATACTTTTTTTTTTTAACAGCTGTCAAATGAATATTTACAATTTTTTATCATCTGAACAAGCTACAAAATAATCCCAATTAGCTTGATTTTTTCCCGAATCGCTTTCAACTCGAACTCATAATAATATTTTAAGTTATTGGATAAGTTTTAAGTTATAATTAATTGTAATTGATTGGTATTTTTATTTTACTACTCAATTATACAATAGTAGAGTCCCTAAAATATCACGTGACTTTTTATGATTATATTGATTTACACTGTTTAATTTGGTTCGTAATGTATTTTGTATAATCTGATCAACAATAATTGTCAATAAAGAGGACGTGTGAACATTCTTTACTTTGTTAACTTATTTTACTTTTTAAGGAGTTCTATTCTAAGTCAAACGTCAAAGTAAATCATGTCTGTGAACAAATATCTCTTGAAAAAATTCTTTAAAAATTAATTAATTTTATTCTTTCTTATCCTTTGCTTCTCTACATGGCCTGTCATGTTGTGATGCAAAAGTGCCGAAAGAATAGGGAAATATCACATACTATGATTACCGATAAAAATATATGAAATGGATTTAGAATAATTAATCATGTTTTCAAAATCAATACGAATATTGTAAAGAAATGTTTTCATACATTAATTTAAAAAAGAACTTTTAGAAAAATACGTCGCTAGAAAAACGCAACATGTTTGGCCTTGGCAGTGACATCGAGATTCGTGACAATGTTCTGAAGAAATTTGAATAGCAGGAACAAATAAACATGAACCGTGATGTATTAGGATCAAAATTACAAATTTAAAAATATTATTAATGATTAAGATATTTTAAATTTTCAAACAAATATGCACATTTTCGTACACAAATATCGGTTTTACTTTAAACCGATGAATATAGTGTTTGTAATCGCGGTCCAGGGCCGCGATATATCGATATCGATATTTTTGTACAAAATTGTGTATATTTATACGAAAATTTAATGTATCTTCGTCAGTAACCTGTAATGTTCAGTGTCTTTTAAATTTTTTTATTTATTAATAGATTATTAAACAAAGCCAAATTTTTTATTTTTATAATATATCGTACTATCGGCGCTACGATTTTTTAAAGTTTTGTATTTCTGAAATAACTCTGCATGTGACGTCAGAGGTTTCTCTGTCAGTTCTTCCGATTGGTTCGTTGATGGTAAGCAAACCGGATATCCTTCACAGCTCTCATATCATTGGGTGGTTGATATGAACCAGTGACGTGGTTCAAAGTAGTGCGTTTTTATTTAAATATGTATACCTTTTTTTAGTACATTTTCAAGAAACTTTGCTGTACAATTTAATGCTCTAATTTTTACCGCGCGCAAGAAAACAATTTTTGTATTCAATTTCCCGTAGGGCTGAAGTTCCTCATTAAACATGTTTAGAAAAAAAAATGTATACGTATTCTATTTTTCTCACAGAAAACTTAATTTTACTTTGTAGATAAAATTAAAGGTAAATCGTCGCTTAAAGATAAATCGTTCGTTTTTGTCCAACATACCATTTTTAACGAAATTGAGTTAACTGCACAGGAGTTCTGAAAAAGCCTTTATTTATAAAATTAAAATAATAATAATAATATTATTTATTGGGCATTAAGATTAAATCACTTTTACATGTTAAAAATAGTATTAATACAAAGTATTTATACATAATCCCTAAGATTACAACGTTGTCTGCATAATTCCAATTTTCCTTTTGTTGCTTCTATCTATGTAGGTAAACCCGTACCAAGATAGATGTAAGTTGTACATTATGGTGTGGTAACGGTAGGGTATCGCGAACCCGCAGGCAGCTCAGCAAGAAGTGACAGCAAGGAGATCCACGGTCACTCGCCTAAATACTTTCATATTTACCCGAACGACAGCGGACTACCCCGCTATCGCCGCTCACTATACCTCCCACGAATACATTATCACGTACAAAATCATATACATAATCATAAGTATGTAACCATTTACACATATCTGCATAAAAAAATTGTACATATATAAAAAACTTTGTTTTAAGGGCATTGTGCCTTGTCCAAGAGCCACACGGCCACAGCTCTTGAAACCCTCTAAAGGTTTTATAACTCTAATGAGGAAGTTCAGTGGTTTTGAAAAAAAAATATTTTTCAATTTTTATATATCGTATTATCAGCGCAACGATTTTTTAAAGTTTTATATTTCTGAAATAACTCCGCGTGTAACGTCAGAGGTTCATTTCCGCTTATTCTCATTCAGTTCTTCCCATTGGTCCAGAAGCGACAAGCAGACCGGAAATCTTCCATAGCTCTCAGATCATAGGTTGATTCACATGAACCAGTGACGTCATTCAAAGTAGTGCGTTTTTATTAAAATATTTTTTTATTATTTTTTCCGTACATTTTCAAGAAACTTTGCGTTACAAATTAATGCTCTAATTTTTACCCCGTGCAAGAAAACATTTTTTGTAGCCTATTTCCCGTTCCTCATTGAATCTCTTATGATTAATTTGTCTTAAGTTGAGGTCTTTATTTATGCATATTTCGTAAAAAAGGATATTTAAAAATCTCTGCAGATTTTTGTTTTGATCTGTTGGACAAAAACTGAAACTGAAAAAAAGAAATGTTAACTTCCCATTGAAATACGGACGCTGTCAGGTTTTGATGTGAAATATTTGTTTTAAAAGTGCAATATTTCACTGTCTCTGTACTGGTGTATCTGAAGCATAAAACTGATCACATTACCTTCATGTAACAGATCAATGAAATACGATGCATCTGGTGTTCCAATGTAGTGTCCTATGTACCATCGGGTGCAAATAGGGGTATGGTGATAATGATGAAGATATCTACTTAGTCGATAGCGCTCGTGCGTCTATAAACAAAACCATCTACGTCTGTTAATTATTACAAGAATTTCCAAATAAACAAACCAGCCGCGTGATATCCGACGGAGAATTTCACACATATTATCTTAATCTAAACGGCGTGGTAAAATTATAGTGGATTGACATTTTTTAGATTCATTTGTACCTATTTAATTATTTTTAAAAAAATAAAAAAAAATATTATGAAAAACAACACAAATACACATGAAAAAATTGATAACATTATAAGAAAAACAATAATCGATAGTATTTATATTTTTCGTTTTTTTTAAATATAAAACTCCATAGTTAATGATTTTAATAAAAATATCAATAAAAACCCCTCGGTTAATATTCTTCCTTTTTATTTTTAAATAATAAAAAAAATATACGGTTATAATTTACCCAAATATTTCAATTTTGGTGACCATTTTCAGCGAGTTGTAAATAACTCAATATTAGAAAATGGAAATCAAGTTGGGTTCGAACCTCAGACCTCTGATCCGTGAGTCCGCAACACTAGCCACGGGACCACAAGCCGACTCAAATAATATAGTGAAACTTAACGAAATAGATTTGAACGATAATATTATCAAAATCATTATTTAAATTTAGCGAGTACTCTCAGGTAAAAATCCTGCAAAATGAAATCGACTGGAGACTAGTCGGTCTCATGATGTACTGTTTATTGAGTTTGCCAGGCATGAAATAAATAAATAATTGTAGAACAATTAATATCGATCCACCGTATTGTATTTTATCTCGCTGGCGCCGTGTAGATTTTTGCCGTGGTGTGAAATGGGCCAATCATGCGATATCACGCAGTAGGCTCGTGGTTTGCACGTGCACAGCGGTCCAGTCTCCGTGAATGTACGGTAAACCCGTAAATTTTATATATATTTTTATCAAAAACATTACATAAAATAGATGAATGTGCGCTCCTAATTTTTATATTAAATAAAATTGGTCTTATGTCAAATATTAATCAGGATACGTATTTTTTGTTTTGAAAGGAGATTTGTAGAGAACTTTGCAAACTACTTTATAGAAAAAAATGGTCAACATCAAGGAATCTTAAGTTGTATGTTGTATTCCTTTGCGCGAGGTGTTAGCCGCCAGTCACGCCACGGGGCGCCACTATCGCAAGCTTTTACACGATCGGAGATAGATATCCATTTCAGAAACACAAATAACATAAACGACACTGAGAACACAGCCTCCTAAACTTCTCTAAAATAAATTCCGATTCGGCATCGAATAACGTCGTCTGGTCGGTGGAAATAAAACTCATATGCTGGTTTCTTCCATCTCCGACAGATCGAATCCGTACGGAAAAATATTCCCATAGACGCAACTAAAGCTCTTGTAAATGCTTAACTCGTTTCGCATCTAGATTACTGTGATGAAAATATACGCAAATCTCCCAAAATACCAAACTAATAAACTTCGATCGGTTTTCAATGCAGCAGCAAGGCTTCATCACAACATCTTCGAGACTTGCACTAGTGAAAAAGCCCAGAGATAATAAAATATAAGCTTTGCTGGGCAGTGTTCAAATTCCTTCATGAAATGGCTCCAAGATACCTATCAGACCTTTGTGTTAGGGAAAATACATGTCAAAGAAAATCTACTCTTAGGTCAGCATTTGATTCAGGAAGAGGAAAACTTGTCGAAATCCGGCGCTCCTCAAACACTAGATTCGGAGATCGTGCTTTTGCCGTTGCTGGCCCCTCTGCCGGAACCAATTGCCTTCAAACTTACGAATCATCGGCAGTCCCAGTCAGTTCAGATCCCAACTACAAGCTCACTTCTGTTGATTATCATACCCTCAATTATTTTCAATTAGAATATATAATATGTCACTTTAGCTTAGTTCCAATGATAAGAGAGTTATGGAAGATTTCCGGTTTACTTATCGCCAACGGATCAATCGGCAGAACTGACCGAGAAGGAGCAAAAGAGAACTTAAGACATTTCACGCGGGGTAATTTTAGAAATTCGAAACTTTGAAAAATCATAGCGCTAATAATACATACGGTACATATTTTTTTTTTCAATCACAGAACTTCATAATTTGATGCTCTAATTTTTATAGCGCGTAAGAAACATTTTTATATTAAATTTTCCGCAGGGCTGAACTTTCTCATTGCTAAAAAATATTATGTAGGTACTGAATAAAATTAACCCCATTTCCGGGCGGATGAAAAATACAATTCTGCGTGTGAAATCGAACCAGAATCCTGCATGAGCGTTTTTAACTCGATGGCTACTCTCCCGTAGGTAAAAATCGGTAAACTGGTTAAATAGTGGCTGGCGCATCTGTCTGCCATACTTGAGGTTCCGGGTTTGATTCCTAGAAGGTGGACATGAAATGATGATTTTACATTACAGTATTTCATTGTTTCTTAACTGACACCTGAAGCGTAAGACTGATTGAAAATGATCCAAATATGCATTGGTACACAAATCGCAGCGTATCTTGATCATTTTTGTTACATGAAGGTAAGATGATCAGTCTCACGTTTCTGGTGTCAGTCCTGGGACTGTGAAATATTTCAGTGTAAAAATAGTATACTTAAATGAATAGTTTTTATTTTATTAATCAATACATTTTCATAAATGGTACATGTTTTTTTATTCCAATACAAATCTACTTTTATACATCTAGTAAATGTTATAACCGTAACTCTCCAAATAAAGAGACTAGCCCTTGTGCTTGGAGAGTGACTTACCGTTATTTATTTATTAGAATTTATATCATTTTGAAAATACGAGTACACGAGAAAAAATAAAACTCATGGGAAATAAAAAAATAAAGAGAAAATAATAAAACTTAATACTAATTCAAATAAAATGCTGTTTTTACACGGATTTAAAATAATTATTTATATTTACTTGGAATTTATTTATTAATATATTAGTTTAAATAGTTTTTAGTTCATTAGGGAGATTATTGTAATTTTTGATATCTTTGAAGACGAAGCTATTTTGACCATCACTTGTGTGGAATATATATACTTGTGTGGTTTACAAAACTAAATCAGATAATTTTATATATTAATTTACTTGATAGTTTTTTTTATGTCGCGACTTCTTGGAAAATTCCGTGTTAAGTCGGGACTCTTCTATACTAAAAACAATACATTTATGAATATTATGACACATCAATATACAAAACACATAATAATATTTTTTACATCTCAAGAGATACAATACAGATAAGTTATTTAATTCAACATGGTGTGGCAAAGTTAAGATCATGTCTCTAAAAATGTAATTTATTTCTTTAATAATTGAATTTCGTAGTTAATTTTAAAAATATTTTTTTTATTATTCAATAAAATAATAAGAGTAATTAATTTGTTATAACGCAGTCGGGTAGCGAAACGTTTGAGAGTCACTGGTCCGAAGAGTTTTTTTCTTTAATCTTTATTTTGCCGCTCTCTCATAGGTCTGTAGATGTCATTTCGCATATTGAATGTTGTATCGTTTTTCGTCTGATAGATTTTATTTGATTTATATTTGAAATGGTTTATGAAAGTAAGGATTCCTAAATATTTATTGCTCGTAGGATTGGACACAGACACTTAAATTTAATAGTTATTTCTTGTTTGGAAAGTGGGTGCTTTAAATTGGGCTATTTATGATTTTTGGCTAATCTAACCGTGACTTTTTATGAAAAGCTTTCACCGACAAACAAAAAAGAAAAAAATAATTAAATAACACTTAGAAATGTTTAGTTTTTTAAAAGTAAGAACTGAAGACCCGCAGCGAAGACACATAAATTTTCGGGAACAAACATACTTTTCATTTTATTTTCATAAAAACCTTTATACGAATTGTTTAAACCGGGGTGTTTAATATTTTTTTACGGCCACCAGGGGTGCTATTCTGAACCACTCACCCGGCACGAGAAAACAGTTTTTCTCGTGATTTTGTATGTAAATACGCGAGATAATAAGGCCGCGGGAGCGTTTGGAATACCAGCCTACGGCCGATTACAATGGGAAGTTAACATTTACCTTAAATTTTATCCACAAAGTTAAATTGAGTTTTCTGTGTGAAAAGTTCTAAACATGTTCAATTCTAGGTTACCGATGAAAATACTTTAAATGTTTATGCAAATATACTCATTTTCGTACAACAAATATCGGTTTTATTTATAGACAGTCGAAGTTTATAGTTGTTAACTTCCTATTGTAATCAGAGGGGCCCTGATTGCATTTTATGACGGTTTTTTTTTATTTGAAGTAATTTATTTGTTAGAAAGTTTATGTTTTTGAGAATTTCAAAATTTTCGGCATGTTCTTTGATGCGCCTGAATTACTGAGATCTATAAAATTAAATATTCCAAACAAGAAATCTAAGACAAAATGTACAGAGGTAATACAACAAACATTCAGCACTTTTCAAACGCCACATTATCTGCGTATGTCAGAGGCGAATCGTATATATAAGCGATTATGCGCAGCTTATCATTATATTTGACTATCCATAATAATGTTTTGCGGTAACTTTATTTACACAAAAACAAACAAATAATTACTTTTTCTTATAAATCATTGCCACCAATTGTATTTTTCTCCAAATAAAAATAAACATATTAATAAAGCGCGCCTAGTGCCAGCAATGTGCCAAGGAACTAGTCGATTACTCCAGCTTATTTCTTCATACAATTAAGTGTACAATATTTTGAACATCTTAAACCCAGTGGCGGGATTTTTCTCCTGCAGATTACAGAAATTCTTTGAAGATTCTCGATTTGGAAAACAGTATTTCAAACATTATTTCTTAAGGACTATTTTTCTTTGAGATGATACTTTATCACTTTATATGACTCGCAACACATGTGGCGCTCGGCGCGGCCGTTTTTGGCATTATTCATTTTTAGAATAAATCGACCAGTTGACATTTCAATCGTAATGAGAATACCTCATACTGACCGAATTCACTGTGCTATTTTTTATAAACGTTTACATAAGTTATGTATTAAATTAATGGATAATACAGCAATACAACAACAACAATAACAACAAATACAATATAATATATCACTAAGTTACGTCGTTTGAGTTGATTTCATAGATGAGAGTTGTTGTATCACACAGAACCACAATAAAAATAGCTATTTGTGGTATATATCTAAATCATTTGAATAAATCCGTAGCATGTGACAACAAAATAAATTGTTTTAATTGAATTACAAATTAGAACCTTCAATTAGATTTTTTTATCTATATAATCACTATGCAAAGCGCCCTTGAGGTATTACATTACGAAAATGGCGCTATATAAGTTATCCATAAAAAAGAAATAAAATAATATCACCTGCATTATAAATTATGTACCTACTATGTAGGTATAAATAAATGCTATTTTTTTGTAGTTCACCTGTAAAAAAAATCACCGTTTGCCACTGGCGTTTGTAGTATCATAGATATTATATTATATAGATAAATATAGGTAGAAATAATTTACATTGCATTGCAAAAAAACTGTACCTACAAAGCAAAAATATGGATGTCACATCGCATCGATCGTCTTCATGAAAGTAATAAATATATATCGCACCATTGAAATGACCAATTAATCAAAAACGCAACAAGCCCATTTTAGCCGTGTACCAATCCTTCAATTGAGATCAAATGTTTCTTGGATTTTTTTCTTTCGTCGAAATTTAATAAAGCTAATCTAATAAAAATATATAAAAAGTGTAAGACGAGATTACTAATGCTAAAGGGTGATAAAAGTGAGGGCGGAATCTTATACCTTACATAAAAAAATATTCTACACATATTAAGTATGGCCAATACACATAGGTATTCCATAGAGAAATGTGATACTATTCTTCATAATTTGTGGTTTGGTACTCACGCCCATAGACAATGCATTCCTTTTTTACTCCCTCGCAACTCTCAGTTTTCCAAAAGAAGAAGATCGCTACCTTTTCAAACTCATGAAGGAATAAGGATCATTGATCACGAAGAAAAAAATGCCCCTTGATTATAATATTGTTGTAAGAAACATTATAATTACCTGATATTAGATTTTACTAACGATATCTACATCCTTTACTTACATTAAGTTAACTCTAAGGTTACAAAATCAACATACAAAATACAACAATAGATAAAAATAGTGGTAGTGTTGTGGGCTCACGAATCAAAGGTCCGAGGTTCAAATTCCACTCTTCCCATTTTGTCAACGTTATTTACGACTTTTAGGAAATTGCATAAGAACTAAAATACATTTCTTTTTTTAAAGATGTTTATATTAAATGAACACAAAATAAAAATAAGCGACAAAGAAGTAAGAACGATTTATTATTATAAAAATGATAAAAAATCCTCCTAAAAATATTACGAAATATGTGATTAACTTTATGCATTTAATTAGGGTTTTTTTTTTTGATTTACGGAAGAAATAAAGAAATCATTTTAAAAAAAAAAAGATTTTTGGCATTAATTTTATGTTTGAAAATAACTACCACAAATTTTAATTAATTTGATTATTCAGAGACGGGTTGTGGTTACGTGGTAGTGTTGCAGATTCATAAATCAGGGATCCGATCCCATTTTCTAACACGGTAATTTTTCGACTAAAATAACTACTACTAACATCAAGCCATTTCCGCGTAGGACCCGTAAACGTAGGCAGAGAGGATGGACCGCCACACACTTCTATCCTGACATACATTCCTAGCTACATTCATCTTGTCATACGTGCCCTTCGGATGTGTCTGCTTTTGACATGACCAGCAGTGCGATTTTAAACGCTCTCTAGGGGGAAAAGAAAGCGTTGCTAGCACGTTATTAGTACGTACATCGAACTGCTGACTTCAGATTTTGGTTTATCTGACCATTCAATGTTTTCCTTGGTCGTCTTCGTCCTACGTTACCATTCATCATTGCCAAAATATATGTTTTACCGTTTATTCGTCATCCATTCTTTCTATATGACCATATGTTTTTTGCTGAAGTAGATATATATTTTCTCACTTTAAACAAATTTAAAGAAAATGCTAGAACCCTAATTAAAAATTATAATTTAATCTAACTGTACCCACCTAATATTTTATTTATTTTGTACACTTTAATATTATAATTTTTTTCTCTTGTTTGAAAGAAGAAAAAAGGGAGGACTGATAGCTTCGTATTATTCCGTATGGATCCGCCGGCGAGAGGATTTTTAAGTCCGAGTAAACAAAAAACTTTTTACTTATTTTATTATTTCATTATTATTGTAATATTTTATTTATTTTTTACGTGTGGAATGATGCGGAGTGGCTATTTCAATATACGCTTTTTTTCTTCTTTTTTTGACATTGTATTTACCTAGTAATGTATAGAAAACTATAATTGGCCTATAAGTTTGGTTTATTTGTAAATATTTATGTTTTTGTTCTAATGGCATTTGTTTCCTTTTAATAAATAAAATAAAATAAATACCATCTTGGTGAGTAAAATAAGATGCCCCAAAAAATGTCATATTCGGGTAAATCGAAAGGATGCAATACATTTATTTTTAAATATATTATGTAATTATATAAACCTATAGCAAACACGTTGTTGAAAATAAATGTTTATACTACAATTTACGTTTACTCACGTACACTTAATAATAATAAAAAAAATGTAAACAAAAAAAAACATCGCATCTTTCACGAATAATTTAATTAGACGTCAAAACGATTCATCAAAAATAAATACAACCTGAAAATAAAATACTTAAAGTAGATACGAAGTAAACGAAAAATTACTGAAGTGAATGAAAGATTACTAATACAGGAACTCAAAGTTCGCTGCCGAAAGAGCTTTCGGCTGAATAATATGTTAGAAAAAGCATTGTTCAAAAGCGTTACACTGCACAGATACGTACCTATACCATAGTATTATTTGTTGAGAAACTTGCAAACTGTTACAATATCAGAGAACATCAAAGAAAAAACTACGTAGCAATAAAATGCACATAAAGAGCATTCTCACAAAGCTGAGATGCGGATTCTTTGTCGTGTTGCATAAAGGTTTTTTTTTCCGTTTTTATGCAACCTGCTACCCGCGTGAATGTTGGTAGTCTCATTATACTTGACACAATGCCGAACATTGATAAGTCGTAAAAAAATTACGACCGTATAAATTTTAAGTTTTTGAATGTATGTATCTCATTTCTAGGTAGTATTATCTATTATTTGACAAAAGTTGACAATATAATTTACAAATTTATTAATCAACAATATTTTGAGTTTGTCCAAATTTTTGTAGGCAAGGACTGGATTAAATTGCCTGGGGAGCTGTTTATATCAACAAATTACAACAGAGATGAAGAACATTTAAGAGAAGGTAATATATTACACACTGTGTAACATTCGTGTAACATAAATGTTTCAGCTCTTTAACTTCACAAACATCAACAGATGAAGAATTGAAGGAATATAGATGTTCAAATATGGGCAGAATGGTAAATGTTACATAATGTGTAAACTGGTCACTTAAACCAGCCATTGACGGGTCATAAGCCCTGTAGATGCCTAGACTTCTATATTACCTTATCTTGAATGTTCTTCATCTCTGTTGTAATATGTTAAATTTATTAATTATATTTAAAGCATGTTATTAATTTAGCTAGCTACCCACTAAGTCTAGAGACTTTTCGATGAGATACAATGTTTTCAACTGGTTTGTTTTACATACCCACATAATATATTATAATACATTTATAAATTAGTAAAAATAATGCCTACCATGTTCGGGTTCGATTCCCGACATGGATGATACGAAATATTTATTTAAAAATCTGTTTTACACGAAAATATTTCATAGTCCCTGGACTGGTACCTGAAGTGTAAGACTGATCATCTTACCTTTAACCTGCAATGTAATAAACATTATCAAGATACACTGTACTAATGCAGAGCCCTGTGTACCATTTGGCGTAGAAAATGAATAATTAATTAAATTTATTTAATAAAGTCTACGATGTATGCAAGAAAAGCGATTTGCTTATGAATGTTAATAAATCGAAAGTGATGGTTTTTGAAAGGGATGAAAATATAACTAAATGTGAGATTAGCGTGAACGGAGATATTCTGAATCAGGTAGAAGAATTTTTGTGCCTGGGAAGTATGTTTACTAGGGACGGAAAGGCCGAGAAAGATATTGAAAGGAGGGTGAGTGCCGCGAACAGGGTGAGTGGTGCACTAAAATTTACTTTAGCAAACAAATGTTTATCGCAGGAGGCTAAACTAGCAGTTCACAACGGAGCTCTAGTTCCAACTCTAATGTATGGGAGCGAAGTATGGAATTGGAAAAATGATGATGAAAGTAGGTTGAATGCTGTCGAAATGCGATCCCTCAGGCGAATGTGTGGTAAAACGATGTATGATAGGTGCACAAATGTCGAGATCCGTGAAGTGTGTAAGGCTGAGACATGCATTATTGAAAGAATCAAGAAAGGGGTGCTGCGTTGGTTTGGACATGTAGAGCAAATGGACAGCGAAAAAACGGCTAAAAGGATCTACGATGCAAATGTTGATGGATGCAGAAAACGAAGAAGACCGAGAAAGACATGGCACGATCAAGTCCATCAAATACTTGAAGATGGACATGTCAAAAGTAGGAATAATCGGCGTGCGTGCATGAGAAGATGTATGAATGTAGAGGAAGCGAGGTCTGTATGCCAAGATAGAGTGTTATGGCGTTTTATCATCTCTGCCTACCCCTACGGGGAAACGGCGTGATGGTTTGTTTGTTTGTATCAACATTTCCTTTAAGGTGCTACTGGGCTTTAAGTAAAGCCCGCTAAGTAGCTATTTCTTTAGTTTTTTTTTCTCATTTGAAGATTAACCGTGTGAATAATGGTTAAAACACCTACTTTTATAACTCTTAAAAGACTGTGGTAAATAATCCCTTTGCGCGTGGTGATGTAACATCGTGTTACCACAAGCAAAAGACGGAATATTCTAAAGTTCTGACATTTGAAAAAAAAAAACACGGAGACATACAGTTTAATAATTATTTTTTCATAATTAATAAAAATAAAAATATTATTTCGTCCTGTTATGGCAAAAAATTAATAAATCATCGCCGCTCATAATTCACGCGTGCGTCCCCCTCACTGTCGATAACCGACTGAATTTGTTTCACACAACACCGGCTACGGCGGCTACAGGACAGCGTCTCTGTCTTCCTTGTTATGTGTTTTATCGTCGTGCTCTCTCTAATACAGATGTATTCCTGAATTTGCGGACATCATTCTTCGGGAAGCGAAATTAAATATTTTTTGTATTAAAATCCAGCATAGTTATACAAATTTTACTTTCCAAATCCGGTGCGAAAATGTCAATTTGAAGATTACAAAAAACATAGCTTCATCATTTAAAAAAAAGAGAGATTTATCAAGTCTTGTATCTATGTCGATTAGTTTGACATCGCCAAAAAGAGATAAATATCAACGGTGAAAGGCAAACGTTCCTGAACGAAAAGTAAACAACTTTACAGAAGAGACAAATAAAGTTTTTTTTTTAATTAATAAAAAACCTTATGCTTTAAAATTTATTTAAACTATTGAGGAATCACGCCAAAATAAAAGGTTCCTATCTATGAGATCGTATTACATTTTTTTTTAAAAGAAAAAAATATTTAATTGGCTCTTCTGTAAAGCTGCTACATGTCGCTTAGGAACGTTTGCCTTTCCACCTATAATATGTAGAGTTATAATAATTTTGGGTAGTAAATAAGTTAAATTTAGAACCTTATGCATGGTAGGTGGCCGAGTTAATCACTGCTAAATAGGTATTACAAAAAAGACGCTATGTAATTTATATAATAATTGAAGGCTATCTGGATGTATGATATACCAACTATGGAGTGTAGATGGAATAATAATGAATAGTTATATAGAGACCTGTCTTCTGTCTTCCCTTTCAATCAAAACAGGATTACATAATAATTTATTTTAATGCTTATTGCCAATTTTTGTATGTATAGCTATTTTTTGTCGCTTGTACACATAGAATTAAGTCTAAATTCTACGTGTTTTCACAATTTTATTTTGATTCCCGAAAAATAATATAAATTTATAAATAGCAAACATTATTTCCCTGGAAATTAAATGCCTTTTTTAAAAAAAAAACCCTTATTTCATCAGTTTTGAGGCACTGCAAAAATAAATTATTTCAATTTCACACTAAAAAAATATCACCAAATATTCATAAAAATATTTAAAATTATTTTTACATTTACATTTACAAAAATAACACATGTACATATATATCAGTAGGTAATAATAAAAAATAACATAAATAATACGCATACAATTGTAAGCAAACGAACTAACAGTTTTGTATTAAAAACGTAAAGGTGTAAGAACCAAAAAGCATGCTGTAATGAAAAATGAAACTTAACGTTACAAAATACAGATAAATGTGAGCACATTATTAGTTAATCCGGATAAATATATAAAGTAAAAAATAAAAAGGTTAAAATACAGATAAAAATAAAAAACTTTTTGTATTTATGTTACATATTAACAAATAATTAAAAATATATAGAACTTCAAAACAGGACTCAAACATTTTAAAAAAACTTCGGTTTTGATTGATTTATCGATGCAGCCAATGACGAAATAATGGGTAACCTTTCTACTTGCATTAACTGAAATATTAAAATATTTTTAAAATAAATGTTATTATATTATTTTATTATTCCCTTCCGCACCTAATTGTGCATAGGGCACTGCATTGGTACGCCAATCTCAGCATATCTTGATCATTTTTGTAACACGAAGGTAAGATGATCAGTCTCCCGCTTCAGGTACCAGTCCAGGGACTATAAGGGATTATATAAAATACATGTTACACGATCTTAATCAACAGGAAATGCCTTCTCTAAAAAATAGTCCGAAACACTTAAAAAAGTATTTGGAATTTAATCCATGAGAATCACCGTCATTTTGTTACTCGATACTACTAACATCACATTGCTTTGCTAATCTGAACATCTTTTCACGTTTGTCCTGTACTCACCACTACTACTACGGAGCCTATATCCTTTATCTACGTAGATACATACTTATACAATCATAATACAACCTTGCAAGCTCAGGTTAACTCCATTCAATCCTCCATTGCCAGGTTAATCTTATAAAAAAGATAGTATCATATTAATTTTGAAGTATTGCACGGGAAATAGGATGTAGATATCACATTCCGTTGATAAAAAATATCCCTTTAAAGTTTATGAAGGGCTTATAAGTTTGTAGGTTTTTATATTTTACTTATTAATTAATTAATTAAATTTATTTTATTTATTTATTTCATTTATTTTGTTTATTTTGTTTATTTTGTTTATTTTGTTTATTTTGTTTATTTTGTTTATTTTGTTTATTTTGTTTATTTTGTTGATTTTGTTTATTTTGTTTTCTGTTTATTTTGTTTATTTTGTTTATTTTGTTTATTTTGTTTTTTTGTTTATTTTGTTTATTTTGTTTATTTTGTATATATTTATTTTATTTATTTATTTATTCCAATATAAAATAGTTTACAAAACAAAACGTTTATTCAATAGGTACATTCAATACCACTGGGCCCACAGGCACGTAGGCACGTTTTGTAGTGTCAGTGTATTATTTATTTTATACATAATTGTACATACTTTCACATCAATTGATGTGTGAAAATTAAAAGAAATATGAAAAAAAGATTTTAAAACATACCTATATCAATAAAACGAGAAAAGACTTTCAAGAAACTAAAATTATATTCTGATATATGAAACATATTCCTCAGCTTCCTGTCTAGTCTTTTTAGCAATCCATCCATGGACTCGAGCTTTAAAAATATTGTCTTTCATTTTGTTCACCAATATGTCTTTGCTTAAAAAGTTGTATAGCTTAGGGGCCAGAAAAGTATAATGCCTTTGTCCGTAATTTGTTTTTTTCTTTGGGAGCAGATGTATTGTTTTTGTCTTAGTGATTTAATGCAAAGTATATTACAGATAAAAAACTATAGTATAAAAAACGTTCGAGTGGACAATGTGTGGACGAAAAGTGGAAAAAGAAGATTATTAATGAATATAAATGTCATTGCGTTGTTTTGCGCTTTATTCTTACCAAAATATGGGACAAGTAACAGAAACTTTCAAACAACAGTGCGCCTGTTACTTTTAAACCATAAAAAAGTAAATGAAATTATTTAAACCGTTTAAAAATGTATTAATTTGTGACTCGAAAGTGCCCAAATTTAACTATCTGGAACACTACCCCCCATAATAAATTACAACTGTGCTACTGAAAGTGAACTCATGTTTTTGTTAAATTCATAATCTATTATATTAGGTATTCCTACTTTCTAAGAACATACAAAATGATAAAACAATTCTTTTACCACCCTCATACGCGCATTTGTCTAATATTAACGTAAACATGTAAATTGAGCGAGAATGTTGCGTACCTATCATAAAACGAAACAATTCAGACCAAAATGGACACCAAGTCATTGAAACATTACGCACCATCCCTCGGTAACGGCACATGTGAACATCTTCCAGGAATCAGCGAGCAGCCTGTTAGCCACATGTCCGGGAGGTTCACTTAAAAAATTATCTACTCTGCTCAATGTTTATTTGTTGTAAAATTAATTTGTTTACGTTGCTAGAATTCCACTCGTCCATGCGCTTTATAGCTGCAAGACGTTTGGTAATCTTGCTTCAATATGTAAAATGTCACCAACGATAAAATACTTAAATTTTGTGAATGGGGGTGTAGAATTTAAACAGTCCACGCGCTCAGTAGCTGCAAGACTTGTAATCTATATTCTATTTTGAAAAGTGATTTTTTAAACAATAAATTAATATAATTCAAACACTAAACTTTATCGTCAAATTGAAACATAATGTAAATGAGTTAGATTACTTACCGTCCATGCGCTCTGTAGCTGCAAGACGTGCTGGGATATGATATTTATTTATTGTATAGCGCCCTTGAGGTGATTTTCACGAAAATGGTGCTAAATAAAATATCCAACTATGATAATGAGAATCAATAAAATCGGTGCGTATATTAATTAATTATGTATCGATTATATTTTGTATTACGTCTTTTTGTGAGAATTTTTTTTTGGCAACCAACCAAAATAACTAAATTAAATGAACAAGTTTTCAATTTAAGTAAATTACCTTGTTACTAATTACATTAATTACTTTTTTTGGGAACGTAAAGATTTTTGGGTGAAGTAACAAAGAGGGGAGAGAATCCTTAGGGTTGTAGGAAGGTCTTAAACGTCTTTTAATAAATACAAATAAGGAATACCTTCTTAACATTTCATTATTATTTCTTATATCGCAAAATTTATCTTCGTATGCGTTAGGCCATAACATATATAAAAAAACGAAACTAAAACTGAAATTGGTTAACTAAAACTATAAATCATGTTGTAAGAATTATCGAATGTAGCCAAAAATATTATTATTTTTCTAAGCTTCTGCTACTTAATCATAGATGGCGGTAACACTGCCTTTAAATTATACATTTTTACTTTTGTTTTTCAATGAATATATTAAACTAATATATTTTTGAAAGCATAGTTAAAATTTAGTACATCTATTACTGAAATACAATATAAATACGTAATTACCTTAGAACTCCGTTCCTCCGGACTCCAGTCATCGGGAGCAGGATAAATCGTTAGCAGGAAATAAAAATAAAAGAGATATTTAAATTCAATTGTGCAATTAACTGTAGTGGAGATATTTAAGTAAGTTTTTGATGTGTTTCCAATTTGCTGTATTATTTCAAAAGCAATTGAATCTAGCACTCCTTAATCCAGATAATTGGAGTTGAGTAAAAGTACAGTAAAAAAAAAAAAGTTGTGTTTTCAAGCGTTGTCTAGTAAGCGAAATAATTCAGTAGTATCTCACCTACATCAACAAAGGTTTCAGCTCTTTTACTTCCGACTCAAAACCAACAAATTGAAGAGTTATATACGGGTATTGAAATATAGACAGAAACATACACAGTTCGTAAAGCGATAACTTAAACCAGCCAATGACATGTCTTAAGCCTTGCAAACGCTTGAACTTTCATACAAATGTAATAATAGTAAGTTTTATCGATATTTTTTAAAGAAATATTCGTGTTTTTAGAATTTACCCAAATATTTAAATTTTAGAGTATTTTTATTTTATTCGTAAATGACTGTGATAGTAAATAGGAAACAAGTTATAGAAGAGCGAGCTTCGAATCTGGGACCTCCTGATCAGGAGTCCGCGACACTACTCTAGGGATCACGTCTTTATTATTATGCCAAATTAAAACAAATATAAAATAATAAGTACCCGTAACCTAATTTTGTTTATGAAAAAGTGTAAACTCATTTTTAGTAGGGTAGATAATTACTAAAAACTAATTTGATGACATCGACATGTCAAATGAATATAAAAAATCGTAACATTCTCTGCAAAAACTGTGGCATTATCTGCATTTTAAATACTTGTGATGAATTTAGGGCTTCGGTCTGTATAGAATGGTGTCGCTTTGTCACTGCTAAATCCCCGCTGCTACCTAACGCGGCATGGTATCCCAGTAAAGTACAGAAATAGATTTATGGTGGCCCGTCAAAGTAAAGAGATCATTGCTCATCATGTCTTTTCATTGTTCGGCTCAGCCAGGAACGATTGACAAGTCCGTTACGTCAAAAATACCCGCCATTGTCTATCGTTCGACTTTATCTATGGAAAGAAATACTAGCAATGCTTTTGTTGCTTTTCACTTGTTTCCGTGTACTTTTTTTGAATTTTTTACCCTATTCCCACGCCGGAGTAGGCACCCACCAAAAATAATAGTATTTTAAAACTAATAATGTACCTAATTACAAAAACAAACAATAACTCCACGTTTAATTAATCTAATTTAGAGCCCTTCGTGGAGTTTGCAGAAGTTCTAGGTATGATCGTAAAAATAATGTGATATTTATGAACGCTGGGTGTCATGTATTCTTTGCTCCAAAAAAAACATCCGCAGATTTTTTTCATTTCGGTAGGTTTCATTTGGACATGCATACGTAGGTTACTTAATAAATAATTTATCTGTCTACACTATAGAATACTAAACATTCATTATAATTATAGAACATTAATTTTTCACTGTACATTAATTTTTCATTTATTCTTTTAGGTTTTCTTTTTTCCTTATATTAAAATATTTATACTATGTATTTTTATTGCGTAAGTGCTGTAACGTAAAACTAATAAAATCATGTACCCATACCCACGCATAGGCTATGCCTAGGTAGATTTTTTCTTATTATTATTTTATTCTGTTTTACGTTATTTTATTTTTATTATATTTTATTTCATTAGAAAGCCAACAGACATTTTTAAATTTAAAAGATATAGTTATACTATAAATACATATCATAAAGTCCAATTACAGGCTTCCACATAATATTATTAAAGTAAATGTTGTCACATTAAAATTATACATTACATAAAATAACTAATCATGCACAACTTATATTACTAATAATTTTAATGTAATACATATTATTAAAACATATTATTAAGAATAAATCTATACAGTGAACATTTATTATGTGCCTAAATACAGAACTGCACATAACCTGCATAATATAGGCTGCGGATTTAAAGCACAACATCATAATTTGTTTTTTTTTTTGTAGATTTAATTTTCAAAGGAAGTTAAAGATGTGTTGTTAATATCAAAACAATTTAAATGATGATTACACATATTGCAGGTTCTGTTTACAAATGAATTTTGAAAAGATTTAGTGGGACATCCAGAAATTTTAAATAGATATTGGTTTCTGGTCTGCGTTACTAGGACTCTAAAATTAATAAGTGACTGAATCTTAGGGCATCTTTGTGCTATGCAATGTGAGAAAAAATTACAATAAATATAAATTATAAGAAAATCTCCTATTCGTGAATATTATGAGATTTGTAGTGAAGAACTGGCTGTATGTTTGCTGAGTAACAAAAAGATCTCGCTGTTATTTATGAGGAAAAGGTTGAACCAAAAATCAAACAAAAAGTTTGGAACGCTCTGTTGTATGCAAGTCCTATGTTCTATGCTAAAGGGCTTCTCTAATGAATTGTTACTCTGAGGTCTACAAAAAAGTTAATATTCTATAAAAAAATTATCGTCTCGTGGATTATTTATCTAAAATCGTTATCAAATGAACAATTTTTGTTTTACAAAATAGTCCAAATAATGTTTCTATTTCTATACCATTCCTTTTTATTTTTCCTTTATCTTATCCGTATAAAATGAAGTATAGCACCCCTATCCGCACTCAAAATAATGCAAAGAGTACTGCATTGATACTCCGGTCGCAGCATTCATCATTTTTGCTACATGGAAGGTAAGGTGATCAGTCTTACGTTTGAGGTACCAGTCCAGGTACAGTGAAATATTTCGGTGTTAAACCACCTTTAAAACTAATATTTCACGTCGATTCTTCCAGGAATCGAACTCGAAACCTCAGGCATAGCAGGCGAATGTGCCAACAACTACATAACAAGGAGGACTCATTGCCAATCGATTTTCTTATTCAGGTATTTTATCTGAGATCAGCCATCGAGTCGAAAAAGCTTGTCCAGGATTCCAGTTTTATGTCACACCGATTTGTATGCTTCATTCGCCTGGATATATAAAAATGAAATAAAGCGTAGGGTACTGTAACGGTACACAACAATAGGGAAATATCACATACGATTACCGAAAAAAATTAAATGGATTAAGAATAATTGATTGTCTTTTCAAAATTAATATGGATAATGTGGAGAATTTTATTCATATTCAAAAATTATTTTTTTTAAATACGTCACTAGAAAAACGCGACATGTTTGGCTGGTGACGTCAAGATTCGTGACAATGTTCTAAACAAATTTGAATGGTCAGGAAAAATAAACATGAATCGTGACATATTAAGGGCGTGGCCAATGGAATTACCGTTTTTGCGGAAATTCAAAATTTCAAAAAAAAATTATTTTTTAAGCTAGGTAGGTACTAATAATTAGCAAAAAAATTTTTTTTACGGGACAGTATTTCATAGACATTTATTACTTAAAAAAATGTTTAAAAAAAACGTGATATTTCCCTATTGCAGCAGATTTCAATAATTTGTTTCATGGAAGCAATGTGATCATAACTCTACAAATTAATGCTAGTTTAGAGAAACTATAAACAAATGAATGAAATAAAATAGTGAAAACTTAAACAAGTATACTACGTACCTATGTCATGTCAACCTACTCGAGAAGAATCAAACTCCAAACATTATGTATGGTAGACAAATGAGCTAAATAAGTACCTTGTTTTATTGTTGACATTACATCGTATTCACTGCAGTTTGTGGTTACCTCCCGTATTATATGGGACTCGTTGCACATTATTCATTCAATATTATGTACTAATTAATTCTTCAAAGAAAATGCTTTTTTTCAGAACAAGGTTTTGAAATTTACCATACTTTTTATATACTCATACTCACCCTTTCATTTACACACGCACATAAACACACATTCCCATACAGACACAGAGACACATGAATACAAACGTCGCACACATACAATTATGTAAAAGCTTTTCTTTTTTTTTTCTTACTGTAGTTAAAAGTAGTTATCACGCGCCGTTGTTCTTGAACTTTGCAACAATGGTGATTGGACTCATAAAGGTAATAAACCAAAATCAGTGATCGAACATCCCATTTCCAAGCAAACAAAAACGATTTTTTCCGAGTACCTAAGCCTTATACATGACACGTAAGGCTACTAAATACAGGGGTCCAAATATATATTTAAAAAAAATAAAACTATTTTCTCATATCATCATCATTTCCTTTCCACACCTAATGGTGCATAGGGCACTGAACTGGTACACCGAGTATATCACGAAATTACGTCGTTTGAGTTGATTTCATGGAAGAGAGTTGTTGAATTACACAGAACCACAGAAAATGATCATTTTATAGTACATATTACTGACATTATATTATGTACCTTCTATGTCGGTTCAAGTACATGATATTTTTTATAGCTTACCTGTAAATAAAATCACCATTCGCTACTGCTAGGTAGGTAGTTGAAAAAAAATTAAGTACCTACTGTGTACTGTGTACCTTGTACCTCGTTTTTTTATTTATTTAACGAAGTTGTTGACAGTATCAAAAACAAGGTTAAGTAACTTCCTAATTTGTTTTATGTTCTTTTTGTTACCTGCGCTATTAGTACACGGTTGATCCACCATACAAGAGAGAAGAGAGTATGGAAGTACCTACCCGATGTTTCGTACTCCGATTTTCATCTCGGGGACTTGATTTTTTGTTCGGGACCAGATTTCTTCGAACCTACCCCCGTGCGTTATGGGGGCCCCGTCCCCCTCGACCCTGTCTCCGGTCCCCCGCCCCCTGCCCCCGGCCCCGCCCGGAGGTTGAGACGGTCGTTAGGATCCAAAGGCAGTTATTAAAAACGTCTTGAAGCGATAGGTGCGTCGTCTGTAATTAAATCCTCTCGCGCGCCATTCAGGTGATTCAATCGGAGATCGCGGTGATAGAAAATTTTCATAATTCCGTGCTACAATGCCAACATTTAAATTTAAATAATCATTTAAAAAAAAAAGTTAAGCACTATCACACGATGATGACATCATTTTGAGCTAAAATTAAATTATTAAATACTTGTGATTAGTAAAGAATAGTGTTATTGAGAATTTTTCCTTGTTTTTATAAAAAAATTGCTTTGTGCAAAATCGAAATATTTCAGTATTTTTTTGTGAAAAAACGGACCATTTGTACTTTCGTGTAATAACGTCATTTAACAAACATGATGGAGTGTATTGGGATGCCCCAACACTGTTACGGTATGCAGTACTCTCAACATCACCAGCAACATCAGGTGAGCAATCCATCTCAAATCTGTCAATATTTATTAAGAAATCTTAAAGCGCACATACTCGTAAACGCGAATCATTTACAAAACATGTTTTGTACGCAACTAAGGCCAGTAAACTGATTTCGCTACTTAACTTTGTAACATTGTTATGTAATATGTAATATTGTTATTCTGGGATATTCAAGTAATGTAGAATATATAAAACCGGGTTTCAAACATTCATACAATGCGAAAATAATGCCTGTTCTTCAATAATCACCTTGTTTTGAAAATCATGTTAATTAATTTCAACTTGAACATAAAATAAACTGAAAAAAGTGTTTTTCTCTCTAGATTTTCAGCAAGTTTTTTAATTTAAGACTTCCTATTTCAATTAATCATGATTATTTTCCATAACAAGCCAGGCGCTCTGATTTTCAGACGCAAGGGATTTAATTGTATAGTGATCTAATTATATAAATTTTACGCCTGGCCATTTGCTGATGATTTTATAATATATAACTCACTTATTTACACCAGTCCACACACTTTAATAACACAGTTTTATTGTAATGATGATTTTTAGATCTTTACTGTTTCTAATGATACTCGTATATATAGAGTTAGTAAACAAATGAAGAAGCATTTTGGTAACAGATTTATCATTTTGAACATTAATATCTTACACAAAAACATTTGTCACCAAAAAAACTTTGGCGAAAAAATCATAAAGGAACTTTTAAAAACATAATTCAAACAATTTTTTCTCGCAGGCAATATATATTTATGTAGTCTCCGAGTCGAGCCGTTTTTTAAATGAGGCAAGATTATTGGTCTTATTTTGAGATGCCATAATTATCTGTTTATTCTCATGAATTTTCCTTGAACAAGAGGATGAAAAATACAGTTCTGTGTGTGAAATAGAACCAGAGTCCTGAAGGAGTGTTTTCGACTTGATGACTACTTTCAGGTAAAAATCTTTAAAACGGAAATTGGATAGACAAGTCCGCTTGGGTGGTGTTTGCGGATGTAAAATATTAATTTTAAAATACAAATTTAAAAAAAATATATATACAACTAAAATGCAATATTTTACTGTTCACTTATGGCAATTGAAGCGTCAGACCGATTATTGATTACCTTATTTATATTCAGTACAAATTGATCCAGATACATTCACCACCCACAATCTACCACCGGGTGCGTATAGGGAAATCATGATGATGGTAATCAAGAATTACATTGAATTTAAACGGAGTTGTTTTAAAGCAAGAATTTTAACCAACATCAGCAAATGTTTTGATGTAATAAAATACGAATGAGAATTCAACACGGTATTTTCATCAATAATAATCATTAAAATCATTTAAAAAAAGTTATTTGAATTATTGCATAGTTTGGTACCTACATTTGCTTTAATTTTTTAATAAAATAGTGCAGGAGTGCAAAGTTTTAAATTATTTTATCCTTTAACTATGTAGAAGGTGTATCAAAATACCAGGGGCGAACCGTGTATAGAAGCGATTATGAGCAGCTTACCATTATATTTGACTAACCATAATAAGGTTTTATTGTAACTTTATTTACAGAAAAACAAATAAATAATTGACATTTATTTTAAATCATTTCCACCGTTTGTATTTTTATCCTAACATAAATATAAATTTTTATAAAGCGCGCCCAGCGCCTGCGGTGAGCCAAGAAACTAGCCGATTATTTCAGCTTATTTTTTCATACAAATAAGTTTACTATATTTTGAATGTATTAACCCCAGAGCGGGTTTTCCCTAGATTAAACATGCAGATTACACAAATTATTTTAAGATTCTTGATTTGGAAAACAGTATTTCAAACATTGTTTCTTAAGGACTATTTTTCATTGAGATGGTACTTTTGACATATGATCATAATTACTTTCATGCGTCATATTGCAGGACATATAGCGCTCCACGCGGCTGTTTTTAGCACTATTAATTACTAGAACAATGCGGCCAGTTGACATTTCAATTGAATACCTAATATCGACTGAATTCAAAGTGGTATTGATTATTTATTTTTTAATGAGTTATATATTAAAGTAATGGATAATATATCAATATAATATAATATATAACGAAGTTACATCGTTTGAGTTGATTTCATGGATGAGAGTTGTTGTATCACACAGAACCACAGAAAAATTTCAATTTATAGTATATATTACTTTCATTAGATTATGTACCTCCTATGTCTGTACAAATATATGATATTTTTTTATAGCTTACCTGTTAATACAATCACCATTCGCCACTGCTAGATACGAGGTACACACATTTTCATGGGATTAAATAATATTTAGACAGAAATTGAATGTATTAACAATTAGGTCATTTATAATGCTTACAAATTTTCCTTACCCGACTGTTAAAAATATATATAAGAAACAGGTAAGTCCGCTGGTACTCGGTACTTAGTACATGATTAATGTTAAAAATTTACATAATTTTACAATTAGCATTGTTTTAAATATTGCGAGAGCCATGGAGGAATGGGCACCTGAAACATCCGAGAATTTAAATAAAAAATATTATTAAATACGATTAATGTTCCGTATGACTAAATAAATAAAATCATTATATATTATATTTTTAAATAAACAAATCCCTGTAAATTTATGTAATTCTCATGCATTGTGTTTTAGTATAATAAAAGTGATGTTAAGTTTTGATTTATTTAAGATATAATTTCACCTTTAATTTTCCACCATTTTAAAGGTGTGTTTTTCAAATTAATGGTCTTATATACAAAGTCCACCTAGTGCTGTAGACTGTAGTGGTTACCGCGTTTGAATTCCAAGCACGAGTTCATCACGGGTTTGATTTCTGACGAGGTTGATATGAATTATTTATTTAAAATTCGATTTTCCTTAAAACAATTTTTTATAGTTCCTGGACTGATAATAATAAATAAAGCGCATAATAAAAAAAATATTCTCATTAAATAATTTATTGAAATAAGCTGCAACACAGTATTGTATTAAAAATACAAAATAAAATTTCGACATGAAATGCTTATTTGAAAGGGTGATTTATAATAATCGCTGTACTGGACCTGGATCGTCATGCTTTCAAAACAAGCAAAACAAAATGCCGTATGTAGAGATGATCCATATCACTCAGTCTATGCATACAGATCTCGCTTCCTGTTCATTCATACATCTCCTCATGCACGCACGCCGATTACTCCGACTTTTTACATGTCCATCTTCAAGTATTTGTTAGGTTTGGCCATGCCATATCTTTCTCGGTCGTCTTAATTTTTTGTATCCATCAACATTCGCATCGTAAATCATTTTAGCAGTTATTTCGCCGTCCTTTCGCTCTACACGTCGAAACCAAAACAGAACTCCTTTCTTGATTTTGTCGATAATGCTTATCTCAACTTTATATAATGCACCGATCCCGAGATTTGTGCACCTATCATAGTTTTACCACATATTCTCCCGAGCGATCGCATTTCGCCAATGTACCTATTAAATATTCAAAATACAACGCAATCGAAGTATCGATGTAGCGCATTATGTATGCGTGCGGTCAGGAAAATGACCATGAAAATAATATAAATATTACTTTTATTACGTTTTACTTATTGTTTGTGTCTTTCGCAGATGCCGTACATAAGCAGCATGGGGTGTTCCACTGTGTGCGAGACACCGACGGGGAGCTGGGCTCCCTGGCCCCCGCGCGGCGCGCCGCCGCCGCCCGCGCCGCTCACCCCCGCGCAGCAGCGCCGCTGCGCCCGCTGCCGCTGCCCCAACTGCCTCACGGAGGCCGCGGGGCTCTCCCCCGCCCTGCCCAAGGAGGGGAAGAGGGAGCACGTCTGTCACATCCCCGGCTGCGGGAAGATCTACGGGAAGACGTCGCACCTCAAGGCGCACCTGCGGTGGCACACGGGAGAACGCCCGTTCATCTGCAACTGGCTGTTCTGCGGGAAAAGATTCACCAGATCCGACGAACTACAAAGGCACTTACGCACGCACACGGGAGAGAAACGATTCGCTTGCACTCTATGCGCAAAACGTTTCATGCGATCTGATCACCTCGCGAAACACATCAAAACGCACGCGAGCACAACCCGGAAAAACAGAAAACAAAAGACTAAAGACACCGCGACGCATCCGGCGACGCCGACGCCGACACCGGAAATCCCAAGCGAGACAGACAGTTGCAGTACAGCGCCGGATCTGCAGCAAACTTATAAATTCCCAACCCCCGAGGCCTACGAATTTCATTCATCTTACATGGACGTCCCCAAAGCTACGAATGATTACACCGATAGATTAAGTTTGAGAGAGGCTCCCTGTTACGACAATAAGCCGACGTATTACCCCAACTACTACACGTACCCCAACGGGGTGAGTTATCAATGCGCCGCAAAAGAGAATTACAATATGTTCCAGCATCATTACATGATGACTCCGCCGCTAGCCATGGGACAGTGATTGCGAAATTTTCACCGAAAGACAATATTATTTTTAATAGATATATGGCGTATTAAATATGCATTCTAATCAGGGTAGATTGGCGTTATTTAATGTCGACTTCAGTGTTTTGTTCTTGGTCTCATAAATTGATTACGTTTGTATGTATAATGTTTTATGTTCGATTAGTAAATATAAAATATTATTGTAAATAGCTGTGCATATTTTTCTACATGATATTTTGTACCTATAAGTAAGCACGTGTGCTCTAAATAGTATATTTTGTAAGGTATATTTTTTACCAATGTTCGATTAATGTCTAGTTCATTAATGAAGGATTACCAGAAAATGAAATGAAATAGGTTTTAACTAAACTAACCATGTTATGTTCTGCAAAAATATAAATGTATTAACTTTTAAGTTGTATTTTTAAAATGCAACAACTTTTATTGTGCTTGGCTCATGTAAAAACATTATAATACACCGTTGTAACTAATTTTCCAAATTAAGTAACCTTAAGTTGTTTACATCATTTTGTGTATCCGCAACATAAAACATGTGTTTAGTTGTTTAATATAAATACCTGCATATTGAAACTTTTTTTGACTTTTTCTTTAAAAATTTCCGTAGAGGAAGAGTTAAAGTTTACTGTAAATTGCGAAATAACAATTTTGGATGATTTCAAGTTGATTATTTTTCGTCGGAAGTTATATTTTTTATAGTAATCGACACTTAATTTAACTAATTATATACATATGACTAAATAATGATATTTACCAATAGATGCCTTAACGAGTCCGAGTCATAAATAATTAAAAGCTAATATTTATTGTTCTTACTATAATATGATTAAAGTAGGCATGTGCGTACATATGGGCATTGTACATTGTATTTATATTTTTAACTGTTCGCATAGTGAATATTCCGTTGTTTAATTACTTTTCATACCGTTCTGTTAATTGTTAATTGCAGTTTCTGTTTAATTTGATGTTAATAAAATGGACGTGTAAAATCACGGGATCCGCTCCTCTGGTGATGAAACTGTTATTACAGCTTTAATGATAAATTTAATTAAAATTCCACATTCAGGGTAGGCACAAGCAGGTTTCGTACGTATTTATAACAAATCTCCAATTATATTATGATTTACATCATGTGATCCGAACAGATTGTACTTAATAAAGCAATTCAAAATTAAAAACTGATTTTATTTATCAAAGTGAATTTATATGTAATTAAAACTCCCGAGAAAGCGTGACACTAAATTTGTAGTTGCCTTCGGTCGATTCAAATATTCTATGAACTTTGCTTACGTGTGCGTAAGATGAAATTTTCATATAAAACATTAAAGTTTGAACACAACAAAAATGTATGTTTACTCGGTTCTCCGACAGGCACAAACACAACGCAAACATTCGAAGACACTGTACCTACGTGTAAGATCAACAATATCATAGTTATTTAATAATATCTACCATTTATCCAATAATTAAGCACATCAAATATATTTTTCAAATGCATTAAAAATATTAGCAAAAATATGTGGGTACTTTTACACAACGGTCATATTAATACACTGTAGATCTTTGGTTTACATCTAATTAATTATACAAACATGAATTAAGATAATTAAAATTTTAACCCGCTAAAAATTAAAATATCCATTACTAATTAACCATTTTATATTTGCCAATAATATGAAATCAGGAATTATCTCTAGCTGGATAAGATAGATATAAAAAAACACCTACCTTTACATACGGGTTATCAAATAATGAATATTTTTATTGACACCTGTCAGGTTTGCGTCTCGGCTATGAAGCCGGTGTCGCCGCCTGGCGGGCGGAGGAGAAACCAGCGGTCCCATTAAGTAGGCGGGTCCCTCTCTCCCGCCCCCGCGGCCTCCCGCGGCCCCCTGTCCTCTCGATACCTCCTCCAGCTGAGCGACAAGTGCCGCACTCGTACGCGAATAACATCGCGCGTGCCACTCCGTACGACTCCAGGCCGAAGACAATCTAAACAAGAAAAACATCGATACACCTCCCCGCGAGATCGAACGCGATTCAAATTTTCAAATCGAGTGTGGCACTCGTGAAAAAATCCCGCGGTATGGCGGAGTCAAGTCGCCGGGATTTAATACAATCAAGACGAAAATTCGAGTTGAGATTGTGACAACGCGCGCGAAGTGAAGTCGATCTTATCAGGTGCTTAATTTATCGCCGGCACTTCGAAATTCGAGTCGGAAGGCGTACTGGTAACATCGGGATTTATCGTTCGCTCTCGTCCGGTTTACAGTTCGATTATTTTTTTTCTAGTCGGCTTATCAGCCGCATGGGCGGGAAAACGAATTAATTCGTTTGAAATTTGAACTGTTTTTGTGAACATTTTAATAGGAATATACCAAACACAAACTGTCTACTAAACTTATGAAAAGTACCCTTAAACGAATTTTATGTCAGAACTTTCGTTGCTAAGACCTACTGAATTTGAACAAAAATAATTGAAATATTTTTTTTAGTGACAGTGGGGCTGGATCTTAATTATTTTTTGAAGTGTCTAAAAAAATAGTATTTATTTTTCTACGTTTATTTTCCAAAGCAATGACAATTTTGTTAAATTAATTACACGACCGACGTTCAACTTACCGATTCGTTGTATGCTTTAACAGTAGGTATAGATACAAAATATTTACTAAACAATGATAGTTATTCCCTATTTTTAAGTGTTACATACTATTGATTGGAGATTATTATAGGAGAAATAAAACGTATTGCTAAATGTTAAGCGATGTTAAGTGTTTTTTGTGACTGCGTGGAGTGAAGTGTTGATTTTATGGTAAAAACAAAAAGGATAATATTTTTTGGAATTAGTTGAGAAATAAAAAAACAGGATGAGCGGAAAAGGGCACACATCACCTGACCTGCTAATGAATGTAAGTAATTATTTTTATTTAATGAGTAAATAGTAAAAAATCATTCAAATGAATACAATAATCCATTAGTGAAGACATGTCGAATAAGCTTTTTACCTGTAGCAAATAAAATAATTAGTAAATTAATTATTAAAATCAAGTCAATTTTATCATAGACTCTATTTTGGAGTCCGAATTTGCCATTTTTAAGAAATACTTGCCAATTACCTAACGAAACTATGACACGACGGATTGAAATAGTGTTTTTTTTATAAGAAGTAAAGACTAAGCCAAACATAAAAATATTTTTATAAACTAAAAAAAAAACACACCAAATGGAAGTCACAAAGAACTTTGAAGAAATTGAAATATGTAGCCGTTAAGTTTCACTTGTGGGGCGCGGGAAGAGCGTGTCTTCCATTATGTCTTTGTAATCAGATTAAGGCTATAAAGTTGGTATTCGCCTCGGACATTAAACAAATTCTTTACCTTATCAAACTATTTTTTGATTTGGTCGTATAATAAGGATAGTTAATTCTTGTCTGGATCAAATACCTACAGTACTGTTGGTATTTATGTCGAAACTGACGACATTTTATAAAATATACCGTACCTATGATTGACCTGATTGTCATAAAAATATTACGTTCGTCCTGCTAGATATACTGTAAAAATGAATCATAGTAGTTAAATGCGTGTGAAGTGTCCTTGAGAATGCCCGAATTAATATTTTAAATATTAAGTAACTATACGTTCTCGGGGCACGTTTATTCAGCTAAGAGGCGTCACAAATGGCCATCCCGAACGGATCCCGGCGCTTAATAAGTTTTCATGGCGGATTTATTAATTAAAATATGACAAAGTGTGGTTATTGTTATGTCTGACAAAGGGGCCGAAAAAATATACAAAAGGGGCCGAAAAAACACAAGAGGGCCGAAGTCCGGCGCCTGCGCACCAGACTCGGAACAAACCCAACTAATAAATTTATCGTCTATCTCTAAATTTCCCGGTAAATTTCATTTTGAGCGGAACGGTTTTTTATTAACGCGGGCCGCTATTTTGTGGAAGCTCTTGCAATTAAAGCTGACAGCTTATTATAGCTGCTTCATGTTCTAAGTTTATCACTATCGATGAGAGGAGATTTATTGTTCGTTTTTAAAATGTAACACTCTCTTACCATCCTACCACGGTAATCTAATTAATTTACACTGCGTGTTCAGTCACGGAATTAGAAATGTATGTACAATGTACACAGATACATAATTTGGAACTTGCATAAAATCTTTGTCCTAAATATTTTTTTTAAATATGCTAATATGTCTTCTTGCCCATATTGATCATCGTGGTTTCGGATGTGACAGAGTTTAAAGAACACCCTGTATACAGTTAACATACATACCTATAAGGGCGGACATATTGCCTTAAGGCAATTTCTTCCTACCTACCCAAACCGTTCAATTTGAGGAGTCAATAGATATATGAACATATTATTGGTTTATTAATAATTTCATTATAGAACAAAATATTGATAAACATGTACCTATATTTTTTAAGAAGTAGGTAAAAATTGACTAAATATCTACACTATACTATTTAGTGTTTGTAGTGACCAATCGAAGTTTTGAATTATGTTTCGCCCAGTTTTGGCCAATAAAACAAGTTTCGGTCGCGGTTTCGGTTTCTGCCAAAAATTAAGCCGAAATTTCGGCTCAGCCGAAACCTGCGGTCAGGATGTGTCGGATTACGTTCGGCTGTATTCAGATGGAAAATTAACCCAATTAGAGACTGATTTTGTGATTTTTTTACTACAGTAAGTAGTTCTAAAGATCTTTCATATTTATATTTTTGTAATTTCATCAAAGTTAATTCAAAATAATAAAAAATATCCATAAATCATAAAACAAATTGGTGCGGATGGCACTAACGTTTTCACAAATAAAACCCAAACTAAATATAACGAGGAACTTTTCTGGAAAACAAAAATAGCTTCAAAAGATAAAAATTATAAATTTGTTTTGTTTAAGAACGGAAAAATACAAGCGAGAAAAACAAATGACTCAAATCATACATATTAAACACGCTAATGACATAGATAAAAAAAATATTTGAAATATATAGAATATCCTTCAAGCGTAAATTATTATTACATCTTTTACTATGGAGCCACAGACAAACAAAGCACCCTTTTACAATCTCTCGAGCAGATCCCAGAAGAAAACAAACATTCAAAACAAATTGTCTAATCCGGAGATATGGACATAAATATTCTAAGCGGCAAAATCTGTTGCAATTCAATACACTAATCTTCTTGTGCACTATGGATTTATATCATGAATTAACTAATGTACCAATAAGAGTGGTACACGAGGCAGAAACTTGTATCGACCACCTTTTTGCTAAAACAATCAACCCCACTGGACCTGCTGTGCTTCGCACCTCTATTACTGACCATTGCACCACTGCAGTTGGTATTAAATATTAAAACAACAGTTCACCACCAAAAAAAGTGGAGAGACTATCACTCCCTCTCACTTCTGTTCAATGTACTTCATAGTCCTAACGCTCCTTTATACCTGCGTGAAAAATTTCAATGCTTATCAGTTCTTGGTTTACCTCTTCGTTCTAATTCTCAAGGCACTCTTTTAATACCCATCCACAATTCCTCTTTCTTCTCTAACTCATATAGTGTCCATGCGGCTCGACTGTGGAACCATCTCCCACCCACAATCAAAAAGATGTTACTACATTATCTCGGTTTAAATCACGTCTGAAGAAACATCTCCTTTCTCTTCCTTAATCTCTCCTCCTTTCCTTTTTCCTCTTTTTTCCCTTTTCCCATTGAGTAATAGTTTTGATTTAAGTTAATTTATAAACAAATACGTTTATTTCTATTTTTATATATCTTTAGCTTTTTTTTTCTTTTGAATATGTTCTGTAACTCAAGTTATAAAAATAAAACTTTTATTTTATTGGTTGGTTAGAAGAAATTGCCATTTAGCAACAAACTCGCCAATGTACAAATAACATTATGTACAAAAGTTAAATACATAAAAGTCGTAAACTCATCAAACCATAATTTTATAGTTCCAAATTTTTTTAAGATTATTGTATTTTATATATATTTATCAATTTTGTATTAATTTTCTTTAGGCATCTCAAATGAACTATGAAACATGAAATTTATGCTTTCTTTTTCATTCTGTATTTTATTTAACGCTTACTTTAATGAATTCGTAAGCTTAAACAATAAAAACGCGTAATTTTAAGCGTTTTGAAGTGACTTTTAACTTGTATAAATACGTTTGGTTTCGGGCGAAACTAGACCTCCTATTTACTAATATTAAAATTCGGTTTCAGCTGAAAATCTTGTTTCGGGCGGCCACTAGATGTTCGTTAATTGGTTTTGTTGTGGTTGGATTTTAAGTCTAACCTTTCCAAATGCAAGCGTAATTATTGCAAATTTAGACTGCATCTTCGAAATATTAAATTGTTTCTTTGATATCCTTGCAAAAATCAAAACTCCTCTCTCGTATGAAATAGGTAGCGAGTGTTGTCACGTGTCCCAATTCCGTATGACCTGTGATTCTGTGTTGAGTTGGGACGATGTTAGCGTAACAATAAATATGTACAAAACAAGAACACTAAAAACATTGAAAATAACACATAGCACATCAAATTAGAAAGAATAAACAAAGATAAACATTTGATTAACACGAAAAGACCAACTCAATAATTAAAAAAATATCAAGGCATTTTTCAACTCGAATTCCTCCCTCCGAAAAAAATATGAAAGCTTACTAATATTGAACACTCGGTGCGACGAAGGAAAGTGTCTTTGAGCAAAAATCATGCTGGTTTTGAGTATACCATAATTTATATATTCTGGGAAACCTCGTGCGAACATGTACGAGAGTATAAGAGCAATATTATGCGAGTAATAAAAATATATACGCTGGCCAACAGAACGTCAGCGGCCGCCCCTACACACGAATTATATTTTAGGTAAGCATTTGTTTAGAGTAGTCTTCTTCTTTGTGTCGGCGGCACAACTCTGTTATATTTGCCAGCGTCTTTCTGCTGTCCGTTACGAGTACGTAGGGCAACGTTAAACAAACTGTACATATTAAAAAATGTTTTACATATTTTATTTTTGTGTACTTTCATGTTGTATTTATTTTCTTTTGTTTGAAAGAAGGAAGTAGGGGAAGCTGATCTGGGGTTACTCCGCATGGAACTGCTGCATGCTGGCGAAAATTTTTTTAAGATCGAGTAAACAAAAAAACATTTTTTAAGACCGAGTAAACAAAAAAAAATCTTTTTATATGTTCTATTTCAATAATATTGTAATTCTTTTTTTTTTTACAAGTGGAATGATACGGAGTAGCTTTTCACGGGTACGGTTTTTTCTTATTTTTGGCGTTTATATAGAAAATTAAAATTTAGTTCAGTTCAGTGCCGAAAATCAGCGTTTATTATTGGCATATTATTATTTTATTCTGTTTGCAAAACAGTGAAGAAGGTAAAAAAATATACAAATAAGGAAAATTAAAATATGAGCAAACATATAAAGTACTGTCTTTTCTCTCTAGTAAATACCTGTTTGAGGTAGACAGAATTTCTTTTCTTTCAAATAAAAAATACAACATATTTTTTTATTAGAGATGCTTAAAAAAAATTCATACAAAATTAAATAATATATTTGGCTTATAATTTAGGTGTATTTGTAAATATTGTCTTTTTTTATTATTATGGCCGTTGTTTTCTTAGCGAAATTTAAAAAGAACGGCGTTTTAAAATAGCAAATCGTATGTTTTCCTTTCTATTTATTAAACTACAGCTTTATGACAAGGTTTCAAGTCACGATGCGACGTTCGTTTTGAGTAGGTACCGTTTGAGTGTTACTGTAAGAGGCAGGCAGGCCAAGAGAAACACAGCTGCTCTCAATGATCTTCTACTCCGTTTGACCGACTGAGCGTCGTGTAAAGTATTTAAATTGATTCATGATAAAATATGTATATAAGTGAATGTTTTATTAGTGGAGGTGTTAGCGGGCTCTACTGTGGGGCGGCGGCGGTGGCGGCGGTGGCGCCGGCGCCCCCCGCAGGGCACGGACTATTAAAAATTAATAAAGTGTAGACACTAATGGAATAAAAAGTAATAAAGCTGAGACAGTTATAAAATAAGATGATAATATTGAACAGAAATGGATAGTGACAAGGGGGCGAAGCAGGTCAGCTCAGTAGGCGAGAGGAGATCATATGTAGATTTGTTTTATTTATAAAACTTTTTAACCTAATTAACAGTTGCGTATTTATGATATATTATTTGAAAATAGTAATAGAACCCTGCGCTAATATTTTGAACGCGAGCGCAAGATCGCTTATAAAGAGCATATTTACGTACTAAACACGCGGTTAAAAAGGGTTCCCCACGCTCGCGAACGCGTTCAGAATACCACCCCTGGGCCGCGATTACAAACGCTATCTTCATCGGTAACGTCGTTATTTATGTACGAAAATGTGTAGATATATGAACATATATATATTTATGAAAATTCAAAGTTTCCTCAACGGTAACATGTAATTAAACATGTTTAGAAAAAAAATGTAAATATATAATATTTTTTATACAGAAAACTTAATTTTACTTTGTAGGTAAAATTAAAGATAAATTTAAACATCCTGTAAGAATATGGACCTTGGACGAGTGTTTTTAACTCGATAACTACACTAAGGTAACAATTTCAAAAAAATGAATCCAGGGGAGATAGTCTGTAAATAGTGAATATGCAAAACTAAAGAAACTATAGAATCGTGTTGTGGTCCCGTGGCTAGTGTTGCGGACTCACAGATTAAAGGTCCGAGGTTCGAACCTCACTTTACCCCAATTTGATTTCCGCTTTCTATAGTGAGTCATTTACAACTCGTTGAAAATGGCCGCCAAAATTACAATATTTAGGTAAATTATATAATCATCATAAGCTCGACAGCCCTGGGTGGGCCAAGGCTGAGTCCAGGAGTTTCCTCTACTCTTGCCGGTCTGCTGCCCTTCCTCTCCAGTTCTTTACTTCCAACATTGTCGTATCCGTACCGATGCAGTCCATCCATCGCATTTTGGGCCGTTCTGGTCTTCGTCATCCTTTGTTGGACAGAGAGAGTTAGACGTTTTGTGGGGTTTTCGCCGGCCACTCTAATTATATGGCCAGGCCACCTCAAGCCCCCCCCCCTTGATTGAGTTGATCACGTAGATTTTATATAGCCCCCTATTGAAGCGTCGACGCCAATGGCCGTTGTCTTTCATAGGGCCATGGACAACTCCCAGGATTCTTTTTTCGAAAGCTGCAATGGTAAATTATACAGTCCAGTAATTTGAGCGAGGGAACACTGTTCTGTATAAAAAAAGAATACAATGTAAAAGTATAAATAAATAAATAAAAATGTAAGGGGGAAGATTGAAGATTGAAGATCGAAGATTCGAACCGGATTGACGTCACGTAGTAGTATTGTGGATTCACCGTTTAAAGGTCCCAGGTTCAAATCCCACTCTTCTCACTCCACAACTCGATTTCCATTTTTCCAGCGCAAGTTAGTTACGACTTTTAGGAAATGGTCTGATGAATGAAATATTTAAATAAATATTAAGAACTCAAGTATATCTCTTTTTAATAATAAAAAAGATCATTAAATTTATATAGTTTTTAAACTAGTGTGGCATGATACTTTTGGATGAGGTGTTCAATATCTCCCTGTTGACAGTTTTATCATATTTTAAGGAAAACCATATTAGCTACAAGGAAATCGTTGGAAATGAAAATGATTCTGACATCGGCTTTCAAATACCACCTTTGAATTACTTTCGTTCATCACCAATTCGCTCTTCTGGCATGTATCATCCATTCTAACTATTGTTTTGTTTTATATTTGTATTAAACATATTCAGGTTATACCCCTAGGTGTTGGTGGTATGTCATGCTTCATTATAAGGGGTCATTGGGATCAAATACATAAGGCATATAATAGCTTACAATAAACAGGGATAGCAGTTCTATTTCCCTTGGGGTTTGCGGAAAATCGGTGGAACAAATTTCATCCCTCGAGGACACTTGAACTGCAGTGCTTGTAGGGGGAGCAATGGTTTATTTGTGGCTTTGGTATTTAGGGGAAAGTCATTTTTTGGGGGTGAGCATTCTACTCAGCAGTAGGTTAGAGTTAGCAATCATGCCATTATCAAAATTGTTATAAAAAGTGTTAGTAATTAGAAAACAATATTGTATAAGGTTTTTAATTTACTGTATTTTTTTTCTCTAGTGGTTAGCGCAATAGGTTACCATGTGTGAGGTTCCAAATTCAAATCCAGACAAAGTCAACAGAAAGTGGTTTTTCAGTGCCCTATATTCCGTTACGTGCGGCTAGCCATCGCCAGACATGGAGAACATATTTAACAAGTGCATATAGAAGACTTTATACAGCTTATGACCCGTCGTTGGCTGGTTTGAGTGATCATTTTACACACTGTGATACATTCACCATTCGGCCTATATCTAAACATCCATATTTTCTTAAATTTTTCCATCTGTTGATTTTATTTGATAATAATAATAATAATAATCCAATCTGATCTGTTATTAAATTTATAAAATTACAATTATAGACATAGTAATACAAGTAAATACCGTTTTTGCTACCATCGTGTTTGCAATATGGTTATGAGGATGAATGACAATATCCGACAAAGGTCCTTCATTTTATTGGCCAAACTCATAGTGAAAGGGGTGGTGAAAGTAGTAGAGTTAAATTCAATTCAAATCGTGATAGATGAAATCGAAATTTTTAAAAGACTCGTTTATTGACAAAAAACAATGCTTTTTTGTACGAGTGAAACCGATAAGAAGACTCTGGGTATTTGAACAGTTTCGGATATGTGGAGGAATGTTCCTTTACTTTTGATTTTATTTATACAGGTGAGATTCAATTGAATTATTTCACACACTAGCCAGCAATAAAGTATACTTAAATATACATTTTGTAATCACGCAATAATAATAATAATAGAAAAATTCATTTCTATACTTTTTCTTTAAAAAAACAACTAAATTGGTTCAGCTTTGAGGTGCGGAAATCGGGACAGCGAAACATTCACTTTCTCGATTTCAGTAAGGCAAAAACAGTTTGGCGCGGCCGACGTGCAGTTGTCTTTTCACACAGTATCAGGAAGGCAGTTGTAAGAAAGTGACAGAAAAACAATGTTTAATTACCTTTTCACATTGCATTGCCTATCCTTTTAAAGTTTGAGAAGCCACAAGCTGCCTCTCGAAATGAAATATTTGGGTAAATCATAAGAACGCAAATATTTATTTAAAAAAAAAAAAAAAAGGAGCGTGGTGTAGTGGTTAAGACGCTTGACTCACGCAATGAAAGGTTCCGGGTTCGATTCCCGGTCAGAACGCAAAAATTAAATGTGAGTTTTCTCAAGCCTAGGTATGCTGTGCTGTAATTGTGCCTCCTAACCTGTTGTGGTGGAAAAATGTTCTGTGTCACTGTTATAATTTATTAAATCTCACTAACTCCCCAGGGCTTGAAATCCAGTTTTTTGTCTACAAACATCAGGACAAACACAAAATATGGTTGATATCAAATGGTTAGAAACAACGTGATAATTATAATGAATAACCACAAGTTCACGATGAAGTCCCGGTGCCGACCCTGATGAATGAGAACAAAGTATAACATTGGAAAACAAAGATGAAAATAGGCTTAATGCTGTAGAGATACAATCTCTCATCCGAACGGGGTGCAAAAATGTCGAAATTCGCACATCATGCAAGGCTGAGATAAGAAAACATTAATTTTACCCTCCCTCGTATATGTGAAGCATTTAACAAGAATTTTAATAGTAAATTTATTTCAACAGAGAGGGAAAAAGTTTTCGAGAAGAAATTTGGAAGTCCAGGCATTTACAGGGCCTATGACCCGTCATTGGCTGGTTTAAGCGGCCACTTTACACACCGTGTAACATTTACCATTCTGCCCATGTTTGAACATCCACATTTCCTCAACTCCTCCATCTGTTGACTTTTGTGAAGTGAAAGAGCTGAAACCTTTATCACGTAAATGCCTGGACTTCCAAATTTCTTCTCGAAAACTTTTTCCCTCTCTGTTGAAATAAATTTAAATATGAACAACTCCCTAGGGAGGAAATCCAGCCAGTCTGCAAGCATTTGGACATAATCAAACATTGTTGAATTTTAATAGTCTTGACACATTTAACACTCTATATAGTAGGTACAAAAGAAAACTAATATGCTTGATTCAGAATAACAGAGAATATACGTTTTGTCACTTTTCTTCCTTTTAATCATTAAATCAAATGCAATTTTCCACTCCTGCTTTCCTTCATTCATTCTTTATAACTCCTTATCAATTTCCTTCTTTTCCTTCCCACACTCTCCTTGTTTTGTTCATATTCCTTTTATTTTAATATTTAGTACATTTATTATTTTTAATTTTTTTTATTTTATTATTTAGTTTCAGTAGTCACGTTGGCGTCGTCGCTTTATTTTTATTTATTGTTTATTTTTAATTGTTTCTATTTATAATCATTTAACCTGTACATCTGTGAGTATTCAAAATAAATAAAATAAAATAAGCATTATCGACAAAATCACGGAAGGAGTTCTGCGTTGGTTTGGATATATAGAGTGAGTGAAGAGGCGCCGTGGCGCAGTTGGTTAGACGGCCAACTGAGAAACTGGCGTCGCTGGTTCGATTCCCGAAAGATTTTTTTCGTAATAAGTCTGGGTGTTGTGGTGTATTTTTCATTACATCCTTCCATATCCCCTCTATTCCACCTGCTGACAAGCCTTAAAATAGAGGCTTAGCGGGTTATTCCTTTAAAAAAATGGACAGCGAAAGAACGGCTGAAAGGATTTACGATTCGAATGTTGATGGGCGCAGAAAACGAGGAAGACGAGAAAGATATGGCATGACCAAATCCAACAAATACTTGAAGATGGACATGTTAATAGTCAAAATAATCGCCGCGCGTGAGTGAGAAGATGTATGAATTTGTTAGAAAAAGGTGTGTATGTAAAGAAAAAAGAGTAATATGGCGTTCTATTTACTTTGCTTACCCTTCCGGGGAATCGGTGTGATGGTTTGTTTGTTAATAAACACAAAGCAAGTGCTTCGAATATAAATAATAAACATGTTCCATCATCCTTTTGCGCTTTGACTAGAAGGTGTAATATTTCCAATGGCCAGGTATCTACTCTATCTGGCGCCCTCTCGGCTGATCTAATTAATAAAAATAAGGGAAACAACAGGCCCTCGTGCTGATTGACGAGTTGGAAACTCATTAGCTGGCCATAGGCTCAGTAGAGGCCGCCACCATCCATCAATTTGTATTAGTTGGGTTCCTCTTGTGTGTGGGTGCCGATTGGCAACCCGTGTCATGGTGGGCATGAACAAAAAAAAAATGTAAGTAACAACAAGAAAAATATTATTTAAAATGTTGGTTTAAGAATTCACTCAATTATAGTATTTAATATTACATACGCAGGTATGTTAATGTTGTGGGTAAATTGAAAAAATGTTTTAAGGACGTATGGATGTATATATTTTTTTTTAATATCTGCATCCAGGCCGATGAAGAATACAGTTTTGTCCGTGAAATAGAATCAGAATACTAAACGAGTATTTTTGACTCGAAGCTTACTCTCGATTCGTGGTAGGGTAGACGTCAGTGGCGAACGGCGATTTTATTTACAGGTAAACTATAAAGAAATATCATTTACTTGTACCTACTATGTAGGTACATAATATAATGTAAGTTATATATGCTTTAAATTGCTATTTTTTTTGTGGTTCTGTGTGATACAACAACTCTCATCTATGAAATCAACTCAAACTACGTAACTTTGTGATATATTATATAGTGTAGCTATATTATTCATTAATTTAACACATAACTTTTATGAAATTTTATAATTTAGTCAGTATTTCATAATGATTCAAATGTCAACTGGCCGATTTATTCTAGAAATTAATAATGCCAAAAACAACCGCGTCGAGCGCCACACGTGTTGCGAGTCGTATGTCAAAAGTATCATCAAATATTGTTTGAAATACTGTTTTCCAAATAGAGAAATTTCAAAGAATTTGTGTAATCTGCAAGTTTACTTTAGGAGAAAAATCCCGCCACTGGGTTTAAGATGTTCAAAATATTGTTAACTTATTTGTATGAAAATTTTGTTAATTATCTCTGTATATTAGTCTTCTTTGTTTTTTCTCACATGTCTTCGACACGGGTAACCCCAGTGAGGTCACATTATTTTTATTATTTATATTTGTAATGGAAAAAAAGTAATAAATAAATAAACGTCAAACATGAATTTTAATAAACGTTCGGACAACACACTAATAGTATCTATGTAATGTCTCGCAGCAGTCTACTGCAATGGTCTAGACAAATTCCAAATTAAGTACACTTCTCCTAAAAATGGCTTTCGTTTTGGAGAACTAAATATGTTCATCCAGGACATTGAACACTCTTTGGGCCACAAAATATAAATTTATCTGAGCAAAAGTAATACGTGTTTTTTGTATAAAATTATTCAAATTGCAGGAATACCTCGTACGAGTATTCTGCTGGGATTTCCCCATGTCAACGTCTTTTTAAAAACTAATTATTGTCTAATGTCCATTACCTTTATATGTTTATCATGGTTAGATTTAGCCAGTATTGTCGGCATTTATTTTATTGTATTTTTCCTCGTACACTTAATTAAATTAATTATAAAACTCCAGTTAAATATGTGAGTGAAATCTTTTTATTTAATACCCGCAATCTCGTAAGAAAACTTTCGGTACGTTAAAACTCCACGTATCCTTTTACACGAAAACAATTTCACTACACACAATTAGGTGGGGAAAGGAAGTGAAGATGGATTATAAATAAAATTTAATTAATAGAGCAAGTCTTAAAAAAAACAAATATTTTGAATGTATAAAATACAAGTACATAGGTTTACCTCTTCTTCTTCTTCTTCCAAGTCGGTCCATCAATGCTGAGGATCGTGATCGCCATGAACACTTCTGATTAGTCTGTTCCACTCCAGTCTGTCCTCAGCCCGACGAACTGACACATCAAATTTTAGCCCCGTAGCCACCTTTATTTGGTCAGTCCAACTATATGGGATTTTATTCGGCTTCTCCTACCTTCAACTCGGCCAGACATTATTGCCTTTTCTAGATTGTCTGGCTCACGTCTAGCAATATGTCCAAAGAAAGACAGTATCCTTCTCAAACAAACCACTGATAGACGAGTTATAATATGGAGCTCTTCTAGTATCGATGCATTCGTCGTTCTGGCTGTCCAAGGCACACGCAGCAGCCTTCTCCAACACCACATCTCGAATGCATCGATCCTCTTCCTCACGTGGGCACGCATTGTCCACGTTTCAGCCCCATATAGAAAACCAATAGGTTTACCTATAGTGGATAAATAGTGGTAGAAGAGTACGTTTTGATGATTAGTAAGCCAATGTCAATGAATTAATGAGAACTGTCGGTGAACCAAGTAAACATGCAATTGTTGCTAGTATAAACATGGACATTAGAATGATTTATATAAAACTTATAGTTACGCACACATAAGCAAAATGTATTAATTGTTAAAATATTTAAATGAACTCTACTCTCCTGTAAGGTTAATCATTTGTAGTATCTATCTTTTTGCTTTGTAGGTTCAGAACTTGTGCAATGCAATATAAATTATTTCTTTCGAAATTCATATGAAGATAATATGGCGCGAATGTTTGCTATACCTTTGTAGTTTGAAGTCAGTCTTGTCGGATCGGTCAGAAGTCCTTAAGATCCTTTGTTGCCGACCATTAGTCCGGGCGGGCAGTTAATTACCCAAAGGAGATCTCAAGGATGCTGCGTAAATCATAAGTGGGTCCATATCTTCGCCAGTCCGTCTATCCTGGCGGGTAGCGAGCGCAGGGGTCTGAAAACAGTGGAACTAGAAATACATACAATTTTATTTTAATCGCAGTAAGTTCATTGTTAACTCTGCCATAAGCTCAGAAATAAAAATTTGTACGTTCCTACAAAATAATGAGAAAAAAAAACAGTAATTACAATGACGAAAATAACAAAAGATATAATTTTTTTGTGTTCCGGATAGATAGTTCTAGAACAGATGAAACGAATGTAATTTTTAAAAATTAGTTTGAATTTGATGTTACAAAAAACACAATTTTCGAAATAAATGTAAATTTGGCTTTTTCGACATAAACATGAAATGGATATAGAAAAAAAACAGGCTTAGTTATGCTATTTTTTGTAATGAATAATAATTAAATTGATTACTATATAAAAGGGTAAATGCACTTACAATAAAGTTTAAAGAGTTTATATGTACCAAATACTAGGTGGGGTGGAAATTTATAATTTGCGTGGGTATTACTTGAATGAATCGTTGTTCTGTGTTAATTTTTGCGGGGTGAGAAAAGATGCATTTGCGCGATGATGGCAGATGCGGACAAAATAGTATGCGGCCAAAAAAATCACAGCAGACAAAAATCCCACCTTTGGGAAGTCAGAAAAGGGGATCAGGACAGTAATCCGGATGCTAAATCTCCAAGTCCTGGGCTTCTGGGTAGTATTTCCTTTTTTTGAACATGGCACTTTTAATATAACTATACGGGAAATATATCGATGAATGTGGCGGCGCGGCGGTCAGATGATGTAAAGGTGTGCGGATGCGGGCAGATGATTAAAAAGCGAGCGAATGCGGGCAGATAAATTATGATACATGCGGTTGTTGACAATACAGATTATGAAAAGAGAAAAAAAAAATTTTTGATGTGGAAAATTGTTTTCATAGCAACAGTAGCTATCCATGGCCATAGCGACAAGGAGAATAAACAACAAGTATTGGAAGTTGGGAAATCACACGATAGGACAGGTGGACCTCTATCAACTGGCGGTCCATTCAGTCACAAACCCAATCCCACCAACCACTCGCGCAACCACTAGGTTTGATTGAAATACATACAGAATACACATACATTAGTGTAAGTGTACGTAGAAAACAACAGTGTAAATATTAAAAATAAGTACAATAATATGTTATGTACAACAGTGTTAGAATGCCTAAGTATACATGTAAATGTTGTGTTGAAATAATTATTATATCAGGCTTTGATTTATCATAGTACTAAATAAATAAAATCGTAATAAATTTTATGATAGTAGGTACGCGAAAACTTCATCACACGTGATATTTTTGCAAGGGATTTTTCAATACTTTAGATAACAACATTTTTCTAGTGAGTAAGTTCTGAATATTTAGTAACAAGTCAATAATGAAATTTTCACGATACCAAACTGTGTTAGTAAACCGAAATAGTAGAATAAAGGAACTATTTATATTTTGTAATCTAGGTGACCCGGTCGTCGATGTGAAAGCATGGCCGGGAATTTCCTGTGATTTTCTCCGATTGAGGTTAACGTAATGGACCCTTTTTCGTCCACAGTCATAATGCGATGCAGAAATCCCTTCCGTCTTTGCCTTTAAGCAAACAAACGCCGTTTGACATCTCTCGGTTTCAACGCGTACGGCACCCAATTTCCGGCGACAGAAAACGGCGGAAGCAAAGTTGTGCACCTAATAAATAGGAATTGAAAATAAAAATGAAACCGGGGCATAATGTTCTGCAGGGAAATTTCAGCTCCTCCTACAATTATATTGTATTTGCATTTAACACTGAAAGGTATAAAAAAACACGTACATGTTTATTTATAAAAATAAATATGTTTGTTAAATTAAATGGTTGTTTACCGCTTCTTGTTGGCGTGCTTAAACTCTGTTAGTTTTGCCGCGTATTCACTATTAACTTTGTGATCCTTTATGTCTGACTTCTCGCTGAACCGACTTGTGTCTATCTGTCCAACTACATTAACAGGAACATTATCATCTTCCGTACCAGCCTATGTTCTGAGTTTCTCGAACTTAACTAGTAAATCATTATGTGCTTTTGTAGATGCACGACTTAGAAATGTTCAATTAGTCAAAATATTTTTATGCGTTCAATGTCATAATCATTCGACACGTTAGCGAGTCTACATTTTTTTTGTTTTACAGTGCCTAAATAATTAACGTCAAAATAAGAAATACGGGAAGGGAGCGATTTGAGGATCAAAGCTAATAAATCGAATTTAATGTTTTTTAAAAGGAATGAAAGTATGACTAAATTTGAGATCACTGTTGATGGTATTCTAAAACAAGTTAAGGAATTTGTGTAGGTAAGCGTGTTTACTAGGGATGGAAACACCGAGATACATATATTGCGAATGGTGCAATAAAATCAACCATGGCGAATAAAAATATTTGTCGCAGGAGGCAAAACTAGCAGTTCACAATGGAGTTATGGTGACGACCCTTATGTATGGGAGAAAAACAATTATGAAAGTAGGCTAAATGCTGTCAAAATGCAATCTATTGGCGAATGTGTGGTAAAACTACAGTGGCGGCCATATAAATTTCACTTATTGAGGTTTTTCAGAAATTGCATCAAGTGTGAATTTAACTTTGATGTTTTTTTTAAAAAATAATTTTAATTTAATAAAATATATATTTAAATGAGATAACAATTAAAATCTCGGCTTGCCTTACCTTGCCAAGAATTTTAAATTAAAATAAATAAATATTTGAAAAATGTTATAATAGATTTACAATAAAAAGAGCAACCATTTTTTTTTTATAACCAATTTTTTTTTCTAAAGACACTAAATATTATCATAAAATACTGAATTTCAAATATTTTGTGGCCCTTTCTTTTCCCTTAATGACTGCAGCAATTCGATAAAAAAATTGAAAAAATTACATTTTAAATTCATAGTGCTTTCTTCAGCTCTTTTGCAGGCTGGGGTTAAAAACTTTTTATTGCCCCTAGTATTGTCCAAATTTCTCTGATAGGGTTAAAAGAGCCGTTTACATGTGGACAATACAATACTGTCTTGTCCTAGCTCCGTGAACAGCCTCAACCGCGCGGGACGGAACGCAGGGACAATACGAAAATTCGGCTGATGTTTACACGTGTTAACATTGTTAACGAGCGAGTTTACGAAAAATACTATTGATTTTCTGCCAAGATCTATTGGAATTGTTAGAGAACGAACTAAATAATAAGAAAAAATGTGCCGGAGCGACACGTTCACGTCGAGCAAATTGCTATTGTCACAAGGTCCTGTCCGCGCGTGTTCACGCAAGGACAGTGCGGCCGTTAGCGTTCGCGCGGTGATGGGGGAAATAAATTATTGTTCCGCGGAGAAAGCCTGCCCGTCTATCTATAGACAATAGTCAAGTCCTGGGACAAAACAATATTTTATTGTCCCCGCGTAAACAGCCTTTATCGGGGCTTTTTCCGGGGTCGAAAATGATAAAACATGTTGCTTGAAAAGTATGATAAAAAACTCATTTCGACAAGAACGCATTATTTGATATTAAACTTAATTTTTTTAGGTGCAACTGGTCCTAATAGTATTTGTAGAAAATACAGAGAAACAGGTTAATGAACAAAGCTTTAAGAAAACAGAAAAACAATAAAAATAATAGCGTTTTTTAATACAAATATTTGCGTACCCAATATTTCAGTTTTGGGGGGTATTTTCAACGAGTTGTAAATAATTTACTACTGACTGGGGCTCGAATCTCAATTTCACAAACGCATCAGGATTTTTAACAACGGTTTTGAAATTTAATCATGAAAGATTATCGCAACATTACGATGTGAACGTTGATAACATTTCCACAGTTTGTAGTGTCTGCCCTTCGATTGTATTATGTATTCAATTCGTGCTCCATCAGAATACTTTGTGATACATATTTAATGTAAAGTTTCGCTCTTAAACTTGGAAGGTGGCGAAGGTAATGGAGGGTGGCGGTGGAACCGTCAGCTGCACCAGAATTTGCATTAAATTACACTATAATGATGTTTAACTTTAATCACATCGAGTTACGTTATGAAGAGATGAAAGACGCGTTTTAAATGGTGTTCGTAACATGTAACTTTTAAAATAGAACATTTCCAATTAAAAACGAAATACGCTGGAACCTCTTTTTACCCGGGAGATACGTTCCACACAGTACCGTGTAAAAAAAGTACAATAAAAAAGAACAATTCTGGATAAATCATGTACTTGCATAAAATTAGATTCGGAATTTAAAAAAATAAAATTGAATACTGTTAATTTATCTCTTTTTTGTATTTTTTAAATACATTTATTTATTTACTTTTTTGCCAATAATTTAAATTGTACGTTGGCGGGGCATAATTAAAATTGTAGGGGGTGTTGTGATTAAAACACAAAATAATAATGTTATAGAATATCCTTTAATAAAACCAAAGTTGTTATTTTGATTAATAAAACAAACTGTCTCATACCTATATTTTTTAAATATTATTACCCTCGTCACCCAAAGAACCAAGCAATAATGAAGTTTTTGAAAATGTCACAACCTGCCCCACCAGTGGGATTAGTTGTGACAAGGGTGACGCAAGTTGTGGCGAACAATATAATTTAGTATTTAAGAAATAAATTTGTCAAGAAAAACAGATATAAAATCTCTCTTTAATCCGTGCTTCATGTCTGAGGATGGTGATTACGCCTGACTCCAGGCATGGCTCGTCTGTGGACAGTCTCCCTCCATCTGGAACGGTCTTGTGCTCTTCTATAGGCATTCGTCAGTGATGATTCTGATAACTCAATGACTGTGCCTCTCTATCTTGTTGGTTGACGTCCACGCGACTTTGTCCCTTCGACACTTCCCAGGGGAATAGTTTTCTCCAAACTATGAGTCTGCCATGGAAATATGCCCAAAGAACTGCAGGATTCTTTTCTCGCACATGGATATCAGTATTTCCAGTGTCATGTCTTTCCATGTCCAGTTCCTGGAGATATAAAATATTCATAGTTAAATGTAAAATATGATTCTCGATCATTAAATATTACAAATTTAAAATGTATTCTCTTTGGTGAAAACAATTCACAATTTCAATTAAAATCATTCTGAACTAGTCGAAAATTTCGAATCCATCATTTACATCGACGTTATCTGAAATCCTACCCTTGTTCTCAGGCCTGGTAGGCGCACGCACCAACAAATACATTATGAGACGAACTTTCCTTCAATCGGTTTCCTGTTTCAGAATTTTCACTAGAGTTTAAAAAAAAATTGTTGTTGTCCGAAACAAAAAACACTCGTCCGAGATTTCGGGTCAGGACACGAATAACTTCACAAATAGATATAAATAACGCAAAATTATATTGATAATGTAAAGTAAAATAAAATATTATTTTGCTCCCAGCAGTGCATGGGAAACTGCATAAGTACTCTAATTGCAGTGTATCCAAATTATATTTGTACATGAAAGGTAAGGTGATCAGTCTTATGCTTCAGGTGAAAGTCTAGTAAGATTAAAGCATTGATGTGTAGAACTACAGTAAAACCAATATTTTACGTCCACTGCTAGAAATCTAACATAGGACCTCAATCATGGCAGGCAGATACGCCAACCACTACAAAACGAGGATTACTTATCTCAACTGTCGATGTGTTCCTACAGCAAAGGTTAGCATTCAAGAAGCAAGCGGTGTTATTACTCCTGATTGAGATGACACATTTGCCATGTTTGCCTAGATCATGCCATGACTATACCTATCTATTGTACATTGTAATAGACTCTTAGATTGTTTGGGTTAACTAAATTCATCGTATTATATATCATCGACGCTAATCTGTTAGCGCTTTCATAAGCCTGTTGATTGGCTAAAAAAACTCGATTCCTTTTATAAGGTTTTACCTGAGAGCAACCATCGAGTCAATTAAAACACTCGTCCAGGGTTCTGGTTCTATTTCACATACAGAAATCGCCATAAACCTAGACATAGATGAAATATTAGCTTAACGTGGTTATAAACTAAGCGTTGAAAAACTAGGAATCAATCCAATAAATCAGTCAATATCGTATTAATACTCAGCGAGAGTATTGAGGTATTTGCAATCATCGAATTCTAGGAAACAAATTGTTAACCAAAAAACAAAAGGTTACCTTGAACTTTAGCCGTTGCTTATTTTTATGTTAATTCGGTAATAACCACCATTATATGCGAGTCGTGTCTCGAAAATAAACCAACGAACAGCTATTGAAATCGCGCAAATTATAATTTGCAAAATGACCGCCATATTCGTTGTAAGAACATCCATACACCTGGATTGACAGCTTTGCACGTATAATAATAATATGATATAATAATTCTATGTATAAAGCGCGCCATCCTCGCTTATTAAGAGATAAGATACGATATCGTATCTTATACTTAACACCTTGTTTAATTCGTACAATAAAATATTTAATCATAATATTTACGAACGTTCTTGAGTCTTATCGTTAAAATAAACTTACATTTTCCATCTTTTATCTGCCGTTTCTTACAATCTTTCACAATGCGATAAAATATATCGACTTTGTTAAATACAATATTTCATCATCATTTACCTTTTAGCAGCCAGTGGCGCATAGGGCAATCCATTAGTATCTAGCCTCGAGCATCCTCAACCATAATTCCACGAGGCAAACTTATCTCCACTCGATTTAATTTTTTAAATCGAGTGGAGATAAGTCCGCCTCGTTTCAACTATGAGTAGCTATCGAGTCGAAAATACTCGTCCGGGATTCTGGTTCTATTTCACATACATAACTGTATTATTCATAACTGTACATAACTGTATTATGAAGAAACATAAATCCGAACATATCAGAAAATAACCAAAAGGAAATCGAGTTAAAATACAATAGATGCTTGTTTGGCAGCTCTACAATATTTGATAGCTTCTTAAAAATATATCAAGCTTTGTTTTCGCTCTCCTGTAAACCTCGAAAAAAACCGATTCAATAGTATACGTAGGGACCGTCCATTGAATATTTAATATGTTTTCAACTTTATTCCCGATTTGCAAAAATACCCTAGAGTTTGATGTTATTTGTAAATGTTTATTGATAAAACCCCATAGTTAATGATTTTGATGATTTTTTCAATAAAATCTCCTGGGTTTAGTTTCACTTCTTTCAATATGAAAAACGAGCGCTTTTACCTAAGTCATCTTGCGGACTAGTAATTTTTTTACAACGTTTTCATCTTTTATAATGTTTCTTACAAGGTTGAGAGATGAAAATCTAGTAATATAAAAGAAGAAAAGAAAACCGGATATAAGTTGAAAATTTTGTAAAACCAGTACTGAGGATGCATACTTAGGCGAAAGGGCTCGTTTACCAAATTAAATAAAGTAAAACTAAACCAAGGAGTTTTTATTTATAATTTTATCAAAATCATTACGCTATAGTTATTTGGCATGAAATCAGCGCTGAATTATTAGTTCTTATAAAATAATTGACTTGACAATAAATTGTGCATATTGACGTGTTTTATCTGTTTTCCAACTAATTATTTCATATAATTCTCCTGAAACGATCGGAGCACCGCTCGATCCGAGTTAAGGAGGCCATTAAATATCAATTAGTCGTTTCTCATCACACCAGAGAAAGAGTCGTTTAAAAAATATTTGCCGAGTGGCATGATTTAATTTATTTATTTAAGTGAAACGGGTTTGGTAACGTAGATGTGGTCACGCAGTAATTCTCTCGGTACCTTCAATCTTCTGCACGCAATGGGAGATGGCAGAATCCAGAATATCTTCGTCTTGCTAGCAGGTTGCGCTGATGCAGTTTGTGCCGGTGATTTAGTCACGTCGTTTCTCTTCTTCTACTAGACTATGACATCTAAACTGGAAATGGATAATCGACAAGCCTAGAGGCTCGAAACGATTGAACATAGTAGCTACGCATAATTATTAATACGAAGCAGAAAAACGCACGTGATAAAACAATATTTTCAGGATTGATATTTTTTAATCGTTTGCTCCCTGACGGTACAAATATGACCTGATGTAAAGTAACTCATATATCCTTATATGAGAATGCATTTGTTGTAGCTTAACATGTTGGTAAATATTTTGAGGTTTTGGAGTACTTTCAGCCATTTTGAAATAATTAGTTCCAAAAAATTACATAGAGCTGTCACCCGTTTGGTTGTGTTGTGTAAAATAACAAATCTTTACACTTCAATATTATAATTATGATGGACTGCATCCGTGCAGATACGACAACGTTGGAAGTGAGGAACTGGAGAGGAAGGGCATCAGGCCGGCAAGAGTGGAGGCGACTCCTGGTGATCGCGCCACCAGGCAGAAGCTGTGGACGCTCGACTAGCTGGTTCGCGGAAATTGGGTCATCTTTACTTTGTTTGCCACCAAACCCTAATACAAATAAATGCAATCACCCACTTTGTACCGGAGTTTTGGCACCTTATTGTTTGGAACTTCTCTCGTGGCAGGCAAGATCAAATTTATGTTCAGGGATTAAAGGATTAACTAAGAATCTTCGCTAATCTTGGTGAGTAGCGAATAAGAATATCTACAAAAAGTAAAATGAAAAACGATTTATTTTTTCGATTGTCTTTGAGTTTATAAAAGATTTAACAATGTAGAGGTTCTCTGGAGATCGGATATTTACTCAGTAAAAATAAAATGCCGCCTATAAAACGCCCGCAAAGCAACTTCCACGAATGCGAATCGTGGCATCTCACTAAAGCCCAAAACAGAAAAATACTGAGTTATGGAAAAACGTGTTTCAGGTGAATCTTGGGTGTGCAGTGGATTTCCTTAATGAGGAAAGAAAGAATAATAAAATGGACGCAGCAACCTTGGGTGACAACTATTATCAAGTGGAATCGATACGGTTGGCTGGGGCGTATACTGCGGGTGCCTCCTAAGAGCCTTTACAATGCTTACCTACTTTACAAGGCATTAGGTTCTCGGGTCCTGGACGTCCACTGGACAGTTCACCGGCAGTTTGTGTCCGAATTTCGGGACGAGAACCTGACTTGGGAGGTCGCAAAGGAGTTGGCAGCTGACAGAGATGCATGGAGGCTCTTTGTGGAGCGGACATGGATTGATGATGTTTTCAAAACAAGGCGACGTTACATTTTTAAGACAATTTTTCAAAATGTTGACAGCTGCCAGCTCGTGTCGTATCTATGGTAACGAGTTACACAGAAATAAATATGAACATTAAAAATATGTTTATCTCTTTCTTACATCGATGATTGCATTTGTATTGAGATTTTCTGTCTTTTTTTTCAAATTGTTGAGGGCAACGCAATACTTGCTAGGTCTGAAATGCAACTAGGTTAGGAAAAACGCGCCTATTAATTTACGTCGGTGGGTATAGTACAAATAGTGTGTATTTTTATAAAATCTGTTTACACAAAATTAATCGCCAATAAAATACCAACACGATTCAACGTTTTTGTAATAAGCAATTATATATTTTTTTCTGAAATTAGCAATAAATTATAATAAAGTTCGCACACATATTGAAACCAGCACTCACTTGATCAACAGAATATAAGAATCTCATATCAAAATAAGAAAATGTTATTTAATATGAAAAAACGATGCTCAAAGTTTGTACGAACGAGAAACAAGTTTTCGTCAAATTAATACATTTCCTAGAAGGTTTAACGCGAATTCACGATGGCGACGTGCTTTTAACTATTGATGTAATCCTGAGTTGTTTAAACGGAATGAAGAAAAAACAACCATTTTAAAATCCAGATTTATTTATTTTACCAAAAAACATTACAAATAACAAAACATTTAATGCGTTATATCGGGACAATATACCAAACCAGGAATTGTTGAGCAATGGTTTGACCTTATAATATAATATATACATTTTTTTTTTAGATACACAATTTTACATAGACACAATTATATATTTTTTATGTCCCGACTTGTTAGAAAATTCCGTGTTTAGTCGGGGCTCTTCGATATATAAATCAAAAATATTTATTTACATATTAAAACAATATACAAGTAATCAAAACAATATCCAAAATAATCAAAACAATAAACAAAATAATAATAGAAAAATATAAATAATTAAAATTTACACATGTCGAAAAATGGAATGTAGAAAAGTTAAACTATAATACGTATAACAGTGATGATATTCACATCTAAGTTTCGCTCAACAAAGTTTGGCAGTAGGTCCTTGGAAAATATTGGCCATTCCGAATATAATAAGCTGCCTGATGAGCTAAGACACGAAAAACTCAATAAGTGTCGCAATTAAAAAATATTTCTTAAATCTTTTTGATGTTGATAATTATCAATGAAGTTTACATAAGATTGTGTTATATGTTTCTTATACAATAATGTTTTCTTTTTATTTCGGATGTATTAATTTGTATGATGTTATGTATTGTCAATTTTTTTTTTCTTATTTACGGTCCCGAATGAGTTTCTAATAACTCCTGGGAGTATAATATGTAATTTTTGTATTGTATGTTTTATTAAAAAAAAAAAAATAATAAAACATATATTTATATGGATAATAATGAAGACAGCAGCGATGTTATATATTTATTCCCGAAGCAATCTCATACAGTGGTCTCTACCCCTCGATACAATCCAACTATGGATCTTCATCTTAAATATAGACGTTGTTTTGGACAACTTAATATGTTCATCCAAGACGTTGAACACTCTTGGAGCTATATATGAAAAGTGTCTCCGAGCAAACATCGTACGCGTTCTCGGTATTAAAAAGTTTAGGTTACGCGAAAACCTCGTACAGGCATTGTTGGGACCTCCTTCCGTAGTCGCCTGACCAGAAAATTGTCAATACATTCTTGATATAGATTTGACGAATATCAAGAAATTTTAACAATTGAAACATTATAGTATAATATTCTCCAACAGCAAGAATATTTCCCTGTTTTGAGAAAAACTTTGTTTACAAAGTTTCACTGATGTAGAAGATGTCAATTTCCAAAGCGATAATGTCCAGCTGCCTGACTGCTCCTCCAATCGGCATAGAGACAGGTCGGTTTTGAAAGCCGGGAGGTAAAACAGTCAGTGTTGACGCTATCGGAGATAACCACCAGGAAAAACTTTCATTGGCTGGTTTAAGTGGCCACTTTACACACTGCGTAACATTCACCATTCTGCCTATGTTTATACATTTACATTTCCTCAACTCTTCCTCTGATGATCAAAATCCCATTTGCGTTCTCACCTGAAATTTTTCGTGAGTAAGTCAAGCATCTTATCCACTACTCTATAGAGGCCACGAGTTGTGGTTGAGCGGAATTTTTTTATATTTTATTAAAATAATTATTTGCGTTCGAATATTTTTTTATTTTAAAATTTCATTGATTAACCCTTACGGGTTACATACATTTAACAAAATATTTTTCTTTTAAAATTTACATTCTACTGTTAATGATAACATTTTTAGCGTCTTTTGTAAAGGTTGTCTGATTCTTTTGCTTAGTTTTGTCTGGTAGTTTATTGTATAATTTTAGTCCATAGTTTATAAGTTTCGACTGTCCTTGTCTCGTTTTAGAAGGTTGCATATGATATTTTTCTGATATTCTCGTATTGTGTCCATGTTTACTACAATTTTTTTCAAGTTTTAGTTCTTTGTCTACAAGTACATCAGTAGCTAATTTATGAATTAATTTTAAGGATTCTAGTTTAAAGAGTTTAGTTACATTTAATTGCTTAGTTTGTTTAAAAAGTTCTTTAGTTGCTGTTAGATAGAGTAGGTAATTTATTAACTTTAATATTTTATTTTGCTGTCTTTGTAGTCTGTTTATATCATTTGGATTTCCTGTTCCCCATAGTAGTTGCATATAACATATTTTAGTGTTCACATAGGCTTCGTACATTAGATTTTTTTCCGTTATTGGAACAAAGTTTTTGATTTTAAAAAAAGACTCGATAATGTCACCATTTTACTAATTAAATTGTTGATATGAATTGTCCATATCAATGTCTTTCAATTCAGCTAAGTATTGCAATTTCAGGGGCCTTTTTAACGAGTTGTAAGTAACTCGCTATCAGTAAATAGGAACCAGCTTGTGGTAGAGGGGGATTTGAACTTCAGACATTCGATCTGTGAGTCCACAACACTACCCCGAAACCACGACCCAATTCTTCTATATGCAAATATAGTATTATGTCACGAATTTGCAACCAATCGTTTTTCAAAGATACGATTGTTTTTAAAAATTATGTATCGATACAATTTCGCTCTCATGAAATAATATTTTTAAGGTTACATTGTTAGTTTTGAGTAAATCAGACCCCCAAGAAGAAGGAATATATTTTTTTGATGAAAACAATTGGTTGGCCGTTGAAAATGTAATTAGAAAAAATGATTAATTTAAAACAATAATGTACTTATATAACATAATATAGGCACATTTCGTTCGAGTGTTTTATCTTCTGCAAAACTCGTGTACAATTGGCATAATGGCGTATTACAAAGACATTAGCGTCGGCAATATTCTTCGAATAACAAATGGCGAATCATTTGTTCATAATAGGTAACCGATGGGTCACATTTCGGCCCGCGTTGGATGGGCAATTTCTGGAGCCCTAGCACAGGATGGCATTAAAGTTTTCGTTCGTAAATCATTTATAAGGCGCTGAAACCAGCGCGAACGTAAATTTAAATTGCAAAATTCCATTCTTTCGTTCCGTGAAGGACGAAAATATTGTATTTTAGATATTAAATAAATTACAAACAAATAACACAAAAACTAGACGTCTTTGACAAAACAGTCAACGACGTCAAATCAAGATGTAGAATATTTATTTAGTGCTTGTTTAAATCGTGATATACTTGAATCGAAAAAGTTCAGGGGAGTAATTACAAACATTTTTATATGTTATTAAATATTTTTCCACACAAAACCATCCCTTTCCGCATCTAATGGTACATAGGACACTGAATTGGTACACAAATCGCAGCGAATCTCGATCATATTTTTTTTACATGAAGGTAAGATGATCAGTCTTATGCTTGAATCGAATCCGAGACATCTTGCAAGGTAGGCAAACGTGCTGAATACTGCACCGTGAGGCTGACTATATATTATTTGCTTTATTAAAAAATAATTTACTTTGAAATAATTAAAAAATATATAAAACTATTTCAAGCTCTATAGGATGCTAGAATTGCAAACAATAATTCGTTTTGTAGTTGCAAGACATGCAGAAATCTAGCTTCTATCTCGCCCTAGCACACACTCCGCTCATGTGAACAATATAACTAAACGAACTAGGGACCCGAAAGAAACAATTGAAACGAAAGATACGATGATACAAATGATACGAAGATGCGAAAGATGCGGAGATATGATGACCTAATTGAGCAAAAGATACATTCGTTCAATTGAACTACTTAAAAGATTCGGTCTCTTTCAGGGTCTTACCCACCTCTACCTACTAGATATTCGCGGGTCTTGTGTTTACAATACGACGAAAACGCGACATTGCGTTGGTGCATTTAGGACACAATTTGTTATATGCTGATAGAGGAACAGAGCACTTCATTGTTTCTCAACCTGCTGGGCAGAACTTTTTTTTCCTCTGTAGTGATGGTGTATGATTTAAAAAACAAAATTATCGTATAAATAATATTTTAAGTCGACCATATATCATTTCGGCGAATAAATTTAATCTCAGTCAGTGAAGAATTCACTTCTCTCTTTTCCTCAATCCGATGAAGTACGTATTATGTATTTTTGGATTACCTTCTTCCACCACAAATATGCCAAGGCTACCAGATTTCAGAGAGCTCCTTGGGACAGATTTTCTCGTTGGACAACGAACAATTTTTCCTTGTATGTTGGCACCGCCAAGGAGACGGAGACTTCAGATGCGGTGGGCAAGCTGTCGACCATTTCGAGAAGCAAAACCTGACATCTTGCATGGCAGGATAACGCGCTGACCATTTGACCACGAGGCGGACAAATTATAACTATACCTAAATCCATTTTTATACCGTAACGTGAAAACTACCCTTTTCCATTAAACTTTGCATTTTTGCCATATCACGTATTTTTCGAGGTTCTCATGTCACTCGTGTCTGAAATTAATCAAGAAAACGTAGTTTGAATATCAATGAAGGACCAACCGACCAACGGACGGGCAACGGTCACTTACAGTATTAAATTTACCCGCGCTATATTGTTAATCTTGTCAAACGCCACCTGTTATTTACTTTGGAAATTAAAACAAATTAGTTTTTAATGGACGAGGAAATGGGTTCACAGTCCACACCTGATGGCCCGAGGGATTTTGATGGATAATATTATTATGACGCGCTGAATACTGGATCGGTCAAGGTATCGAATGCGCCCAATATTGCCACGGTCAATTTACGAGTAAATATAGACATCTTTTGATTCAAGCGACATCATAATTAAGACTAATTTATTTATTTATAGTTAATAATGTGCACTAAGTGCTATTTATTTATTTACGGACTCATTCAGTCCATTTAACAACGGTAAATATATTTCTGTATGATATAAAGAACAGGCGCGTTCCGCCCAAATATACTGTGGATGCGGCGCATCTCTAAAATATTTGAAGATAATCAATTTTATTTTAATATTAAAAATTACAAATATGAAAAAAAAAAATATGTATATTTTTAAATTATCGCAGAAAATTTTCGAGCGCACGTAATTTACAAATTCAAAAAATATTTTCAGTATACAACCTACCTACGCATGCGTATTTCCCATATCAATATAATGAATATCAAGGTACCTTGACCTTGATAGTATTCGTTAGATACGCTGGAATCTGGATACTACTCTTCATTTTGAGTGTAGTTCAATTATAAATGTTCGAATTTCCGCGTACGCGCATTAAGATTCGTAACGTTGTCATATTATTCTACTAGACTTATAGAGAGTAGAGCATCTTATTCGTGTAATGCAAATAAAAACTTCTCTTACAATGTATAGCGTAGCGTATTATTGAAATTTGGCCAAAATTTAAGAACATCTCGAGTTTTAGTCTTAATTGTTACAGCTTTACCGCTAGACGCACTTGCTCCTGTGTAGCGTTAATTTATATGCGATCAATTATTATTATAATGGAAAAATTATATAGCATTTTTTTCGTAATAAAACACCTCAAGCGAACTTTGCAAAGGTGAATCTAAGCAATATTGATTTTAATAAAGTTAATTTTAAAAAAATGTTTTTAACCACTAATTTTTTTTTTTTTCCACCGACCTTAATATTAGAATAAAAGAACACTTAAGATGCTTAAATAATAATAATTTTTCTGAATTCGCAAATCATTTGATAAAAAATAATCAAATGTAATAGTTAGGTTAGGTTTACAAAAGACTCAGACAAATTTTACAAAATATTATCATTCACAATAGAGTATGAATTGTAAAGGAAAATTTGTTTAAATTCGTAAGATTTTTAAATTAAATTTCAAATAAATATTTTTTTTCGAAAACCAGTTTTTTTATTGTAATTTGAAAATGGAAAAAATCCTCACGAACAGGCTGAGTAATTTCAAAATATTCAAAATCATAGCGCTTATAATACGTTTGATAGTCTAATTACAAATAAAAAAATTAAAAAACCGCTGAACTTCCTCATTAATTGACACGCTGTAATTAGTTCTTCATATGTCAAACGAATATTACTTACTAATATTACTTACTAATTGCATGCACATATACCACGATAATTAAGATTCTATATATTTTTTAACAAACCTCGTTGCATCGTCATAGTCTTCACTGGTTACGTTTTCCAGAAAGGGTCGAGTACAAGCTGTGTTGGTTAATGTACAAGGCGATGCATAACACGGCTCCTCAATACCTTAAGGAACTCTGCGTTCCGGACGAGCTGGCAGATAGGCGCCTCACTCTCCGCCCAGCTTCCTGTTCTGCTGTAGGGAAGGTGATACAACCTCATTCACGCAACCAGAGTTCCAAATTTGGCGATAGGGCTTTTGCAATTGCCGGACCTTAAGCGTGGAATGCTCTACCTTCAGAAGTTCGAAATTGTGCAACAGAATCCCCTTTCAGAAAAAAAATAAAAGCTTGTTTATTTGTGAAATCGTTTCCTGACTTGAAAAGTGCTACTTTTTAGATGTGAGTTTTAGAAGTACCATATTATGTGTATTACGTGATTTGTAAAATTTGTCTGTTAGTAAATAGTAATTAAGAGTAAGCCTGTTGATAGACCTTTTTTTTAAAAAAATTAAGTACAGCGCCCTTGAAGTGATTACGTGAAAACGGCGCTATAAAAATTGACGAAATGTATTATTATTATTATCGCATCGGTTTAAATTAAATATGATTTAAAAATAAATACAGCATTTTTTCACATCAATTCAGACCGGATTTGATTGACGTTTTCCTATTTCCTATATGTACCGATTGTCATTATTTAATTAACGAATGAATCCAATTTGTCTCGTGTGTATGTATTTATATTGAGATAAATGTCTTTAGTACCGATAATATTCCATAGAATCGGTGGCAAAATGATTTAACAAGAAAATTATTTCAAACACTTCAAAGAATCTTTTAAAGGATTCGAAATAATTTCTCGGAAGCATTACAATACACATCAATCACATTTTGATTGCAAGTAAACTATTAAATAACGCACAATGTTTTATTAAAATAAGGTGTTAACTCCGTTTTCCGAAAACTTTTATTGTCAATTAATTTTTTATCCTTATGCTTCTTGCTTAATTTTCTAGTTTTTTAATCTTTACAAACTAAATTGACAAATATAAATTATAATTTTTTTTGACCCTTATATTAAACCAATCGCTGATTTGTTTCCATTAATTTGATGAACAAAATAACTGTATGTGTTGTCGCGTCGTTGCGCCTTTGAAATCAGCCACTTGTTTTTCACAAAAAATATTCAAGAGATTCTCGTACAAAAAATATCACAGACTTTAATTTAAAACTGTCAGAAAACATTGATTTGCTATTACTATTATTACTAAGCAAATAATTAATTGTAGTACGATATGTATACGTTATAATTTTAACAGTAGCTGAAAATATTTTTTTGGCATTTTTTGGCGTAAAAATCGATTTTGTGAAATGAATGCACGTAGCCGGTTTCCAAGGCGCAACGAAGATGTTCTGACGAGATTCTATATATAGGTTCAGTATGAAGTATAGAATTTAAAAATGACAAACATAAATATGGACTTTTGCTACCTATGGTAGAATGCTGAATGTTATATGTTTGTGAAGACAGATTATAAGCTTAACAATATCCTCAACAGCTTCATCTCTTTAATTTTTTTGCAACAGAGAGGGAAAACATTATTGAGAAGGGGATATGGAAGTCTAGGCATTTACAGGGCTTATGACCTGTCGTTGGCTGGTTTAAGTGGCCACTTTACACACTATGTAACATTCACCATTCTGCCTCACATAATAAAGGTTTCAGCTCCTGTACTTCACAAAAGTTTTTGAGATTCATCCGGCTGAACCAAATCACCTACTAGGCAACGTCTGAATACAATTTTCCAATTTCTATACTTCTTCTATATACTTCTCCAGGTAGTTAATTCAACAATGTTTGAGTACATAATAAAGGTTTCAGCTCCTTTACTTCACAAAAGTCAACAGATGGGAGAGTTGAGGAAATGTGGATGTTTAAACATGGGCAGAATGGTAAATGTTACATAGTGTGTAAAATGGCCACTCAAACCAGCCAATGACAGGTCATAAGCCCTGTAAATGCCTAGACTTCCATATTCCCTTCTCAATAATATTTTCCCTCTCTGTTGCAAAAAATAAAATATGAATAGCTCTCTAGGGAGGAAATCCAGCCAGTCTGCAAGCATTTGGACGTACTCAAACATAGCTTCATCTTTATTGAATATTTATTTTTTTATATTTTTAGCACCCTACACGGGCTTTTACATTTGAAAAAATAACCACGTATTAAAAGTATGTATACTATATTTGTAAGCGAAACTATAAAAAATAAACAAATAGGTATCTACAAAAACAAATAGAAAAAAAAATGAGACTCAATTACAAAAGTGATCTAATAAGTATTGATATCAGTACCCGGGACAAAAAAAATCTAGAATTTGTCGATATTGATTTTGACAGACACAAAATTTCGTTAATTAAAGTTATATAATGTCATTGGAAATCCGATCCTAAAACTCAGTATTTTTTATTTTATTCAGATCAAAATGAAAATGATTAAAAGGTTTTCTGATAAATTTTTCATATAGATTTATTGATAATATTTTTTTATTTTTTTTAAATTTTATTTTTGCACCACAACAGGCCAGGAGGCCCAATTACAGCGGTGAATTACATCACAGAACACCCAGGCTTGAGAAAAATCACATTTAATTTTTGTGTTCTCACCGGGAATCGAACCCGGAACCTTCCGTCTGTGAGTCAAGCGTCTTGACCACTACACCACGGAGGCCGCCAATATTGTGGGCTATTATGTAATTTTGGTATATTAAATCTGACTACTCAAAAGATTTTCAAAATATTTGTTGAAATTAAGAATAAAAAATATTTAGAAAAAGTTAGTGATTACTTCTGTTGTCGATATAATCTTAGTAATTATTTTATAAATGGGTAATTTTGCCACAATTAAATAACATTTAGTTCACCACGATAAATTGTACCTTATCATAAGGCATAAAATTATTAAAACCATCATATAATTATAATTTTCATCACTTCATGTATGTTTTCTGCATTACATAAACAGCTTCTAATATATTTTTTTTAAATAAACAAATACATGAAAGCTTTTACTCATAAAAAAATTGGTCATTGCTTAGTGTTGAAATGTGATTTGATGAGTATATATTATTATGAAACAATAGTGATTATATGCTTGTGATGACTTCGGGCTTATTCAAGGGTGAAGAACTAATTATTTTGACCCAGCCGGAAATCAAACCTAAAATAGTAATCGGTATTTATATTAAATATTACTAGTTGATATATTCTCAAATTGAATGTTTATTGAAGTTTGTATGATGATTTCTAATAGAGCCAGTTTCCGTTGTAAAGGAGAGACAAGACGGTTCGTGAAATTGGTTAGGTAATTTGTCGGCAGTATTTAGCGAGTGAAGCTGACGATCTGCAGCCCGCAGCCTCACAGAGTGATAATAACTAATAGCTAATAACCCGCTCCGGCCCTGCTGGCTGTAATTGCGCTCAATGCGCCCCGTCGACGCGTACCCGTGCAACAGGGATGCTACACATTCTGACTAAGGGCTAGTTGTCTCGAATTTGATGAACACGAAGCGATTTTAACGCAACTGGGCCTTAAATATCGACATACCGGTACATTGATGTTTCAAAAGTATCATTCCATCATCATTCAGCATTCTGACGAACAGCCAGCAGCAGACGTCCGGGACGTTGATTGTATCTGCAGTCACCGAGCCAACCGTATCGCCTCCGCTTGATGACAGTTGTCACCGGAGTTTGCTGCGTCTGTTCTCTTATTTATTAATTTCGTAGAGGAAAATAGGTGTTATAATTAACGCTTAGAGTTTAAAAATAGATAAATCGGCTGTGTTTAGGACAAAGACTTAAAACTACAGTCAAAGTTGTTTTATTCGTTTTAATGACAATAAAATTTTGGAGTACCACAAGGGTCAATTTTGGGTCCACTATATAATTATGACTTATCACTGTACAAAGGAAAAAATATTATGTATGTCGATGACATTGGACTATTCTATAAAAAATCCAATTGACCTATTAACAAACAATGACATAAACGAAGACCTAACTATGGTAACTAAATGGACAAACACAAACTAACTTACACTTAATGAAAAAGAATATAATATTATCCGTTTTGAATCCAAAAAATAATGTCATAAAATAGATGCTTACATAAATGATGAATGACTAATTTGAAATTGAACATGTTAAGTACGTTGGACTAACAATAGACAATTGACACGGACAATTCATATCAACAATTGAATTAGCAAAGTGGCGACATTATCGAGTGATTTAAAAAAAAATCAAATCTTTGTTCCAAAAACGGAAATAAATATAATGTATGAAGCCTATGTAAAAACGAATGTATATTATATGCAACTACTATGGGGAACAGGAAATCAAAATGACATAAACAGACTACAAAGACAGCAAAATGTAATATTAAAGTTAGTATATGACCTCCTCCCTAATTAACAGCAACTAAAAAACTCTTTAAACAAACTAAACGATTAAATGTAACTGAACTCTTTCAACTAGAATCCTTAAAATTTATTCATAAATTAGCTACTGATGTAATTGAAGACGAAGAACTAAAACTTGAAAAAAATTGTAGTAAACATGGACATGGACATCAGAACAATATCATAAACAACCTTCTAAAACGAGACAAGGACAATCGAGACTAATAAACCACCTACTGAAATTATACAATAAACTACCAGGCAAAAAAAAAGACTCAGACAACCTTTACAAAAGATGTTAAAAATATAATCATTAACAGTAGAGTTGCAGTAATTAAATTAAATTAATAAGCAAAAATATTTTGTTAAATATATATAATCTGTAAGGGTTTATAAATAAAAATATTTATTTTTAACCAATTACGCGGGTAGTATAAACATTTTGGTAAAAGGATTGCGCAAATAGGTGTTTGCGGTTAAAATACCTGCTTTGGATAGAATAAGTTTAAGACTTCCGTAATTGGTTAAAAATACGTTTAAAATAATGAAACCACGTTTTCTATAATTGTGGTTTGAGGCCTGAACCCGATCGATTTTATAAATTTACACCAAAAGATAATAAGAGGTAATTCTACCGAATCTAGTACGTACAAAACACATAAGTCAGAAAAATGAGATTATATTTGTTCGGATCTAGAGCAGTAAAATCAGTCAACGCGCATTAGGAACTACAGCTCCTATGACCTATGGCATGGAATGCTCTCCTAGCAGAAGTGCAAAAATGTGAGAATGAAGTCATGTTTAAAAAAAAATTAAAAACCCAACTGTTCAAAATAAATTGTTATACTGTTTCCAGTAAAATCAAAATCAATATTCTTAGAATCACTATTGCAAAGTGCCTTTGTTAAGGAAATAGCGCTATACATACGTAAGTTATCCATAATATTTTTTAAAAGTTTTATTGATTGAATCGGCATTCACTTCGTAACACTTCTTGATGAATTATTATAAAATAAAGCATTGTTATTGGTGTTACACGTTTATTCTATTGAAATAACACAACTTAGTTTTGTATTACCCGTCGATGATTACCAGCCCCGAATAGGGCTTCCAGTTCGATACGAATTTGAGTTTCGAGACTAAGATGAGACTCGGAGACCAGGGGCCTTATGCTGGACTCATTCGTCTTTAGAATCGCATGCAACTTCCGTAATTCGACGAGTGACAGCATTCTTGAACCACCTATACGAATGCAGTCGATTGAAAACCTATCGACTTTATCTCGAGTGCCCCAAAGCACTCGACATTGACAATCGAATGCGACATCGTAACTTCAGCTGTCAAACTTCCTTCTTGTAAAAAGATCGGCATTTATGTTTGAATGACGAGTATGTATTTTTGTTGCATTTAACTTAAAGTTTACGACACTGACCAATATTATAGTGATGACGTATCAACAAATGTGCAACAAATACAACTGTACTTATTTTTAATCTATTATCAAATGAAGTTTCACTAGAAACATGATTTTAAAATTATTTTATCGCTCGTCGTATTTGAAATATCACCGTTTTGGTTGACAGCACCAAATATCTTCCTTAATATTTTGCTTTCGAATACTAATACCATATTTTCATCTCTTTTGGTCATAACCCAGCATTCGGCACCATATGTAATGACAGGTCTGAGGAGAGTTTTGTAAATAATGGTCAAAGTTTTTATAGTAAGCAATTTGGATCCCAGATGTTTAAACAAGCCATAATAACGTCTGTTTGCTGCCGATAGCCATTATTATTAATCATTTCAGTACCTAAATATTGAAAGAAATTGACATTGTCTATGTGGTGTGACCCAACGTCACTTGCCTGTTGTACATGGTTTATTTGTGACTTTCTTGTAAACATATATTGAGTCTTAGATATATTTATTTTTAGATGTATGTATTTGAGATATACTCGTATATTATACAATGTTTTTAAAATCCATTAAACTCATGTGAAATATTTCTAATAACATGTAGATGTGTGTTATGTTAAAGGCAAATAATATATATAAATGTTACAGTGTCTAAGTAAAACATTTTTTAATATTTTTTCATAATATTCCATGTACAAAATATTCAACGGAAGAAGTCTGACAAGAAATAATAAAAGTTTACGTGTGGCAGGAGAGCCATAGGCCATAGATAAATACGAATTTGTTAGTGTTGCCACTTTCTCATTCGTCTTTGTAATTAAATTGTCGGAGGGTTTACGAGAATAGCATTATGACAAAGCAATTGAGATGCCCAATCGACTATTGTCGAATGTGTGACAAAATGTCACATCTTTCCACCATAAGGCTCCAGGTCTCGATATTTCGATACTTTTCGAGACTTTGAGAGTATTCGAAACTAACGATAATCCATAAAAATAATGCATTTAATAAATAAATCACATCATAACATCATTTGAATGGAACTTTTTATGAAAATGAATACAAAACATACCAACCAACTATCTCAATATCAATAATCATAGATCACAATAGACTAGCTTAAATAACATGTACAACAGAAAAACCTTCTTAAATCAAGAACTAGTAAAGAGTGAAGTCGGCTCTAATAACCAGCAGCCATCATGTCCCAGAGACAGCTAAAATATATTGTAGCTTTAGCATACATTCGAATTCTAGTACGAGGTTTTCCCAGAGCATGAATGATGAGACATCTCTCATTTATCGCACCGAGAGTGTTCACTATTTTGGAAGAACGTATTAAGCTCTCAAGGACAAAAATTATTTTCAAGAAAGGAGTTAAGGACTGGATTTTCCTTAGTGGGAGGGATTTGAGTGGGAAACTCCTTGATGATTTTCCAAATGATTGAGTTTACTGTTTACCATATTGATGTGCCATATATATATATTTTTTATGTTTTTAATCCCATAATTGTGGTGATATACTCATGTGACTATGTCATATAGTTGCTCGTTCCATCTCAATACAGGACTTTTAGTCCAATGGAGTTGGGATTTATTGTCTCAAAAAATGCACAATAACCTTATGTATGTAAATTAATAAATAAATAAAATGAAAACGGGCAGTTTTGATCTGGCGAATGTGTGTTTTGATTTGGATCAGAGTGTTGCCTGCGTTAGCACTAAAATTGTAAAATTCTATCTTCTTTTTCATTATTTTATTACATCGTATGATTTTGTCATCGAGATATTTTTTATTAGTATGTAAATTACGTGCTAGTAAAGCGTTCTCTAGAGAGCGTTTAGTATCGTACTGCTGGTCTTGAAATTTCAATATAAGCGTCACTACAGTCTCGATACCGAAAATGTCGCGAGACTCGAATGGAAGCCCCAGTTCCGAAACTATAGCTGTGTTCTTTTAATAAAATAAACGGGTAACACTAATAACAATGTTTTATTTTATAATAATTTTAAAAAGTACCTTATTTTTCACATTATTTGCAATCTTTCTAGAATGAAGATTAACATGATGAAAATAAACGCCGATGTTGTCGACGATGAAATTGAAAAATTTTAAAACTCGCATGCATCCCTACCGGGAACTAATAATGATGATGGCGAACTGGATGGACAGGTTTACCGTTCCCGCTCCGGCCCTCCAATAGACAAGGCTGTGTGCGCAAACAATCATATTGGATAATCTGGACACTGTAGTTAACTTCTTATAACGAAGCATTTCGCTCCAGAATAACAGTGTCATTTTGCTCAGTTACCAGTTAACTTAATTACAACTAAGTATTGAATACATCGTAATTACGGGAGGTGAACTGGTGGTTTGACTTAAGCTGGCACGTTCAGAAAACTCACACTAACGCATTTAAGATCTACGGGATGTTGATGATAAAAAACGTTGTATTAAATTTTAACCAATTGTGCAACCTTTTTTTTTCAATTCGGTGTTGGATTAGAGGGTTGTGTTTATAAAAAAAATACAATGGGTTAAGAAAATGTTATATTAATTTACTAAAATACTTTATTTCATTATTTTAAATTTTTAAATTTTTTTTTTAAATGTTCCATTTTAAAAATTATAGTGCTTCTAAGAGCAAGGGTCAATTTAAATTTGAAAAATGTATTTTTTTATGGTCAATTACTCTAGAACTAGAATGCGAAGCTGTGAAGATTGTTTTAAGTGTAAAAATAACAAGATTTGTTGTTTATCAATAAGTATGCACACATATTTTTTCGATATAATTTGTACTGTGCATTTTAATTACACTCTATTAATTATTATTATGATGAACACAAAATATTAAATAAAAAGCATGCTTGTTTACAAATAAATACTCGTAAATATGTGATAAGTAATTGTTTTTTTTCCGCTCTAATCCAAAAGAGATTTTTGAAAACATTTTATTTAACAATCTAATATAACATCAAGATTTTAAAAATCAGCATTCTGTGCATTAAAAATGTTTTTGTGTAAGTTTTGTGAAAGCGCCATCACTACATAATCGACCCATTCATGATTCGATTAAATGAAAATACCTACATATTTATAAACCAATGTTTTTAATCCATTACTTAATACTCGTACATATTATTATATTTTAACTTTTAAGAATGGAAGCAAAATTCAGACGAACGCAGAAGCATTCTGTGTATATTGTATTACCATATCATTAGCAACTAATAAAGCAATAGCTGTCTATGTCACCCTCATAAGTGCGTCTGAGCGCAGACAGATATTATTTTTATAATGCGTATGCCGTGTGATGTCATACCATGGGCTTATTCACGGATACTACGCAATGCGTATGTGTAAGTATAGCGAACGCGCCAGCTTATAAAAATCCACTAGTACGGCTAAAAACCTTACTAAGATTTAGCTCGATCCATACCATGGCGCCGCTTTGTTTAAACAAGTCACATAATTCAATTTAATATAGAGCAGATTTTTTTTTATAAATGGAAAAATACGTATATGAAGAAAAAAAAAGTTTAACGTTAAGATCTATCTGTTAAATACACTTTGAATGATATATGATTCATAATTCATCTCACTTATTTGAAAATGTGTTTTTTCTCTACAATATTTCTTAGTCCCCGGACTTGCATCTGAAGCGAAAGACTGATCATTTTACCTTCATGTAACAAAAATGATCAACTTACGCCACAATTGGTGTACCAATGCGTGCCCGGTGGACCATTAGAAGCGGAAAGATAATGATGATGCACTAGATGCAATGCAATAGATATGGGCACACATAAGAATTAAAGATGTGCGTTATTTGAAAGGAGTGGTAGTAATAGCTACCGTTTCAAAAATTAAACTTTTTTGTGAAACGGTTTCTAAAAAACAGTTGAGAGCAGCGTGAGTAAAACTTTGGTGCATGCAATGCTGAAACAGTTGCACAAAAATGAATTAAACTGTTAAACTTGTAGAGAAAAACTAGTGAGAATATTTTGAAACTGTCTAAAGTAATAGTTTAGAGCTTTTTTTTATGGGTTTTGACAACCCTGCTTTAAACTGTTATTTTTATAAACAGTTTCATGAAGCAGATTAATTTCTAATAAACTATATTCTGACTAGTTTTTCTTAAGAGAAAAACACTTTAATTTTTTGGTGTAACTGTTTTAACCGTTTCGAATAAAAAAAGTTTTAAAATAATTGTTTATTTTTTTTAACAAGCTCTAATAATACGTTTATGTGAACCTTTTTTAAGATTTAAAATGGTACAAATAAAACCCAATGAAAGCAAGCAAATAATCATAAAAATATCACGCAGTTTTCGAACGCCCTATCACTCAGTCTTTACATATAGACCTCGCTTCCTCTGCAATTTATTATATTAGCGGCCTCCATTGTGTAGGGGTTAAGATACAAACATACATCATCTCACGCACATGCGCCGATTATTTCGATTTTCGACATGTCCATTTTCAAGTATTTATTGAATTTGGTTATGCCATATCTTTGTCCATCTTCCTCTTTTTCTGCATCCATCATTATTAGCATCGTAAATCTTTCAACCGTTCTTTCGTTGTCCATTCGATCTACATGTCCAAACCGACGAAAACGCAAATTCCACTCTTTTCTTGATTTTATCGCACACACCACAAACTCGCGAGGTCGCATTTCACGAGGAAAAAATATTTTTTTCTAAATTGATGACCCCCATGCATGGCAAGAACATGGTTATTAGCATTTAAGTTATTTTAAGATATTTACATATTTTTCCATGTAAAAACTCTTGGACTTTGAAAAAGTGTAGGTTAACATATTCATCACAATATAAATTTAAAATTAATTAATTCATTTTTGACATAAATGTTAGTTAGCAATGAACAAGTTCAGTGCTACGGGAAATTGGAAAAAAAAAATTTCATACGCGCGGTAAAAAAAATAGCATTTAATTGTACTACAGAGTTTCTCGAAAATATATATTTTTAAAAATAAAAATACATTTTGAAAAAAAAAACTGCTTTACAACGTCTTTTTATTTTTTTATTGAATTGATATAATACATTTTTACAGTTTTCAAATTTCAATTATCATATTTTTACTAAAACTAAAATCCCACCAAGCCACTTTACTAATATAATATTATCATTATTTATAAAGACAATGAATAACAGATATAATTAACAGCCGGAAAGATCAGAATATACATGTACTTATACAGGGTGTTCTTTAAACCCTGTCAAACCGAAACCACGGTGATCAGTATGGGCAAGAAGACATATTAGCTTATTAAAAAAAAATATTTGAAAAGAAGAATTTTTTTTAAAGAAAATATTAAAAAAAAACAAATGGTTGCTGACTTCTGCAGGGGAGAAGCGAGGGGGGCGCGGCGGTGCGGTTAACGGTGTATCAGACTTCCCCTTCTCGTTTCTTCCCTGCAGAAGTAAGCAACCATTTGTTTTTTAAATATTTTATTTTTATATAAATATTACATTTTATTCGTTCCAAAAATTTATTTTATTGTGCCAATATGTATTCTTGCTCTAACTGATCATCGTGGGTTTAAAGAACACCTGTATTGAAATAAAAATAATATTTAAATTTATTTCAACAGATAGGGAAAACATTTATGAGAGGGGAATATGGAAGTCTAGGCATTTACAGGGCTTATGACCTGTCATTTATTTATTTATTTATTTTATTTTTGCACCACAACAGGCCAGGAGGCCCAATTACAGCGGTGAATTACATCACAGAACACCCAGGCTTGAGAAAAATCACATTTAATTTTTGTGTTCTCACCGGGAATCGAACCCGGAACCTTCCGTCTGTGAGTCAAGCGTCTTGACCACTACACCACGGAGGCCACCATTGGATGGTTTATGTGGCCACTTAACACCTATACACTTTACAGTACTGGTGAAATTAATTTTAATACGAATAACTCCCTAGGGAGGAAATCCAGCCAGTCTGCAAGCATTTGGACATACTCAAACATTGTTGAATAATAATAATAATATGATAAATTAAAATATTCACACATCAGAGGCTAAATGAGTAAGTCCTCAAAAATAGTTAGATTCCCTAGGTTGGTCGATGGCACTCTCGGAGGACACCGAGTATAGTAAAGTATGTACATATATATTTATCATGTAGTAATAGGAGGCATTGCGTGCCCTGCAGAATTACTTCGGTAAACACTTCCCGCGAAAACTGACCTGGGTTCTGTCTCTGAAGCCTCGAGACACACACCAGCATAGACATCACAGACATCACACAAACACAAACATATTAATGAACAAATTCTACTCCTTTATGGTTCATATAATGCGTGATTCTAAAAACAATGTTTAGAGAAAGCAGTTCTAACATTTTTTTTCGATTTAATAAGTAATTTCAGTACCACGGGAAATTGCGTACAAAAAATGTTGTCTTGCATGCGGTAAAAATTAGAGCATTTTATTGTAGGTACGGTGAAATTCTCGAAAATGTGTGAAAAAAAATGACAAAAGTGGTTTTAATGAAAACAAACAACTTCTCGAGCTCGTTAGAATCAACCAATAAATTACGGCATTGTAATTTGTTGTGATAGATTTCCGGTTTCTGGCAGCCATTATTTTCAACGTTCAGTATATTTTCTCGCTACGGGGCTCTACTTTTAAATGTCAGCAGAATTCGCCAACACGAAATTGTGACATAACAGACGGAGTAATTTCAAAATTCCAAAAAAAATAAAAAATGATTATAATACTATACGTATTTTGAAAATTTTATAGTCTATCGAATTTTCAAAAATTAAATGCAATTATTGCAAATATAAAAAATGATCTTCCTCTTTGATGTGTGCTTCTTTCGAATGAACTAAAGACATGTGAACAAAATTTTGAGTTTGACAAAATGTTTGAGGATAAGGATCTGATTTCACGGAAGTTACTAAGACAGACAGAAATGAACAAAGCACAACAGAAATGGAGAACGTGTAAGAGTGATAATCTCATTTATTTGTTATAAAAATCATCAAGTCTTTCAATAAAATTAAGGGTATAAAAAAAACAATTAGAGGTTTCACATTCACTTTTATTTTGGATACGGGAGTGGTTAAAAATAAACGAAACGTTTGTAACGAAAAAGATCAAAGCTGCAGTTGGTTGACCTAATCAGTGCCCTATGCACCACTAAGTGTAGAAAACGAATGATAATGATACATATTTAAATCGAGTTGTGGTCCTGTGGTAGTATTGTGGACTCACGGACCAAAGGTCCGAGGTTCTAATCCCACAATACCTCAACTCGATTTCCACATTTCTAGAACAAGTTATTTAAGACTTTTAGGAAACGGTCTGCAAATTTTAAAATATGAGTTCATAATAAGAACTTTCCCTTTAAAAATAATAATATTAGTTAAATTTAAAATTCATACGTCATAACTCATACCTATCTCTGGGGCTAGATTATGAAGAGATATCAACTAATTTTTCGGTCAAGTCGAGTTCATGTTTGAGAAATAAGCAATTGAAATTTTGTATGCATAAAATTTCTTCGACGTTATGTTGTGTTATATTAGGTAATATTAGTAATTTATGTTTCGATTTTTATGCTTTGAAAAGGTATTTAAGGTTTTAAAAAATAAGTTGAAGGATTTTTTGTTCAATGATGCCTTAAGCGGATTTCTCACAAAATGTCACGATACGACAAAGTAATACTTGTTATTATGTTATTAAAAACCACATCGTTTAATATTATTTAAGATATGACATCATGCGTGTTAACCATTAATAAATTTGTCGCATTTTGATGATAATATCAAAGGTATTTTACTATTACAAGCACTTATGTGATATTAGTTCGGTATAACTGTCACATGATCGGTATCTGAAATACACATTTTAGGCGTACATTGACTCAATATTTAATGTTGGTAATTTGAATGAAATTTGTGAAGTTTTTATTCTGATAGGCCAATTTGTCATGGAAAAATAGTCAATTTTGTAGCTATTTAATTATTTAGACAAAAATGTTTTTAAAAATAAATTATTAGAAAATTACGCAGGTTATTTACTTACCAACACTTTATAAAATATTATTTTCACCATATTTTTTACAAGTACATAGATTCCTTTTTATTTTATTTTATTTTTATTTCCTTTTATTTAGGAAACATACAGTACAATTACATAGTTTTATATTTTACACAGTTAGACTTAACTCTAATCGACCAGTGAAGTTTCTATATTATAAAGTAATTATATGTTAGGTTATTAATTAAAGTACCAAAAAAAAGGAAAAAAATAACATAAATAGAAGCTGTTTAAAAATTAAAATCAAAGCAAAAAAATTAAAACTAATTATAAGTTAAGAATCAAAATAAATAATGAAAAACATGCTCAGATGTAAAAATAAATAAAATAATAATAACATTTTTAAAAAGGAAAAACATAAATATACACTTACATATTTTAAGGGATTCAAAGAAACGATGAGAAGAATCTTTGAAGAATCTTTAAATAAGACAATAAATTTAAAAACACCTTCATAATTAAAGACACATTATAGTAAGAGCAGCATATCTTGATTTTATATACTCGTACATATACGATATAAGTAATTAAAAATAGTTTAAAAGTATAAAAACACAAGTAAAAAGTTTTTGAAATACATGGAGAAATATTAGTATTAAAATGCTTTAATGAAATTTTATCAACTACCTTTGGTTTAAAATCTTCTCTTTTATTGCTTTTTCAAATTTGAAATATAACTTGCTATACCTGTTATTTTTTCTTTTTTCTCTGCTGCATTGATATCTATGCAGCAGAGAAAAAGACTCAACAGTGCACTAATTGTCAAAGCGTTTTTTGGGTCAACCTTTTAGTTGACAGGCTTCTCCCGATTGAAAATAATAAAAAACAAATACAGAAACATGTTGACCGACAAGCATGTAAAAACAACATAATTTTGGCATGCTCATCAGAGTAACCGGATTTTAGGAAGTCATCCGAAAATGTATTAGTCAAATATCACATTAAGTTTATTTTTTCTGTATGTTTTCTGTATATAAAATGAATGTGCTTTATTATGAAGTTCTTTTATTTTACCTAACTGTATAAATTTATTTATTCATAATATTGAGTATTCTATTAACTAATAAGTTATTTATTTATCTATTTTACAGAAACAAACAGTCGACAATGATATAATAACACAAAAAAGATACGGTTTTAAGACAGACCAGCGAAGTTTCTAAATAAAAATCACATTTTTAAATTGTGGTACAACAAAAGGGTGTGTTTATGTGTATTTGTATGAGAGTAAGCATATAGGTGTGTTTGTGTGTATGTGGGAGTAAGTGTTCAGGTGTGTGTAAGTGTGATCATCATTAAATAGCAAGTATGATCGTATCGCAGCCAGAAATGAGTCAGAAATGAGAATGAGTCTTAATATATTTTTAAATAAATTAGGGGCGTGTAAAATATATCGATAGTTAGTAGAATACATAATGTCTGAAGAGTAAAACGAGCCTTAAAGAGTTAAGATTGAAGCTAACACTTTGAGTACCGGTCGAATACACATAGAATTTACCCTGTGCCCGGCCCATTTTTGTGAATTATCCTGCTTTGTGAAGGGTTTCTTAAAAGTGTTATAATTATAAACATACTGGATTAAATCAATTGAAACTATTTAAAACAATTCGAAACATTTTTGTACGATAGTTTTGCCAACATTGGTCTTTATGGAGAGCCACATTGAAATGTTCGCAGATATACTGGGTCTCACTCCTTTTTTTGTACTTTGTATCCCGGAGCCGTGTAAAAACGTGATTATAATAACCACGCGTAGTGTCCCGGTCCCGTGTGTTTACGTAGTTTACCAGCAGCAAAAAAAGTATTAATAAAAGTCACTAGATGTCAATAAAATGTACTTTTTTAGACAGCTGGTAAACCACGTGAAAACACGGGACCGGGACACAACACGTGGTTATTATAATCACGTGTTTACACGGCTCCAGGATACAAAATGTTAAACTAGGCGGTGTTCACAAAGATGGCAATAGTTTCAAATAATAATAATAATTATTATTATTATTATGGATAACTTATTAAGCGCCATTTTCGTAAAATAATACCTCAAGGGCGCTTTACAAAGTGATTATATAAAGATATAAATTTAATTGTAGCTTTTTAATTAAGGAAAAATAATGTACTTTGTCACCACATGCTAAGAATTTATTCAAATAATTTAGAGAACAAGTGGGTTTTAAGTTTCTTCTAAAACATCACTTCACTCTCACAGTTTCGGACTTCTGCTGGGAGAGCATTACATGCCGTAGGGCCTGCGACCGCAAATGCACGTTCGCTGAATTTAGTGCGCTGTTTGCGTAGAGGTATAATAACTTTTCCTTTCGACGTAGATGTAGCTGATCTAAGACGTCTATCAGCTAGTTCATCTGGAATGCAGAGTTCCCTTAGATATCTAGAGCAGAGTTGTGCAGTGACTTATACATAAGCCAACAGAGTTTGTATTCCACCCTCTGTGGAAAACGTAGCCAGTGCAATTCCCGAAGTAGTGGAGTAATATGACTGAACTTAGAGATTCCTAAAATAAGTCTCGTTGCGGCATTCAATACAGACTGTAGGCGAGTCAATTTATTCATTGGTAGACCTGCGTAGATACTATTACAATAATCGACTCTAGACACTACAAATGCATTTTTTAATTGACGGGCGGCATCAACTGGCAAATTTTTGCGTATGCATTTAATCTGTCTCAGCTGGTAAAAGCATGAGCTTATCGTTCTACTAATTTGAGCGTCAAGAGAAACGTCAGAATTAAAGATGACTCCCAGTAGTTTAGAATCAATTTCTGTCGTCTGGCTGAAGCCATTCATAGTTGTTCCGTTTTAGATGGGTTAAGTGTTAGTCTATTTTCAGCCATCCAGTTTCCTATTTTCTCAATGCATCCATTAATCAAATCAACAAGCACATTTCTGCATATTCGGTTGAACACCACTGCTCTACACTGAGAAAGTCTGAATGCTAACGCTGATGTCCTTTTTAGATTGTGAATTTCAAATTTAATTTCTAATAAATTAGTTCTTCTTTTACAAACTGATCATATGCTTCTCATAATATAAACATTCTTACTAAAAGCTCTGCCGTTTGCGGGTCGTGCTTATGAAACAACAAAGAATTCTGTACATTCCACAGAACATTTGGCAGCCGAGTGGCGACTGCAGTACAGCGCTCATGATACAAATAATAACCAACGCTTACCATTGTCAAACTTAAAATGGTGTCCATTGTGGTTAGCGGTAATGCTAATTGAACGAAGTTGTGCAGAAAGCAACCAGTCGACAATTGCATTGAATTGAATTAAAAATTGAGAAATTGTTGTTATTGGGTGTAGAAAGGTCAATTCCACGTCCTGCTAAAAACAGCCAGGCTGCTTTCATACAAAAAACTTTAATATTAACTTTCTAAAAATAGTGTTGACCACATAAACAATATTTCTCAATTTGCAGAAAACACTTACGGCACTAGAAATCTAACAGTATAGGTGCCTGTAGAAATCTAAAGTGGATCAGTACTAAATGTTATGAAATATTTGTATATAACCACTTACCGACTTTTAGATGTCTACCGGTTTCGAGGTGTACCCGTCTCTTCGTCAGGACACCAATTAAACCAACGTGCAAACCAGTAAAAATATAGTAGACATAGAAAAGTCGGTTAGTGGTTATATACAATATTTAAAACATTTAGTAAAATGTTTGACCACAAAGTTAATGCTTTAAATATTAATAATAAATAAGTCAGTATTTAAGTTTTATAAATTCATTGATTAAATAATGCCTGAAATAAAAAAAAAAGTTTTATATAAAATGTCACCTTAAACATTTAAAGTTTGAATGAGGTATCATTCAATATTAGATCTGGCTGTTTTCTGCAAAATGCATATTTTTGATTGTGTGGTCAGCCAGACTTAAAAAATCACTATAATTCCTTTAACACACAATTCAATTATTTTTTGCAATGTAAAAAAAAAGAAATATAAATACATAATTTATGATTTTCCAAAGTAAAAAACATTACGTTTGTTGTGTAAATTTTATTATTCACTTTTTTAAAAAAAGTGCTATTATCTCGGTTTCGTTTTTCTATTTATTTAAAAAATATATTTATGTTTACTATTAAAATTTGGTATTATTTTTTTATACAGAATAATGTTCTCTCAATGTCCCGTGCCGAGGGAAACATTTTACAATACATAAAATGAAACATGCCCTAAATGAGTAATTTAACATACATAGTTAACACAATAAGAAAATAACAACGTAATGAATCTAATTAACCTAATTATCATAGTAAACATAATAAGCAAAATAAACTAAAATAATCGTAAAAAACACAATAAATTCATATAAACTTGCAGGCTAAATTTCATAATCAGGAAACAATTTTTACCTATTTAGCTTGATCCACTCATCGATCCGTGCGCAACCCACCTCCACTATCGTTGTATAATTTTGGAGTTGTTTTTGCAGCATCAGGGTGGAGTATCTAGTAACTCTTGTATTTGTGTAATGAGTTATGGAAGATAGAGAATAATGTTTGTGTGCGTACAGTAACAGAGCTTTTACAAAAAAGTTGTTTTACAGATGTAACATTGAGATTTAAAAGGCTGGTTGCCTTCTGCATAACTACGTTCAATTGTAATGACCCGAACAAGAAAGCAACAATGGCAGCAGAGGAAAGGATTAACAAAAGAAAGATGGAAGAAAGATGGAAGAAAGATGAGAAGATCGCGTACTCTCGCGGTCAGGTAGTTTCGCGTGACTGGATATTTTAAAGTATATTTTTTTCAGCCATGTGGGATATGCGGATCCGTAGGTATTTAAAATTTTAAGTAGTTTGAATTACCGTTTTCAACTTATCAGTCTAATATAATTGCAGCATCAATATATTAATAGGAGATTGTAATAATAAATATGTACATCTCCCTTCCCCTCCTTATCCTCTCTTCAAGCATCCTTGTCCTAATCCTGCTCAATTTAGAATAACTTACTGTTCTTAAAAATAAAAAAAAAGAATTATTTGATTACATGAAAATAACATTTCTATATGTATAAACTTATATGTATTTATTTAATATGTAATATATTTTCTTTACTAACTTCGTATACTTTGAGGAAATCTGTTATTAGTTCCGAGTTTACACTATAAATAAAAATAAAAATAATATTTTGAGTTTGTCTAAATGTTTATATACAAAGACTGGATCGCACCTCCTAGGAAGTTATTAAGATTTACACATTACAACAGAAATGGAGAAAACTTAAGACAAGGACTTGTGGAAGCCTGTAAAGTTTGAAGTATTTACAAATAATATAATATATATCATTACAATGACAGTTTTTTTTTTATTAACAAGTAGGGTACTGTACTAAAAACGGAATAAAAAATGAGAAAAATGATGTAAATATTGTTACGTATTTAACGTCCGACTTATGACTTGGATTCTAAAATTTAAAGATAGGACTTAAATTTATCGCAACAGAGAGGGAAAACATTTTTGAGAAACCATACGGAAGTCTAGGCAATTTCTTACATCAATTATTGACGAATTGACACCAGCTTTTTTGTGAGTTTCTGTGAGACTCATCACTGATGGAAGCACAGAAACCACGAAATTCTGCAAACCAATTCTAAACAGTCTACTCTGATTCTGAGCTTCATTACCAAAAGTTAAATAAAGCTGTTTAGGCATTGTTGTTAAAATATGCAGTATGCATTTACTTACATCATAAAAAATGCGACATCCCATCGGTGATAGGTAATAAAGAACTCACACGAGAGGTAGTATCATACATGATAAATATAGCGCAGGAAATTGGTAAAATAAACCAAAGGAGGGAACAAAATGCCGAACACTCCTCTAGTGGAACGGAAGGCCTGTTGACTACTGCCAACAGGCCGGCTTCTCCTGAAGAGTTTTAAGTGGTTTCCTCTCCACGTGAGCAAATGCTGAGAAGTTCCTGATTAGCCCACATTAATATATCCCTCCTGATCCCAATAGTTTAGATAAATTTTAAGATATTTAATAGCAGAAAAATCCACTTTTTGAAATATAAACCTTGTATATTATAAGCAAGGTAAATAATAAAGCAACTCCCATATAAAAAAAATAAAAAAATCATAAAAAATCATCCAACGTGATCACCGAAAACCACCCTTACGTGAAATTGATTTTTTTCGCAAAATATCTTCTCACCATAAAGAGCAACGACTTTTATCACGTTTAAACAATGATTACGAAAAATGACAAATTTTACGATAATACTAATGTCTCATCTGTGGGGACTTCAAGTTCACTTGGAAACGAATGACCACTGTCAGCTGACTTACTATCGTATTAAAGACAATTTAGGAACGTAATCACACATTTCCTGTGTGTACACAATTGATTATCAAAACAACTAAATTAATAATGATAAATTGTTCCAGACATACGCGCATATCAGCCATATTGACAAAATCGCTGACAGCCAAGGAAGTAGTTCACGAAATCAAGTTCCCTCTAGGAAGCAAAGTGAACACTGGACAAAATATAAGTAGCAACACCTTTAGTTACACAGACAGTCGATCTGCTATATGTAGTTCATACAATGCAGTTACAATAAGTAGTTAAGACAGCCTCAGATAGTTCCAACGTATAATCCAGTTCAGAGCTCAGTGTCTCAAATAAAACGTTTACGCAGTTACTCTCCCCGATACTCTGTTTATTCATCATGTAATAAAAACACTTCAACCCCCAACATCGTTCTCTTCTGTTAACCTCCAACTGGATAGGTTCTCCCACATTTCATCCACAAGCATCAAATCTGACACGTCTTAAAAGTGTCACCTAGTGGTCGTTTGCAAAAAAATAAAAGGCGGTCCTCGTATTGATGCAAAATATGACCATAATGCATCAAGTTTTAATTTCTGATAAACGTATTTTGAGTCCATAGAATATTTTCTTTATGAAATCATTTATTTTTCTAGCGTCAATCGTTTATATACGAACCTTTACGACGACTAACTGTTAATAAATAATGTTTCCAATCAATATAACTTGTTCCTTTAGATTTGATAATAATATATAGGCATTATCAGTTCAGTAATTTACCCAGAATACAGAGCGATACAATATTGTGTTTCAATTATATTCCATTTAATGACAAAGCTTAACACCGAACGATTAAGATCTTCATGCTCTGTGGGCGGTATGAACCAATGCTTAATTTATTACGAAACCAATCATCTTTGTTCAACCTTTCCTTTCCATACAATACCTTCGAATAATATCTCTTCTTACTGAATCTTGAATGCAGTAGAAATAATTATTAATAAATTGTTCATTCAAAAATCACAATAATTAGCTTATTTTGAATTTAAATTAATCAACATAAAAATATGTCATATAAATTATAGTAGTGCATAGTCACATACAGACACCGTATCGTCACATCAAATGCAATGGATCTTGATCGTATATTAAGCGAAGGCTTACGCTTCAGAGACAATGATATATTTCAGTTTAGAACCAACTTAAAAATAAATATTTATTATTAATTTTAAGCGAGCAGCTTAAAGCTGATATGCTTAAATCTATTTAAACGAAAGTTAGGTGGTGGCGCACTTCAACTTTTCCGAAACAAATCTAGTCCATTTTTGAGCCCATTGAGACTACACATTGAGATCAGCTCTTGCGGCAGCTTATTCCAACCATCAACAACCCTATTGCTCAGGAAATGCTTCCGTGGATTTAGATTGAACCTCGTTTTCTCTAGCCTGAGACTGTGGCCTCGAAGACGAGCATCTTGTTTAAGCTTGAACATGGGATGTTGCTGCCCAATTTGGGCAGCTATAGTGACTGTTGAGTATCTTGTATGTCTCCATCAGGTCACCCCTTTCTCGCCGTTCCTGCAGCGTTGTGAGACCGAGAGTTTCCAGTCTCTTCACATACGGAAGCCGTTTCAGGGTCGGTGACAACTTTGTAGCTCGTCTTTGGACTCTTTCCAACAAGTTGATATCCTTAACAAAATGGGGATTTCATATCTGAAACCCGTATTCGAGAGTAGGTCTGATATTGGTTTTGTATATTTTTAGTAGCATATTCGGTGTCATATATGAGAAGGATTTTTTATCAAGTATTGAATTGGATTTGTTTTCATATCGACCCTCCTAGGATTCGAACCTAGGATCTCAAACATGGTAGGAGAACGCGTCAATTATGACACAACGAGGCGGACGTATTTCCACTCGATTTTCTTATGGAGGATTTTTATCTGAGAGTAGCCATTGAATCGAAAAACTCGACCAAGGATCTAGTTCTGTTTCAAACTCAGAACTTTATTATTTATCCACCTGGACGCATATTATGGACACAGGCTATCATAGTTTTTTTTATTTTTTATAATAACAGTTCGCATTTCAACCCAGAAAAATGACGAAATGAAAAATAAACTACCAGTACTGTATGTAGTTGTTGTCATGATTAATATTGTTTTTATCAGCTTTAAAAAAAATAAGGTAAATTATAAAGATATTTTCAAAATAGTTGGTTGTGCGAACATAAATATTAAAAATTCTACTGATTTTGGAGCCGACCTTGACGGTCCATGGATGCGATCTTTAAATTTCAGTTTCCTTACTGCGCGAGTATTAGATTTACTGTCTCGAAAAATACATTATGGCCTCATACTTATAGCCGACGTTAGTCCATTATTTTTCAAATTAAAATAATGACCCAAAAATAAGAAGCCAGCGCGTTATTTGTGCACGAACTAACGATACTTCATTCCATCGATACAACGTACAAGTTCCTATTCGGATTAATCGTTTGATTAAATATATCAAAGAGCTATTAAAAAAATAAAAATGGTGTTAAAATTACAGACCAAGGTTTTTAATTTTCATCCAACGTAATTACAATAACAACAAAATTTTATGTCAATTTATTATACGTTATGTTATAATATACCCAACCATGTTTTTTTAATTTCGGTTAAATTTAATTAAAACAACTCCATTATGCTTAAGTTAACGTTTCTTTTCTAGAATTCCATAATAGAATCTTAATAGTTGAATCAAACATCGATTTGAGTTTACTAATTTTTACATTTTAATAAAATTGAACAATCATTTCGCATATTAGAGCATTTCCAAACGAATGTTAAGATTTAGTGGAATTAAGGTCTTTATTTACAGTTTTACAAGTAAAGGTAAATAATAATTTAACGCACATGCTTGGCATGTACATAAATTATAAGTATGGAAAAAACAATGGTTAAGTTTAAGGCAAGGTGGTTGCCCAAAGTCAGAATATTTGATGTATTTGTGTTTAGAAGAAATTGACATAAAACAAACATAAATAAATAAAATAAAAACAACTTTATCAATGTTCTATGTGGCTTTCTGACATTATCCAATATTTTGATAAATAAGGACTTATTTATTTTAAGCGAAATTTAAAAAAATATAATTTCTAATATCATTTTATAAAATCTCAATACTTTATGTGGAAGTTTAGGATATAATTTTTATTATTAAAAAAAATAAGAAAATTGTAGCGCTATGATTTTTAAAAGTTTTGTTATTTTGAAATCTCTCCGCGTGTCACGTCTCAAGTTCTCCCCTTCTTCTCACTTGTAGACCACACGTATTCATTTTTAACTATATGAAGTAAGAAAGCATGCACATGAAGGTCGCGGATTAACGTGTGCAGAATTCAATAGAATTTTATGAAAACTGATGCTATCTTCGTGATTTCTCGCGTGGTTTGCCACTTTAAGTCCCACATAAAAACTCGGCGCGGTAGAAAAATGGTCTAGTTTGAGGAGTAAGATTTCCCACGGGCCCAGGTCCAGTGGGCGGCGCCCAATTTTACCAAGTCCTAAATATTGTTCCTTCAACATTCGCCAGCGCCCGCCATGCGCCACTACGGAGAGATTGTTCAATTTTAAATCCAATTAATTTACTCATTAAACTCGAGATCATGATGCGAGATAAACATATTTTTATAGCATTTAGGATGCTCGGTTTGGCTGTATAATGCGTTATTAAATGAAACGGCTAGCCTTGTCTCGCTCGCTCTGCCGGGGAAGGAGAGAGAAGAAGCGTCGATATATTATATTGGCTTCGAACAACATCGATTATCGATAGATAAAGGCTATTGGATTAACTTTACAAGAAGTACTTTCTGAAAGGCCTTTGATAATGTAATTTACGCAGCTACATGAAGTCGAGACGTTCTGTTCTCCACCATTTGCATACACGAGCGTACGACTAGCCATTTTTGGTAATCCGTTATCAAAATGCTAGTTTTTATAATGATGAGCGTTTATAAATTCGATTCGTTTTTTTCCGTGTTTTTTTATGCATCCATGTGGGTATTTTTTGTGATAAATATTTTGACGCTCAATTTAGAAACGGCAATTTCGTTTTTGTTTTGTTCTCATATTTTTTGTATCGATTTCGTCATGCCATTTTTTAGGAAAGATAAATTATAAAGATATAATATCCTACCTACATTGAAACAAAAAATACCCATGTTGCAAATTCATTGTAATATTTCTAAGATTATAAAAACAAACATTATAAAACAAAATAAAATATGAGGAAACATTATTTGAGAACGTACCTAGTTAAAGGTATTTTTTATGTGATAAATTTCCAAACCTTTTAGTTTCCTAAAATTACAAGGAAAATGTGTGAAGTAAAAGCGTATCGTACGTTATGTTCAACCGTGTATTTTTTTAGATCACTTCATGGGGGCTTTTCTGTTAACATATTTATTTGTTTTAGAACTAAATTAGTAAGATAGTTACTTTTAAATATGATATATATTATATTTTACCATTTTAGTGTTTATAAAACCAGTCATTTCCGTCATTCGATTAACACTTTTTCGAAGCGCATTTTGGTTATATGCCATCAAAATTATTTGTAGTGATAAATATATTAAATAGATTATTTTTATTAGCTAGGTGCGTACTTTGTTATGTTTTAATGGAGCATTTATATTATTTTTATTAATAAAAGTAGAATACATTGGTTTCCTAATGATTTATTCGGGAAGTAAAATAAATGGAAATCAGTGCAATAAAGTACATTTCGGGTTAGGAATAAGGACTAGTAAAAAAGCAGTAAAAGTAAACCGCAATGCCGAGTAAAGAGACGCAATGTCATTTTCCAAAACGCTCGCCAATGCGGGAACTCTCCCATAAACGGGCACTTTAAACCCGCTGAATTCGCCGAAAGATCAGCGCTTTACGGTTATTTCTCTTTGTGGGCTGAGAGTCGCTCTACGGCTCGTGTCCTATTCGGTTACGAACCATTAGCCGAGAGATTGAAGCCCCGAGACCGGAGCCATTGAGCCACCCTTGGTAAAGAAAATCTTCCCAAAAGAAAATGGAAAATGCCGAGTTCAGTTGTCTTGGCAGAAAAAGTAAGCGGTTTGTGCGAGTAGATTACTTGTTCCTATGCTGTATTAGGATGGGGTAGCGAAAACGGAAAGCTGTGCTTGAATTTTGAACCTTTAGACCTTGTCACTCTAGTATTTTTATTTTATTTTATTTATTAATTTATATTTTTCTCTTTCAAACTATAATTAATAATAAAAATAATGTGACCTCACTGGGATTACCCGTGCCGAGGACACTTAAAAATATACTTTTTTGAAATGTTTTTAAATTTGAGAATAAACAAAGAAGACTAACTTAATAAACAGAAACAATTAAGAACATATTCAGACAGTTTTATACACTACGTATTAATGTACATCTATATTATTTTAATTACAAAACGCCCAATGAAAATAACGAAAACCTAACATAAGCTATCCACTTGTGGAGCAGTTAATTCAATATTGGTTTGGGCGACTGAGACAATCCATTTTACTTCTACCTAGCTCCACTTTCCTTTTTTTTTGTAGCCCTTTTAAACATTTTCTCTTTACTAATTGTTTTAATAGATAGTGGAAGTAGGTTATAGATTTTAATGGAATAATACTCAAAAACCCTTTGTCCGAAAGTGGTATTAGTTTGTATTTGTTTAAGTTGTCTTTGTGTAGAGGATACAGTATTATTTGTATGTGATGTATTGTAGGGGTTATGTCTTTCATTTGAGTGAGAGTAATGTCTTTTATTTGATAACATAATTAATATAAAACTGATATTTAAACCATTACTCCCTGACGCGACATTACAAAGTTGAACATACTTGTATATATCTCGCACACGTGAACTTTAGTAATTTATTATTAATTCATTTAACGGTACGTATTTGGATTTTTACGAATAATTTATGCCATTCTCAAATAATGAAGATACAATTAAGACCAATATCTTAAGATATCGAGGCATGTTTTAATGAATTTCGTAATATAAACCAGTAATATTTTTTTGGAAAATATGTTGTTTTGAAACCAAGTATGTTTTTATATTAGTAATTTAGAGTTTTTAAAAATACGTACATCAGTAAACAAATTTCAATAAAATCGTTACTCAATATTTGAACAGGGATTAAAAAGTTTATTTATTTTTTATTAATTTATCAACCTGATTACTATTTTTATAACAATCTTACGAAAACAACAAAAAGTTTCACAAAAAAATGTATTTTTGGCCATTGCAGGTCAACTGATATTAGAAAATGTTTTCAAAGTTATTTTAATTTTTAGTTCGACAAATTTGTGTTAAACGACGCGACGCTTCGACTTTCATAATTTCATTCGATTAAAAAATTATAAAAAAAGTGGAATAAAGCTGTGTACGCACTTTTATCATTATAATTAAAATGCAGTTTGACCAAGAAATGTCAGTTAAAAACTCAATCTATTAATATAAAACAATGATTTAAAATTCCTAACCAATAGGATAACCCGTTCAAAGTATAGTGATTAAAATTTAATTTTCATTATTCACTTGTTACGCAAATATTTTTTTTTTCTTCTACCCTAATTTGCTTAAGCTAGATTTTTCTCGAAAGATTTTTAATTATTTGTCAACTTAAAATTTGCGTTGTGTTTTTAGTGCATTGTAAAATGTTCTAAAACTTGCAACGTTGATAAAAATTTATGATTATACGAGTAATACAAACATATTATTCGTGTTCCATAAATAAAGTTTTAAGCTAGGAATAATGTAAAGTCAATATATTGGAGGCCACATAATTAATTTGTGCAGCTTGCGATAAATTATGAGCGAGATAATGCATTGCTGATTAATTTATGTATTTTTCTTTATAAAATAAACTCTCAAAAACACTATAATTCAGATGAAAGATATGCGTAGGTATATGTACTCATGAAATCATTAAAATTGTTTATGATACGACTATACTAACAAAACAAGAAATGTAATGCATAAATGGCCTTTAGGTAGTTTATCTGACACATTATCTTGTGCAAACACGGTAGTAAAAACTCCTACGCGTTGTCGCAAAACTTGAAGATCAATCGCAAGTAAAAAACAATTGCTCCGAATAAATATTCTAGAAATACGGAACTAGCTTATCATAAAAGCCATTCAGCTTCAAGTCGTGACGTAAATGATCTCTTTTATTCACTTATTCATCGTGAAGTTAATAAAGAGGCGTTAATCACACCACTGATGATACCTTCCGCTTATAAGACCGGCTTAATAACATAGAATTTGCCTCTCAAAATGTTTTAAATGTCAGGTGACGCTCCACAACTCCACAGTTCACATACTACGGGACACGGGTACTAGAACCGAGATACTGGGTCGTGTAAGATATCCCATACTCGCAAGTTCGGTCAGTGGACTCGTGGCTGTCCCTGTCGCTTAAGGCGAACACGGAGATCGATACGAGGATATGGCTTGCTTTATACTGCATCAGTCCATTGTAGGGCTGAGAGATCCTATAGAGAGCGGCTGCTAGTTCATTTGAAGTAGATATGAATACACATACAGTAATGTTGGTTATTGAGAGCAGGCCTTGCCCATAAAATCGATTTACTTGGATTTCAAGGGAAAAAAAACAAGTGTAAATAAATAAATAATAAACGTCAAAGAGGCAAAAAGTCTCTTGGTCGCCCCCAATTGAATAAACTGCTCTATGAACTTAAAATTTGAAAGCCAAGTAGTCAATATTATTTTCATATTTTTGTTGGTAAAAGTTTTTGTAAATATCACTGTTTTTTTAGGTTTTCAATTTATTTAGTTTGTATATTATTTTCATTGAGAGAATAGTAATTTTAATTTAAAAAATGCGAAAATTGTAAAAGAATAAATAAATAATGATGAGAGTTTGATTGATGTAATGTATTGCCACAAAAACGTTTTTGTATTTATGAACCGTCCCAAATGACCTTTCTTTTAACTCTTGGGATATATGACCAAAAATTTGGTTGAGAAATATAGTATGTGTACGCAGCAGTTGATATAGTAAATTATGCAATTAAAATTAATATTAAATAGCATGAACAAAACATAAAATAAAACAATAAAAATTGGTTTATATACAAATTAGAATGGTAAAAATATTCATTTTAGATAAAATATGGTTTAAGAAAAAACAGTGGTGGTTTTGGATTTTAAGCAGCCCTGATCTGATAGCAAGTTTATTAAAAATCGATAATCGAATACGACCTTTTTATGGTGTATTTTTGAATAACATTTCAAGCCTATTTTTTAAATTATGACGAAGAATTGAATAACGTTATAGAGGCTAAATCGAATTTCTTTTTTTTACTTCCAAGAAACACAAACTGAAAGGATTTTAAATCTGATAAATTTATATTAAGTTGCGAGGTGTTCTACGAAGCTCATTTTACATTTTCCTTATTAAAATATTTTAAGGTTAAATACGTAAGAATTTTTGTTTTGTTTTATGTTTTGACAGTTGTTCAAACGTAAATCATGTAATTATATTATAAATTAAATGCCACACGAGTTTATTTTAAGTTGGAAAGCAAAAGGTATTGGATATTCACAATAATATAATTGTAACCCATGTTAGAATCATTCACTCATTCAAATTAATATCTACGATTATAAACAAACGTTTTTTACATATTGCTTCTCTGAGAATGATTTTCTCAATCTACATAAAATACAGATTGAGCAAATGATTCTTGGCTTTTAGTATCCCCTGACCAACTTTCAATCAGGTTTCAAAATAGAAATTGCGATTTCGGAGTTGGAATTATTAAGCATTAATCGATTTACGAGCTGGCACGACGACCATGACAAGATGGAGGATTTTTTGTACCAAATTTGACATGTTATATTACCTTGGAAGTAAATCTCCATTTGGGTGCTTCCTTAGCCGTAATCTCTAAAGGCCGTATAACACAGAATAGAATAGACAAGAAATTGGCCGGAAACCGCTACATAATTTTGAGCAGGAAATCTAGATGCTAATTTTGAAATTTTTAACTTCACGTGTTACACGGTTCATTTTCTGACTTAAAATTAGTATTTAAGCGTGGTCATGACCAAAAAATAACACTTAATAAGTACGCAACATGCGTTTAATACGCGGATAGTTTCTAAATGAAAATGATTTTTTTTAAAAGGAAAAAAATAATTATCGAGACCGAAACACTCGTCTAGGATTCTGGTTTTATTTCACAGACAACTGTATTTTGTCATCCATTTTGACACAGTTGATTCAAATACAAAATTTTACCCATTTTTGTATTTTTTCCATGGCCAAGTGGATAAGGAATACAGTTCTGTGTGTGAAATAGAACAAGAATCCTTGTATTTTATTGTGTATGGCTACTTATTTATACAAATCCTGAAAAAAGATAATCGAGAAGAGATAAGTCCACCTCGTAGTATTCGTCCACCATACTTAAGATCCAGGATTCTTAAGTGATCTTAGACCATAATATTTTATAGTTCCGGGACTTCAACCTGAGGCCTTAGATTGATCTACTTGAAAATTTGAGTATTTTTATATTTTTTGTTTTTTCGTTCATCTTTGAAGAGAGCCTCAGTTCATCACACACATAAGTAGGCTTTTAATTTAATTTAATTTATTTATTCATACAATATCGGGTATCGTTTTTGATCAAACATTATCCTTTATTAGTCACATAAATAACATTACTAGTAAATCTCTAAAAATGTTAGGCTTCATGTTACGTGTGACTAAGGAATTCAAAAACATAGGCACTTTGAAGTTGAGGTATACTTCATTAGTGAGAAGACAGTTAGAGTATAACTCTACAATATGGACTCCTTACTACAACTGTCACTAAAATTCTCTTGAAAGAGTCCAAAAAAAATTCTTAAGGTATATGAATTTTAAACTTTTAAATTTTTAAATTACGATTTTTTAATAAAAACATTAAATTTTTTAAAACTTAACGATAGAAGAAAAATTATAGATCTTTTTAATTTATTAAAAATTGTAAATTCAATATAGGATTGCCCTGAACTGCTATCTCTCATCAACTTCAGGGTGCCTAGAAGAATGACTAGACAGGTGCCACCGTTTTGTAGCAACAATTCACGGACAGTGTATACTTGTAATGCCGTATTGAACAGACTTCATGAGCTTGGCAATAGTTATTCCCACGTATCTGATATATTTAGTGTAGGGTATTGTTCCTATAGAACAAATCTTTTAAACTTTTTCAAAGATGGTGAATGGTAATCATATTTATTTATTTATGCATTTCACAATATATACTATTTTTTGCTCACTTTGCCCAGCTGTATGAAACAGTACTTATGATTTTATTGTTATAGTACTTTAAAATATTTTATTATTTAAATCGTTTTTTACATTTATTCTTGAATTGTTTAAACTTTCTACTGAATATATTGAATAATTTTTAGGTTATTTTTTTTATAAATCTTGTATAATTTTTAGGTTAATTTTTTTTTAATAAATCTTGGGTAAAAGGAAATTTATGTTTTTTCATAAAAAAAAAGTGAGTTAAATATGTTAGTATTATACATTTTTGTAAAAGGCAGATTTACCGTTTATGTCAATAAAATAAAAAAATTTAAAAAAAATACATACATACATATTACAGTTTTTTTTAAATAACAACATATCCCTAACTCTATGAAGCCAAGAGCCCTGTGTTGAGTTGGGATGCAACATAATGGAATGTGGAAGTATGTACATTATTAAATAATAGAAAAAATAAAAATAAAAAATGGCGCTAATAATTTCAAAACTTTACAAGACGACCAATATTCATTTGGCGTCGAATGCAGTGGCCTAAGGTGTGTATTACACTACACGTCAAATATTTTCAAGTCAATATCTGGTCAGTTTTCCGTCCCGTATAATTTGACGCTTCCTTAGCCGCAATCTCTAATACATATTGATGTCCCGGCTGTTAGATTTAATGGCTTCTAATTGGGCAGCCTCTCCGTACATTCTACGTTAGAGTGGATCAGGGTACCTCGCTTTAATGGAAATGATAGACGAATGACCGCACCTTGATCAAAATAATAATGTATGACACGAATTATTTTTATTTGTATCACGGCACATTGATCATCGGATACATTATATTTATTGCCACGAGCCACGACACACTGTAAATAAATTCAGCTAAGTAAATATTATTCTGGTAAATTTTATGCAGTGTTGTTTTAAATTAATGTTTTGTTTTATTTTCAGTGTTGACGAAATAGAGTGTTTTAATAATAATAATGAAAATAATGTTCAGTGCAATACCCAATTTATACATATTTGTTTAACTTTATGTACAAATATATTTGTACATTAGCGGGCTCATAACGAAATATAACTTTCTTCCAATCAACCAATAAAATAAAAGGATTTATTTGTATTTATAATTTTACCTTTAATACGTATGCTAGAAAAAAATAAGTATAAACTAGAAGTAGAAATATCCACATATAAATTGATTAATAGTATCGGTACTAGTATGTAAGGGGAAAAAGAGGGAGGAAAGGGGTTGAGATTAAGGAACAGGGCTCCGATTACAATGGGAAGTTATAAGGGTTATTTTTAATTCTTTATAAAGTGAAATCAAATTTTCTACACAAACTATAGGTTCAACACTAACAACATTTTAATATTTTTATGATTTTTTTTATTTAAAACATTTTCAATTACATATTCCGGACAAAAATATTCAAATTTTTTATACAAGTATTTACGTTTTTGAAAAGCTTTTGTTTTATAGACAATTGAAAATAACTGACTGTTAACTCATTATAATACAAGTCTAGAAAGGAGGTGTTTCTTTAAGCGTGATTTCAACAGGGATGCTGAAAAAACATCCTTGATAGTGGATGGGGGTTATATGAGTAAGGGCGGAAGGAGGAATTGTTGATGGAAATTAAGGTGGTTGCAGAGAAGATGGAGGAATCGTGGATAAAAATTAACATCTAATATGTACACAGTTAGAATAGATGAATTAAATAAATATGAAAACTCTATTCCAAAGAATTAAGAATAGTCCAGAAGGAGCGTAGAATCATATTTGAATACATCGGACAGTGTCCAATTATTCCCCTACTATGCCTCACTTTCGCCGCGCGCATTTGCGATGCCGCCGCGTAATGTTGCTCGGTGGGAAAAAATATAATTATAAAAAAAAGCAATCTGTTAATTTCTCTAAAATTTTATTGTGCACGCGGAAATATTGATTGACACAATAGAATAGATAAGTAAAGGGTCATTTAATAAGAGTAATTGAATTAATTAACTGTAAACTTAAAATATAAAACAAATTTAATTTTACATAAAACGAATATTTTTATATCATGTTAAATAATATTTGATGCTTTAAAGATAATGTCGGTAAAATGTCTACGATGGAGTTGTTTAATCCGAGATCAAATTTTCATTAGTTCTCTCATTAGATGAGCTAAGTAGTAGTAAACTAAATTTCTATTTTGTTTCTTCGACAATCTGACAGATGGAAAAATAATTCAATTTTTAAGTAATGCATTTGTTACATACACATTCATTTGCTAATTACAGATGAAATGTGATTGCATCCTGGTTCTTTAAGATCTTAGCAGTATTTATACACTTTAAAAGGACACAACGCGGCATAGTTGAATTCAAATCAGGAGTTGTGTACTGAGCGACGTCTACAAAAAAACTAGAGGGTCAAAACGTAAACCTACTCATTTATGAGTAGTTTAGTCGCCTTCTGTTTCATGTGCGTATGCGGTTTCTGGACTATTCTTAATTCTATGCTCTATTCGTATAAAAACAACACAAAAAAATGTATATCAAACAATTTTAACATTGAAAAGAGAGCCGTGATTGAAGATAATACAAATAAAAATTTACCTTTACGTCCTGCTTTAATGCAACAACGGTTCCTAGATCCCCGTAAAATTGGCAGATTGTTTTATTGGAGGTTTTTATTGCAGTTGAATTATGGTTAGATTTCCTAATTATGCTTCTTTTTAAGTAAGTAGGGGGCCCAGACATTACTATTTCCCCATTTAATTTAGTGTTCTCCATCTCTGTTGTAACATGTCAAAATTACTATTAATAATGAGGAAGTTTAGGGGTCTTTGTTAATTGACTATTAAACTAAGGCAATTTTTTTTTTCCTAATTTTTACGTTTTGTATTATTAACGCTATGATTTTTTAAAGTTTTGTATTTCAGAAATTACTCCGCGTGAGACGTTTCAAGTTCTCTTCCGCTTCTTCGCGCTCAGTTCAGCCGATTAGTCCGTTGACATACCGTAAACTGGAAAATTTTCACAACTCTTAATTAATTGATTCATATGAAATAGTGATGACAATCAAAGAAGTTGGTATTTATTTTTAAAAATATATGATATACATTTTCGAGAAACTTTGCCGTACAATTTGATGCTTTAATTTTTACCGCGCGTACAAAAACATTTTTTACATCCAATTTCCCGTAGGCCTGAACTGCCTCATTATAAGTTTCAATCTCATTTGGCTATTTTTCAATAATATACCCATGCATTACGGGTGCATATTTCCTTTTTGTTACCCTTCGATTTTGTTAGGGAACGCACTACGCAGGCACGAGTCGGATAGAGTGGCGCCTTACATATTGCTGACTCATATTTTTAAATAATTCCCCATAGTAAATAATTCAGATAATTTACTGCTGAGAAATTATCACATCTGTTGAACGAATTTGTTCAGTTTGTTACTACTCGTTGAGTTGTTACCACAAGACGTTTTTAATTCTGACCATTTACACGGACAATATTAAAAGAAAGTACTTATACTTTTGTTTTGTTTGCATCATTATTTTCTTCTCTGTAGTTCCTCAGTTCTGAGGGTCGTGATCATTGGTAATCTCACTAGCAATTCCATTGACAAAGCGTCTTCACTCTTCACGGCTCTGTGCTCTCTCCACAGCTCCATATAGGGTCGCCCGTGAGGTTGTTTCCACCTGGTCGATCCATCGAGCTGCAGCTCTGCCTCTGCTTCTTCGTCCTGGCACACTGCCTGTGATTATTATTTTCTCCAGATTTTCTGGGTCACGTCTAGCTATGTGACCGAAGAACTGCAGCATACGTTGGCAGCATATGGCCGATAGGCGAACTTTTATGTTGAGTTCTTCCAGTATAGAGACATTTGTTCTTCTGGCTGTCCATGGTCTTCTCAACATTCGACGCCAACACCACATCTCGAACGCATCTATTCTCTCCTGCTCACGTGCTTTAATTGTCCACGTTTCTGCGCCAATCAAGAATATTGGGAACACAAGCGTACGCACTGTTAATATTTTAGTTTTTTTCAAGATATCCCGGTCTTGCCAAATTTTAGTCAATCGAGTCATGGCATTTTTTGCTATTAGGATACGTCTTTTAATTTCTAAAGTGCATGCACCGCCCGCAGAGGTGGATGAGCCTAAATAAACAAAATCTTGAACTTTTTCAAGGTCTTGGAGTCTAGTTGATAGTTGTAGCATATTGGCTCTATCAACAATCATGAGCTTCGTTTTAGTTCTTTTTATTTCCAACCCAAATTTGCGACTTTCTGCTGCTACCCGAGCCAATATATCTGCTATTTCTAGCTCGTCTTTAGCAATTAACGTGGTATCATCGGCATCATTATAATACACCTAATATTTCATTAACAGCTTGAAGCTGATACATGTAGAATATACCTACATTCAAAGCATTTATTTTCAGAATTTTTATTTATTTATTATTGTTATGATGAAACCGAGTCACTGGTAAAAATGGTAAATTTTAGGAAAGGGGTTCATTATTAGATTATCGTTGCAGGGAGGGATTTGAGCTGGAAACTCTTAGATGATTTTAGATGATTCTACAGGGTATTCTAACGTTTCATTCTTTAAACTTTTTTATTCCAGAAAAACGTTTGCGTGGATGTTTGTGTATGACGTGTACACTATTGAAATTATAATAACGGCTGTGTTTAGGACAAAGGCTTTTAACCTCAATTTTGGCCAAAGATGTTTTATTTGTAAAATTTTAATGTGTTTTAAACAATTACGTAAGTGTTATACACATTCTGGCAAAAGAATTGCGTCATACGTTTTTCTTCTATTCCTTCTTCTGCAGCCTTATTCTCTCCCCTGCTGGATAAAGGCCTCTTCCAAACGTCTCCATTCAGTCCTATAACCCGCTTTCATCATCCACGTTTTACCGGCAATAGAGACAATGCCGTCGACCCATCTTTTCTGTGGCCTTCCAACACTTCTTTTGTTTGCCCATGGTCTCCACTTTATTATTCTGGGTGTCTGCCATCATTTTGTCTCACCGAGTGCCCTACCACTGCCATTTCAATTTCGCTGCACGATCCATGATATCCACGACTCCGGTTTGGCGCCTTATTTCTTCATTTCTTATTCTGTCTCTTAGACATACACCGAGAATCTGTCTTTCCATGGATCGTTACGTGCATTTTAATTTCTGGCTACTTCTTTGTGTTATAGACATCTTAAGACATACGCAATTGGTTAAAAACATGTTAAAAATAATGAAACCGTCTTTTACATGTTTGTGGTTTAAAGCTTTTGTCCTAAGCATAGTCGATATTGTAAGAAATATGTTGAAAAAGGAAAAAAAATATAGTAGGTATCTAGATTGTAAATTTTTTGTTTTTGATACTAAATAAACATAATTATTTTTATATTAAATGCCTAGTAAATATGTAAATTTGAATTTGATTTGTTTATTTTTTTCTTTTTTAACAAAAACGTTCTTTCAAACATTACCTTTACATATCTGATAGTCTACGATCTCGATTACCTTTAGTCCAGAAAACAGCGATTCAACAAGGCCGACGAAGCCCGTAACTTATGAATTATGCGTTAGTCTCATATTCCGAGGCGCAATTATCGCGTCACATTTGAATAAAAGCAACATTTTGGGTATTTATGTTCCCGCAGCCAGGGGCGGCCCGGGCAAAGGGGCCCGGGCCGGGGGCTCAGGGGGCCGCGGCCGGGACAGGGCCGGCTCAGGAGGCTCGATGCGCGCCGAGATAAGGCCCGTTTGGGGGCGCTCCATCATCATCGCGGTCTTAATGTATATTATTACTGCCATAATTACAGGGGAAATACCAAATTTAGGATACTTGTTTAAATACTTAGGATATATTTTAGGTATAAATCACACTTCGATTGATTGATTGATGATTGAATCTTGGCCGAAGATTTGCCATCGATTTCACGATGTTTTTCGCCACAAAAAAACAAGAAAAAGGGGTAGTGTTTATTTACACTTTTGAAATTCTGGCAGTTTGTATTTCATACATAATTGTTTTCTCTTTGTTACATGATTTACTCACTTGTTAATTTACAGTTTTCGTATATTATTTCCATAATAATTAGTAAAATTAAAGTTAAGTAATGTTAAGTAGCGTTAATAATAGTAATAGTTCACATGAATATTTTAATAAAAGCAATAATAAATCTAGAAAAAAATCCAATATATTATCAAGCTTTTCGAAACATCATTTCTTAAAAATTCTTTCACAAGATTTTTATGCTTTCGTGTGAATAAAAAACTTGTAAAATTGTTTTTTTTATAGTTTTATTGCAGTTATTCAAAAAGTCAACCATCATTTGTATGTTCAGCAGATATTTAACAATATTTTGAGGCTTATTGAAACATGAAGCTAATTTATATTTAATGCTGTTTTAAAAATCATAAATATAAATTTTTAAAACACTAAGCAAGCAAATAGATTGATCATTTACTTATTTTCTCGATTACTTAGTGGTACGGAATCAGGCCGTCATAAGTTCGGCAGGTCTTTTGTACTTTGGAACTTTCCCGATAACGGAATAACATAATTTATATTACACTCATGCCAAACTGTGATGTACCCTCCGCAAAGCCTCTGATCCTGGTGGATCTGTAAGGAAAGTACCAGACAGAGAAGAGGTAAGAGGAGACTGCCCCGGGGTTCCGCAACCTGTTATTATCATCCCCCTTCCCCTCGCAGGTGATTTAAGCTGACGTAGATTCGGTCGTCCGACATGCGTCCCACATACTCGGCCTTAATTGGTGATTTATGTACGAATAAAAAAAACTTCGCCTTCAGGATAAGTAAGAAGGATTATGTATTGCAGGACAATGGAACATGGAACGCACAAGGATAAAAACCCTCCAATCGTTATGGTGTCTGGGAATAATTTTGTGGTATTTTTCGTAATAAATTTTATTCTGTGTGTTAAATCTCCATGCTAAAACAACACGTTATAAAATTTGTTGTTAGTTATTTTTTATTAACTTGACATTAAAAATTCTTAGACACATACGTAATTACATGTTTCATCAATTTTGCCATTAAAGTACATTGTTCCTCCTTCATAAAAAAGGATTTAAAAAAGAGAAATGACGACTATGCACAAATATATTAGGAACATTATTTATGTTTAATGACTATGAATAAATAAATAACATATTACGCAATACAAGTCAAAATAGCTTTGTCTTCAAAGGTGTGAAAAATTATAAAAATCTTCCCAATGAACTAAAAACTATTAAAAATAATATATCAATAAATAAATTTAATTTAAATCTAAAGAAGTTTTTTGAACACGTGTAAAAACTATATCAAATTTTAATTATTATGAATGTATTATTGTTTTATGTTTTTTCCTTTATATATCCTATGTTTTTTTTTTGTCATGTACTCGTATATTTAAAACTATATAAACTCGTATAAACAAATTACGGCAGTGTAAGTTACTATCCAATCACAAGAGTTAGTTTCTTTTTTTGGAGAGTTACAGTGATAACATTTACTAGATGTATGAAAGTAGATCTGGATAGAATTTTATAAAAACGTGTACCTTTTATGAAGTTTATTAAAAAAAAAATTTAAAAAAAAACATAAGCAGAAATATTATTCACAAAAAACAATTTTATTGAAACATTTTCCTTAGTTTATAAAATACATTTAATTTATTAGTAAATAGATTTAGTTTTTGTGAATATGTAAATGTACATTTTGTATGAATGCATAAAAGAAAAAAACTTACAAATTGCGGTTTTTTACTCTTGAATTTTTTTTGTTAGAAATTCATGTATTTATTTTCAATTATTCTTTGATACGACTAAAAATTATAGATTATGTCAACATCGTATACACACTTGATATCATCAATATCTTGTCGTGTGAAAGTACATTCCTGCACATACCCGAAACCGTTTTGAAGACCTTGGTCTTCTATCGGTTTTGTCAATAATTGTATAAAACGAGTAACTGTTTTAAATTGTTCAATTTCATATATCTTTGACATAAAAGTATAACTGCAAAAGTGCAACTTTTCAGGAGAGCAAAAAAACGTTATTATGAACCCAATTATTTAGCTACAGAACTCATATTTTACAAAATGGGTTATTATTTATAAATAATTTTATTTGTGTAACAGGATTCAAGTAATTTGAACAAATAACAGAAATATTCCAGATATACCTACAACTTGAACCATTAAAGATGGGACAGAAATCAGTCTACTTTTACTACTAGAACTACCTAATACTATTTGTACCACTCAATGAACGATAGAAATGAGTCTACTTATATTACTGAGACCATCTTGTACTATTTGTGCCATTGAAAATATGACACAAATATGCATACTGATTTTATTAATTAAAACCAAAGTTTAATAAGCACTAAGTTGTTTATTTATGTTTTGAGTAGTCATAGAAGTGTACTGTTAATACCATTGATGCAGGCATGTGCAAGGAACATTTTCGCATTTAAATCACAAAATGAACAAAAATTCAGTTATACTTAGTTATACGCCCATCGAATGTACGAGTATGATGATTTTCATTGAATTTAAGCCTACTACTTTCACTGCCCCTTTTACTGTGTGTTTGGCAAATAATATGGAGGGCTTAAACTTCTTGGATTTTCACAGGCGCACACTAAATGACACACGACATAATAACTCAGAAAAACTTATTGTGTGTATGGAGGGCCTTTATCGGATATTGTCATTCATCCGCGTGACCATGTTGCAAGCACCAATGGTAGCAAAAACTATATCATAATACCCTATGTCCAGATTAGTAATTTTATAAATTTAATAACGTCATATTAAATTATTATTATCATCATTATATTTAAAATGTGTTTTATCGCGTGAGTGTACAATAAATCAAATTATAATTATGAGTTGATTGATTGATTTGGTGTTTATTTTGTATATTCCATATTTAAACTTATAATATTAGAAATCAAACACTGATTTGAGTCTACTGCACATTTTATTTGATTTTTACAAATATTAAAAATACACAATTCACCAATACTAGACTACACCGGCTACGTAACGAGTATGGTGAAGTTGATATATTTCGTCTGTCTTTATATAAATGTAGGTTAAGTATATAAATATAAGTTAAGTATTCAAAAGGTTATAAATTAATTTGTATAAAATTTCTTAATATTGTTCTTTATTTACTATTTTTTTCCCATGTATCTCTATAATAATGTATAAACTTATATGTATGTATATGTATGTGTGTATGTTTTCATATGTAAATTTATTAAATATTTTTCTATGTACCCTATACCTATGTTGGTACATTTCCTTATTTTTACTTATTATTGTATCTTTTAGTTTTTCTTATGTTATCTTTAATTTTAACTAAATTTACATACTTACGTTTCACTGCTGCACTTGAATGTAATTTCTAATATATATGAAGAAGCCCGCAGGGCATGTAAATTAATAAATGAATAAATAAATAAAAACAAAAATTTCGTGACAATTGTTTCATTGACATTCAATCTATCCAATCTTCACATTCGTTTCAAAATGCCTTAACAAGGCGAAACAATTGTCACGAAATTTTTATTTTTATATTTTTTATATTTGTAAAAATAAAATAAAGTGTTCAGCAGACTCAAATCAGTGTTTGATTTCTAATATTATATAAAATTATGAGCACTATCGATTTTAAATTAGCGACGTGATGCTGACCCCGCAGTCTCTTAGCCCTTATGACTTAAAAGGTTGTCTGACAATTATTTAAACATTTTTGATCTAGTAAGTAATGTATAACGCCTTAATATCCCAATTGGCAGATTTATAGATATGATTAGGCATTTAAGAAAAGGCAATCAAGACCGAAAAGTGTTGGCAATAGAGTTTCCCACGTTTTACCGAAAACAAGATGGCAAGAGTAATTAACTGTTTGGGCGGGGCCCTTTGTTTTAGCCCTCAAACTTGTTAAGGTTGTTGGGAGATCGTTATGATTATCTGTACGAGAAACATTTGAAATATTATCCTTTTTATATTATCTCTTTTATACCTATTTATGGTTTAAAGTTTTCTGCTTTGAAGAGAACCGATAGCACCTTTAAGTTTTTTTTTACCATTTCGTTTATTTATTTACGTTCACCAATTAAAAAAATGTTAATATTATTTTTTTAAATATTTATAACAGCTTCGAATCTTGATAATGCAAAATTTTACAGAAAAGATGAAACAGTGTGTTTTATTGGGTAATAAAGAAGTTCAGTAGTACATGAAATGGGATATTAAAAATGATTTCTTACATGCGGTTAAAATAAGAACATTTTATTGTACGGACAAGTTTCTCAAAAATTTGAACAAATGAGAAATGAGAAAATGAACAAAAACGATTTTAATAAAAATGAACTACTTTGAAACGTCGCAAGTTCTCGTAAATAATAAAAAATCGTTTTTATGTGTTTTGATTGTTTTCCAGTTTCCAGGTAGTCACTTTTTTAAACGTTTAGTGTACTTTGACAGCTACGGGGTTTTACTTTGAAATGCTAGCACAGTTCATCGACGACAACTTGTGACGTCGCAGGTGGAGTAATTTTAAAGTTACAAAACTTTTGAAAATCATAGCGATGAAAATACGATACATAAAAATATTTCAAATAAATTTTTGACTTAGTTCAATAATCCAGTAATAAATAATAGTTTTTTTTAAAAACCACTGAACTTCGTCATTCAACAATGCATACTTTAAAAAAATACAATTTGTACTTATTCGTCGATACATTTCCACATTCAAATACCTACATGTTTAAAAAAAAATGATATTGTGTTTTTTTATATTTTTTATTATTTTCTGTACCACTTACAATATATACACTTGTAGGTACTTAAATGGTCTGAATAGAAATAACATAAAATTGGTTGTCGTTGAAATCACGGAATAAGAGTAGTAAAATACAATTTAAATTAATAATATATTGAAAATCCTAAAATCCATACATAAAGGTGTAAAAAATTATAATAATCTTCCTAATGAACTAAAAACTATTAAAAATAATATTTCAATATTCAAATTTAAAGAAAATTTTTGAACTCGTGTGAAAACCACATTAAACTTGAATTAGTATGAATGTATTATTGTTTTATGTTTTTTCTTTATATATCCTATTTTTTTATTTTTCTTTTCGTGTACTTGTATTTAAAATTATATAAACTCTTATTAATAAACAATTAAAACAGTGTAAGTCACTCTCCAAGCACAAGAGTTAGTCTCCTTTTTTGGAGAGTTACAGTGATAACATTTACTAGATGTGTAAGTTTAGAATTTAACAAAAACATGTGCTTTTTATGAAATTTATTAATACTAGAATTGTCGCCAATACAGTTTTACATGCATATGTTATGAATTACAGAATTATACAGAATATATAAAATTACATCTATTTGACATTAAAGTATATGTTTTTCAATATTCAGATACACTACCTAATATATCAATTTTTGCATTTGTTTGTTCGCCACAACTTAAGCTGCTTTAGCTATAACTATGTTTTAGCGTATCCATATAGATAGTATACAATATACGAGTATATGACGAACAATATCATACGCAAGCTACATTGTAGGTATAGGTAACGAAGCGCCGCGTGTCATCGTGGTTCATGGCTCATGGCCGACCCGCGCGGGGGCGGAGCGCCCAGGGCAGTGTGACTTATGTGCCTCATAGCCGTTTCTTTTGCCTCGTGCCGCGCCTGCCTTAGCCCGTGGGGTCCCAGACCTAGAATGGTAATTCGCAGATGTAATAATTTTACAGAGAATGCTTCAAAAGTGCCATAGAAGAATGCGTCAAAAGTGCCATAGAAGAATATGACGATTGTCAATTATATTTTTAATTTGTATGTACTTTTAAATATCTGTTAACAAAAATTTGGATTAAACTAGAGAGTTTTACTATAGTTCTTAGATATTTCAACCGTGATTGATAGATAGCCGTTCGGAGAATGGAATATACAAATATAGGCATTAACAGTTTACCATTAACAACTTCACTACGAGGCAGACTTCACTCGATTTCCCTTTTCAGGATTTTTACCTGAAAGTAGCTAATTAGTAAACACTCGTCCAGGATTCTTGTTCTATTTCACCCGCAGAACTGTATTCTTCACTCGCCTTGACACAGACAAGATATTATTTAACACTCGAGCATTTTAACATGATTTTTTTTACTGAAAATATATATTCGCTTTCTTATAATTTACCTAAATATTATATTTCAATTTTAGTGGCCATTATCAACTCGTAAATAACTTTTATTTCATTTTTAAATAAAAGACGTGTGATACTTTAATCCACAAATTTGGATTAAAGTATCATTCGTCTTTTATTTCTATAATAAATTACAATGAACTTCCATCAAGAATTTTCACTTACAAACTTAAATGTTTTTCGTAAAAAACTCTTTGAAAATCTTAAGCAGACTCTCCATAAATAAAGAGTCAGGTTAAGATTTTTCCATCTGACATGGCTCAGCCCGTTCTAAAATTGAGATTTTTTATTATATAATTAATGTTTTGTGGAATAAATTACATTTACGTAACACTGTATTATGTATTACCCTCCGTTTAATAATATCTAGATTCTGGAAAGGAAAAGTTACCCAGCAGCGACATGTAGCAGTCTTCATGTCATGTCATCATGCCTTTACAGGGCTGGTATTCTGGATCTTCTCTACTCCCTAGAAAGTGATTGATTTGAAGATTTACATTTTTTCATTTGCTTTATATAATGACCGATGATTAAACGTCAAATGGTGTATAAAACTGCTTCCAAAACGGAAAAAAAACGAACACGGTTTGGTCAATTCAACTCGATTGAATGTTTTGAGTAATGCTTATGATGATTCTAAACGAAAATATGAACATAATTATTCATATCTATGAAAAAAAAAAAAAAAATTGAAAAATGTCATTTTTACGTTTATTTTCAATAGAAATATTACAAAACCTGGTTTGCGGAAACTTTACACTATATTTATTGTAACAAATACCATAACAATATGATTTAGGTCCTTTTCACAAAATGGTGTACAAAACATTTACAATATATTTGTTACAATCAATATAGTGTAAAATTTCCACAAATCAAGTTTTGTAAAATTTCCATTTAAAATATACGTAAAAATGGCATTTTTCAATAAAAAAATTATAAAAGCGCCATCTATAAATACTAAGTCTCATATTTTCGTTTAGAGTCACCTTAAGGTCGCAATAATGGTGTAAATGAAAATTGTCATATTTAGTTGTACGTTTTCGTATTTGTTTGACGTTTAATCATCAGTGTGGCCATTACATGAAGCAAAATTTTTTTTAAAATAATTACTCTCTAGGGGGTAGAGAAGATTCAGTATACCACCCCAGAAGCGCCAATTAATGTTTTTTTTTTTCATAAATAATATTTCCAGCGTCGATTTGTTATATTAACTAAACCGGCAGGTGCAACAAATATAATTTTAAAGCTTTTTCCTTCAATTTAATGCAGTTTTTTTATCTAAAACTCCCGGATTGACATGCGTGACTTTATATATTGTAGTATATAGGCACTGTAGGCAGAATTGAGTATAGGAGTGTATTGTATACATATTCCGCACCGTTATCGCGATGGGCGGGGGCGGGAAGATTTATGTCCTTCTCCGCCCTTGTCGGGATATCCTTTTCCTCTCCCCGCCCTTTCCCTTCGCCGCTTCCTCCTGCCTCGTCAAATACCCCCTGGCAAAGCCTAAAACAAAACCGTACACAAAAGCTATGTTGAATTGTATCATTTTATATACCGTAAAAGACTGAGTATCTTTGTAAATTAAACAGCAAATATATTGCATGTTTTTTTTTTCTGTTCAAATGTACCAATATATTATGTGTATGGGCGTTAGATTCAAGATCGATACCCTATTTTCTATTTAACCACTTTCATTGAATCACCGTTAATAGTTAGTTTATAAATAACTTTTTTTATATTTATATATTTTTTTTACTGTCCTACGTTTGTCTTAGCATTTTTAGTGTGGTAGTGCTGTAGTTGTCTGGTGTTATAAGTATTTGCGATTTGATTTCGAAAATAAAATTAATTATTCTACATCCGTTTTATATATTTTTATCGGCATTCGTAGTATGTGATATTTCTCTATTATGCCAAATTCTCACCAATCACCTATTTGTACATTTCATGTTGAGACATTTAGTACGAGCAATAGAAAAAATGCACCAAAAAAAAATGTTTACCAATCAAGTAACCCTGTCATACATTGATTTCCCACACAGTTGTCTAAAAGATCGCATTTCGACCGCGTTCACTCGCCTTTCATCTTTTCCCTACCAGTTCCATGTTTCACTTCCATACATTAGTGTTGGGACCCGAGAAAATAATATTTGGTATTTGTATTTGAGGGGAAGATTAACTTCTGTTTTTCCCCGAAAATTCATCCCCTAGGGAAACTATTGTCAGAATAGTACGACGTGACAAAGTATTATCTTATTCACGATTTAATGTGTATTATTTTCCATGAATAGTGATGCCTTTCATATATTTTTGTTCAGTTTTCTATCAAAAGTCAAAAGTGCATTCAAAATAACAATACTTTTAAGCTTTGATTTCAGTACCATTATCTTCAGTTTGTTTTTAATTTTTTAATTATTGAAATCAATGTTTTTAGTTGTCCTTACTAGAGTTACGAGTTCCAATGACATTTTCCAATTTATGTATATTTTTTCCAACGAAAGTAGGTACCTATAAACTGTATAAACAGAACCTTTAAATAAAAAAAGTGATTGATTTTACCAACATACCTAGATAGGTATATATATATTTCCCCAACTATTTCGAATTTGATACCATTTCGTGTTATAAATAACCATGTTAGAATTTAAATTATTTATCATTGTTATCATTCTCAAGTTGGCCTGCACGATCCTGAAATTTGACGCCTTTGGATTATTTCCTATAGGGTTACGTTAAGTCAATGTCTTAGAAATGAAGCTACAACTCTTATCGAACGTCAATATTGCACGCCATATAACAACCATTTCAGAAATAAAACCAGAATTGTTGGAAAAAGTGTTCAAAAATTGGCCCGACAGAATGCTCGACGTAATTAAAAATATGTACGCAACAAATATTTTATTATCTTATTAAAATTTAATGTTGTACCTTATAACGCCTAAAAAAACATCCAATATTTGAAATACCAAACTGCTTTTACTAGTTACTAATACCTATTGCTAATACTAAGTTTTATGCCTATTTTGCAAATCTGGTGTTAAAAAATTATTGGTGATTAATTCTTAACTTAATGATACGTTACAGCTAGAGATTTATAGTTGAAAAATTCCAGTGATTTATTGAGCGGTGTTTTTATTTGTTTGTATGGTAGTCAAATGGACATTATTTTTACATTTTTTTTTGGTTGGTTTCATTAATATTTTTTTATGTGACTGAGGTCATTTTACGGTGAAGATACCATCGGAACACATTCTTAGATTTCTAACATGTTTCTTGCATCAGATAATATAATAAATATTATAAATTCGCCTACCATATTCATGTTTGGCCGTAATAATTGGGTTGGCCTAATGCGATTTATGATTTATTTTATTTTGTTTATTAAGTAACTTAACTTTCCGCAGAAATGTTTTTATAACAAATTTCAGAGATTCGTATTATTTGATTAGAATAAGGTAATTATAGATTTCTAAGGGTACTTATTTTATAAGACGTATTATTTATTTTAGATTTTGTTTGTAAGAAACCAAACTACTAAGGTAAAATTTTTCATGTACCTACTATGACGAATTTTAAAGGTAATTCAATTCTTGGCAAAAAGAAATCACACAGTTGTTTTTTATTTTTATTTTGGATAATCTTATACTAATTTGTTATTTGGTTATTGCAAAAATATTATCAGATTGTAATTCGGGCGTTCAAGCTATAACTGATACTTGGTCGGTAAATCCATTAATTGTAGACATTCAGAGTAAAATTAAGCATCTAAAAATCAAAGGGATGATTATTCAAATATGCTGGATCAGAGGACATGCTGGTATCGTAGGAAATGAGAGAGCAGATGAACGAGCAAGAGCCGCAACTTTTAAAAGTACGGAACCTTTCTTCTCAGAGTTTTCCCTTAGTTTTGCTAAACGCTGTATAAAATAAAATACACAGCAGCGTTGAGAGGATCATTACCACGCTTCTTCCACAGGTAAAATCACTAAAATGTTTTTCCCAACGCTGACCGATGCAGCAAACTTCCGTCGTCATCACTAAAGAACTTTCAAAACAATCCAAATTTTTACCGGACACGGAGCTATGAGAAATTACCTATATGGGTTTAAATTAAGGAATGACGACTATTGTCAATGCGATGATATTTCCTTAACGGATATCCACACTGTCGTTAAAAGTAGTTATCGCATACCATTGTTCTTGGACTTTGCAACAATGGTAATTGGACTCATAAAGGTAATAAACCAAAATCAGTGATCGAACATCCCATATCCAAGACAAACAAAAACGATTTTTTCCGAGTACCTTAGTCTTATACATGACATGTAAGGCAACTAAATACAGGGGTCCAAATATATATTTAAAAAAAACTCATACTAATATATCTGTATAGTAAGACCGATTATTAAATCCTTTCTTGAAATAAATATGTTTTATCGATCCTGTACGAGTCGTAGATATATAGTCGCCATTCAGGTAAAAGTCACTAACACTAATAATGTCAGTTGCGAGTTAAATGTGCCACTTGAAGCGTGAAACTATGTTCTTTAAGAGGCAAACATCATCAAAGTTACTTATAAAAAAGTTGCGGAAATCCGAATTATTTGTTTTTTAATACGTGACTTTGTTTACTATGTGATATTATTATACATTAAAACCCAAAACAAAACTTTAAAAAATTCCTTCTTTATTACGTTATACTAATATTTCCTGCGTTTACTAACTGTTTTAGCTTTCATTGTCCAGATTAAAGACACGTCAAAGTAACTTAACCAAATTTTAGCCACCTCGCCATCTTAAAAAAAAATCCACATATTTTTTAATACAGGTGTTCTTTAAACCCTGTCACGTCCGAAACCACGATGATCAGTATGGGCAAGAAGACATATTCGCATATTTGAATATCCATATTCCTACAATTCTTTCATCTGTTGATGGTTGTGAAGTTAAAGAGATGAAAACCTTTGAAACCAGCCAATGACAGGTCATAAGCCCTGTAGATATATAGACTTCTATATTGCCTTCTCTAAAATTTTCTTCTCCTTTGTTGTAATATGTTAATATTAACAGCCCCCAAGGGAGTTGAATCCAGTCCTTGTCTACAAAAATTTGGAAAAACTCAAAATATTTTTAAAAACTATCTTTTCAATTAGGTATATACTCTCTTAATTTATATTAATTAATTCATCTAATGTTTGAACACCCAATGACAAACTATTAGTTGATGATAGGGTCAATTATTGTTTAATATTTTACATTTTTTTATAAATAATATTGTACATATTTTATTTATTTATTCATTTTAAATTACATTTGTACCTATACATATTCCCCAACATATCATGGCGTTTTAGGCTGTGCCCGTGTTAAGCCATAATAATTAACAACAACATATAATGTTAAGTATTTATATAATATTCTCTGTAAAAAATATGCTTTTATGTCTCACAATTATAAAATAGCTGGCCATGAAAATGATTTTAAAGACAACGTAACCAAAAACTGTTTTCTCTTGATTCTAATGTACTAACCCTAACAAGCGTCACAGTCCAATCCTAAAAAAGCTTATGAAAATAAATATCATTTCAATTAATTGTTATATTTGGGAACTGATCGTATGACTACGCGCCATTATTCACTTCCCTCTAATAATACGTTTGGAAATTTATTAATCGTCTCGTATTTGTTTTTTACGTGTAGGAAAAAGCCTTAAAATATTCATATCGATTAAAAAGCGATGTCGTGAATTAAAAACGAAACATTTGTTCATTTATCAAGCGGCCACACCCCCAGCGTGGTTTGTCTTTGGGATTGGACAGAGGATTGTGTTATGTATTTCGTTTATTTTATGCTCGATAACAACTGTGGCTTACGATATATTATTAGATATGGAATTATAACCACGTATTTTTTTATTTATTTTGTTTTTTAATGAAAATATTATTATATGCCCACAATATGTTCATATACCACTGATTTTCCCAAATTGAACGGTTTGAACAGGTAGGAAGAAATTGCGTTAAGGCAATATGCCCACCCTTATGCATATGTATGTAAACTGTTTATGTTTATTTAAATAAATACATATTACAAACATCACACCGATTCGCCGTGAAGGTAGGAAAAGAGTGTAGAATGCCAAGTATCGTGGACGCACGACAATTGTTCCTACTTTTGACATTTCCGTCTCCAACTATTTGTTAAATTTGGTCATGCCGTGTCTATCTCGGTCTTCCTCGTTTTCTTGATCCATAAACATTCGCATCGTAAATCCCTTTAGCCGTTCAGTCGATGTCCATTCGCTCTTCATGTCAAACCAACGCAGGACTTCTTTGATTTTGTCGATAATGCTTGTCTCAGCATTACATAATACGAGCGGTGGTATCTTACACAGTTAAGCTGGTGCAGAACACTGGTAAAATAAACTAAAGTTGGGCACAAAATGCCGAACACTCTTTTAGTGAAATGGAGGGCCTGTTCATGATTGTCCCGTTTCTTCTGAAGAGTGTTAAGCGGTTTCCTCTTCACGAAAGAAAATGCTGAGAAGTTTCTGATTAGCTCTCTATAGAATATTCCTCCTGCTCCCAACACTGTAGAAGCTTCTTAAAAGCAGAAAAAATCCACCTTAAGAAAAATAAAACTTGTAGATATGTAGGAAAAAGGAAAATAATAAATGCAACTCCCATAACAAAAGAGCCTTACATATTGCACAGACATCAACGTTTGTTCACCTCTATCTGTGAGTGAAAAGAAACTAGAATCCTGGACAAGTGTTTTCGACAAGATGGTGGCTTACCTAGGGAACAGAGCTAAGTCCATCTCGATGTGTAGTGGTTGGCGTGTTTGCCTAGGTGTCTTGAAGTCCTGGATTCGATTTTTGCTAAGGTGAACGTGAATTAATGGTTATAAAGGTGGCTTTTTACAGAGTAGCACCTTAAGCGTAGTACAAATCACCTTACCTTCAATGTAATGAAAATGATCTATATACGCTGCATTGTAGTATCAATGCAGTGCCCTAAGCACCCATGACCTGGGATAGGGAAGTAATGATGATGATTAGCTTCAAAAATATATTAACAGTACCTTAGAGGATAAAATACGGGAGTCAGCTTTTTGTCGTTGTGAAGTTAAAAATGCAGAAATTATCGCGATAATCTATTTTACTCGCACACGTGAATAAAAACACCGATGTCCACTTTCGTCATAAAAATGCTGTTTTAAGTTGAAATAAAAATCCACTTTGATTTAATACAAAACACATCAGTAGTCGCAAATACGCCTTTTCAATATGTATTTTTATTTCCAAAATGATAATACGTTTACATTGTTTAAAAGATATGATATTTTCCAAATAGCACAATAAAAAACTCTCGTTTCCTGCATATGTCATTAAATGTGACTTGCATGGTTTATCGAAAGATACAAAAAAAAAGATTTGCAAATTTCAAATCTTCTTTCACGGAGGTTCCGATTTTGAGTACCGCGCCGGCTAGGAGGTAACAAACGTTTATTTTTTTTTATTTAAAACTTGCTATAATTCATTTATTTTATTAAACCTCTTGTACCGTTAAGATGCTAATAAAAAACAAATAAAATAATAGGTTTTGCAAAATAACTAGAAATAACAATGAATCGAACATCTAATCAATCAACAATGAGCCAAACACTACAGAGTTCAACCTGAAGTGTTCTTTATTTATTTCTTTACGCATTGTTTTCATGCTAAATAAAAGTTTATTAATAAAAACGTATAAAAAAAATCTCAAAAATAACGTTCTTTTTTTATTTGAATCTAGATAAATTCTACTTCTGTCTCTTTTCCTCGCGTTATTAAGTCCCTTTTTCATTCCTTTATAGGGATATTACAAAGAATTCAAGGGTTGTGAGATAAGACACTGTGACGTATTATAAATAATATAAGTGTTTGATTGGCCGGACACGCCCACTAGCGGCAGTCCAGCCAACCGGTGACCGCGGCAAACAGTTCTAAATTAAAAATATTTGACAGTTCTAAAAACAAAAAGTGTCTCTATTGCACGACACATACATAAAAAATAGTGCTTACAATTTGCGTTTATCACTTTAATACACCTCATTTCTGGCAAGCATGTGCTATTTGTCAAATGTGTCGTGTCCAATTAATTATATATGTTTTTGGCGGCCGGCCTTAAATTAGATTAAAATAAACATGTTTTTACCACGTAGATATAAGTACATTAAAAAAGACGGTGAGACGTTTTAAGAAATAGATTTATGAACGTTAGGGTAAAGATGTAAATACAACATCGTCATTTTTTAAATGTATTTAAGAATGTAATTGAATATTTTTTACCATTCAAAGTAGCATCTCATTTTTAAAAAAAAATGTTGACAGAAAAGAGACAAAATGCATTTTCGAATACCACGTTTCGAAAAAAATGTGTCTTCGGGTTTCTGGCACAAGTTAGTAACAAACATTTTACTAATAGTAAGGTATTGCATTTTTAAAGTTGAAAGTTTATCCCAAATCAGCAATCAAAATAAAATCGCAAGTTGAATATTATAAAATATTATTTTTTGTATGAATAAAATGAGATGTATTTTTGTTTAATTTTTAAACAAAAAATATTTTATGCCATTTATGAAGACATCTTATTTGTCTAAGGTTTGTGGTTACCAACTTGTGCCAGAAACCCGACTATGTGGAGGTATACCTATTCCTTGGAATACAGCATAGGTGGTCTGTAGTACAGTAGTTTGCATTTGTTAAGATAAAACACTTAAAAATCATAGGCAGTACCAGTATTGGATTAAGTACATCGGGATTAAGAAAGACTGCCAACCTAATCGA